>NC_056766.1:18197500-18545000 GCF_018687715.1 Carya illinoinensis | reverse complement strand
TACAGCAATTTTAATGCCACAAGTATGAGCATATTGCCAAGAAAGAGCTATGATTTGAATCATGTGAGTTTCTCTTTTAATGTTCTTTTCACTAAGTATTTTCCCAGTTTGATTTAATTTCCCATATCCAGTTCTTCCTTAACCCTCACCCTGTGGCCTATCATTACAACCTTAATAAAGACCTTTTGATCTTTGATTTTGGTGTTGACTACATTAGTGGAGAGGATTTCTGAAAATTGGACTTATGGGGTTAAGTTTTAAGAGAATTCTTTTGATTTTAGTTGTTCTACTTTTATCTGAGTTTGCAGGTGGTTTGAGGTTAAATTGACTATATCACACACACACTCAAGGTCTTAGCTTTAGGTTGAAGTAAACGCCTAACTCTTGCTTGACAAATTGCAAAATTTTTGATTAATTTTCTTGCTATCTTTGATGTTAAAAGAGTAAGATACTAGAGATGAAATCTAAATTCATAAAAGCTTGGTGAGTGATGATACTTCTCTTTGGGGTCGAGTTGATATTGCCTAAACTATCATTTGTTTTTCTTTTTGTTTGAGGACAAACAAAGTTGTAAGTTTGGGGGTATTTGATGGCTTGCAAAATTTCATATTGCAGATTTTACAAGTTCGCTCGAGCGGAGGCTTTTGGCCGCTCGAGCGAATTCAGGCAGATTCAAACGCTCGACTGCCGCTCGACAGGGAGCTCAAGCGGGTTGCTGAAAAATGAAGATCGCTCGAGCGGAGACATTTGCCGCTCGAGCGAAATCAGGCAGAGTCGAACGCTCGATGTGCGCTCGATAGGACGCTCGAGCGAAATCAGGCAGAGTCGAACGCTCGACGCGCGCTCGACACCCCGCTCGAGCGAACATCGTATTTTGACAGATTTTAGGTTTTCCGCCGTGGGACCATATAAAAGGCCATTCTTCACTCTAGAGCCGCGGTTTTTGACTGGAGAACACTCTTTGGGAGAGAAAAACATAGCTAGAGGGATTCAAATCATTTGTTTTGGAGACGGAATTCCAATTTATTGCACGTACGTTGGATTCATACACGAGCACGGACGGGAGAAAGGCGTTGAATCGTTCTCTTGAGCTTTTGACGACCAGTTGAGGCTGCAAGGAGGATTTTTCAGTGTTTATTTTCTTCTTCCCATCTTCTCAGAACAATTATGGTGAATTCGTTTATGTTGAATTCCAATTCTAGCATGAGCTAAATTTTCTTCTTTCTAGGAAAACGATGTAACCTAATTCCGAACTATGCTTGTTTGTCCATGCTAATTTAATGCAATTCTCTATTTGTTTATCTGATTTATTCTGAGTTTAATGCTTCTAATTAACTGGCCATTGATTAGATGATTATTAATCTTGTGATTTGCTATCGAAAGAGGGAATCATAGGGTAGATCTTGGATATTTCAGCATAGGTAAGTATAGAGATCGAAAGACTTGTATGAACCTGTGTAGTAATTAAATCATTGGTCTTATTGCGTTCTTGATTATTTAATTTGCATACTCTTGTGTGAATTGATAAACTAGAATCAATTCCAATTGACTATCGAAAGAGGCTTTTGGATGAATTAGAGATTTGCTAATAGACAAAAGAGGTTTAAGTTAAATTAGCTGGATGAGAAAAGCATAGTGAAGAATTATGGTGAAATCGATTTCCTAGAAGGTTTCTTCCCCATTGAATTTGATCTTTGAAAGTCAGTTTTATTTTCTTTGCTTATTTCTCTTTGAGTTGATCTAAGTTTATTTGCAACTACAAAAACCTTAGCGATTCCTCTAGATAAAATTGAGATTAGTAAAATTTTGGTATTTGGCAAGAGTAAGGTACCAATCCCTGAGGACGATACTCTACTTATTACTTTACTATAAAACTACGATACTGTGCACTTGCAGTTTTGCACCGGTCAGGTTCCATCTTTCTTCTTAACAAATAAAACTGGTGCACCCCACGGCGACGTACTAGGCTGAATAAATCCCTTCTCTACTAACTCTTGCAACTGAGTCTTCAACTCTTTCAATTCAGCCGGTGCCATGCGATAAGGAGCTTTATGCACAGGAGCCGCTCCAGGTTCCAAGTCTATAACAAACTCCATCTCCCGAACAGGAGGTAGTCCGGACAAGTCATCCACAAACACATCGGGGATTTCTTCCACAACTGGAATGTCTGCCAAAGACTTCTTCTCAGACGGCGTGGACACCATCTGCACCAAGAATGCATCCGCTCCCCATGCAATCTCTCGTCTTGCCTGAATCGCCGATATAATTATCGGTTTCTCTTTTAATCTACTCCCCACAAATTCCAGACAATCACCATCTGGAAGCTGAAAGCTAATTATCCGACTTCTGCAATTAATACTCGCAGAATATCGGTATAGCCAATCCATCCCGAGGATGATATCAAAACCCAACAGCTTGAACACCACCAAATCAGCATCCAAGAATCTTCCCTCAAAATTTAACGGGCATCCCAAAGCAACCTTGTAACACCACACCATCTCACCATTGGGTAGAGCCACTACCATAGCCTTCGGCAACGGTTCCGTGACCAAGTTACACACCCGAGCAAACGTGGAAGACACAAACGATCGTGAAGCATCGGAATCAAACAAAGTACAAGCATAAAACTCATACAAACGGACTCTTCCTGAACCAAACACACAACCCATGAAATCCAAAAAAAACAACGAAGAAACCAAATGCACCAAAAATTAAATCCAACTTAAAAATTAAATTAATCCATACTTGTGATTACTCCAGCATCATGGGTCGCTGGTGCCTCATCATCCACCTCTCCGGGTGTGACAGCATAAACCCGGGCTTGGACTGCTTGTCTCGGGTTGGTTCTTCCACCGTGTCTACCTCCACGGCTTCCTTGAACTCTGACGGGGCAATCCCGAGCAATATGTCCCACTTGGCCGCACCGATAACATTGGGGTCCGCTACTCGTCCGACACTCGCCCTCATGAGCTCTATTACAAGCTCCACAAACAGGCATACGTCCTCCCATGCGAACACTTGAGGATGCTTGAGGTCGAGCCCCGGTCCGCTGAACAAACTTCTGAGGCGAACCCGAGCTGCTTCCTTCACCAGATAAACTCCGCCTCTTTTGCCCTGGAGGGGAGCCCATACTCAGATTATTTTCCCGCTCTATAAGGGTGGCCACATCCACTAACTCCTGAAAAGTGGATATCCGATGGCTGACCACCATACGGCGTATGTCATGACGCAGCCCCTCCTGGAAACGATCTGCTCGCATCTCCTCAATGGCGACAAGGTGAGGAGCAAACCGCTCAAGTTCTATGAACCTCCGGGCGTACAGCTCCATTGTCGCGCCCCCTTGGACCAGATTGGAGAACTCTCTTGCCTTTTGCTTCCTTACCGATGCAGGAAAGAAGCGGTCATTGAACTCCTTCTTGAAACGCTGCCAGGTCACCGCAGCGAAAGATCCCAGTTCAGATTCCAACAGCACCCTCTTGGTATCCCACCAATCAGAAGCGGTACCTTGCAAGAGATAGCTGGCGTAAAGTACTTGCTGTGCCTCAGTGCACCCACACACCTCAAAAGTCTTCTCCAGATCTTTGATCCATTTTCCAGCCTGAAGTGGATCCTCATTTCCAGTGAAGTGTGGAGTCCTATGCGCCAGGAAGCGCTCATAGGTGCATCCGGCTTGCACCATGCTACTGGACCCTCCTAGATACATCCAAGGCCCTCCCTGATATGGCCAGGGACCTCCTGGTTGTGGCCAATACCCTCCTTGTTGCGGACAAGGCTCTCCTGACGGTGGATAAGGCCCTCCTGATGATGGACAAGGCCCTCCTGATGGTGGCCAAGGACCCCCTTGTGGTGGCCAAGGTCCTTGTGGTGGCCAAGGCCCTGCCTGTTGAGACCTCGCACTCTGTTGCATCAACTCCGTCATCTACCGAATTGCTTCGGCTATGGAGTCATCCCTGGAGGTATTGTCCCGTGGCTCTTGAGTATTTTTCCTTGGTCTCCCTGGTCTCCCCATATTTCTGTCACAACACCACTCTTGACCCTCCTTTAAGAAAACAAATAAAACCATCATAAAACCAACAAAAACAAAACAGCACTACACAGCAAGAAACAAAAGAAACCAGCATGCCAAAACATAACTAAATAAATAAAAACAAACAAACAAGCTCACACAAATAAAACAAATAAAACAACTATACTCAACATAATTTTCAAAACACAACTTTAAAAACATTCTAGTACTACCTACGGGAAATGTGGTTTTACCCAGAGCCAAACCGCTCTGATACCACCTGTGACGCCCCCAAATCTCCACGCCCGAACAAGGGGAAATTGAGACGTCCGGATGGTGACAACCCGAGTCACCATCCCATCGACGGGTGCCGAGTGTGTGCAAGGCAACATATGTGTACAGAGAAACACGCAGCGGATAACGAAAGTCGTAACTAAGTACCAGAATTTTTCTTAACGTAATACAAGCTGTTTAAAACATACATAGATAAAATATTACAAAACACAAATACAGTTTTAACAAATATAAAACACCGCATCAGCAGCCCGGCGGAGCCGCATCCTCGGGCTCAGCCTCCTCCTCTTCGACCTCTAACTCTGCACCAAAGGCTACGGAACCAAAAATGGTACCGCAGGTAAGTAAAACCCAAACACTACCAGATAAAAACACATAAAACTCAAACAAGATGCATGATACATGCCCAATGCACAAAGCCCATAAAACACAAGTTTTCCACACACGCCAAAAACCCATTTGGCCCAAAAACACATCATTTACGAAAAAACACGCCAAAAGTCACATTTGGCCGCCAAAAGTCCATTTGGCCAAATATCTCGCCAGAAGTCCATCCGGCCCAATATCTCGCCAGAAGTCCATCTGGTCCACGCCAAAAGTCCCATTTGGCCTCACAAACCATTATCCAATTTTAACCGCGTGCACCATGACCTCCCCTAGGGGTCATCCGCACACCCTGGCTCCAGTGCCACACCGCAGAGTACTACCGCGCGTGTGACACCTAACAAGCGATGCCCAGTTCCGCGTCCCGCGCGTGCGTAGCCAAGCATCCTCTAGCCCTCGCCAGCGAAGGGCCACGGAGTCGGTGAGTAGGGCGATGCCCGGTTCCGCGCCCGGCGCGTTCGTAGCCAAGCATCCCCTAGCCCCGCTCCCGTCATCGCTCTCGACAACTCAGGGGACATCACTCAGTTTATTCCGCTCCCGAGTGACCAGAGGAGCTCCACCGAGATAATAACTCATCCCGGCTTGGGCTCGTGATACACACGCACCCGTAAAACCACTCACGCCAATACACAGGCTTTTCACACAATTCCACAAACACACGTGCATGCACCATGCAATGCCATAACAATGCATAATAAAATAAACCAACAATCATAAATCAAATAAACAGGCAACTCCGTCCTCCATCCATCCGACCCCCGAAATTCCTCGGACTCAGTCCAGAATCAACAACCAAAAACAGTAAATAATTGAATGAGCAATATATATTAAAATCTAAAAATAGGGTTTGGAAAATACTTACAGCGCTATATGGCAATTTTAGAAAACAGCAACATCACAGTGAAAATTCACTGTGGCCGTGGGTCTGAAAAACCCACTTTTGAACGGGGACAAACTAGGACACGAGATTGATAGGGGGTGGTCAAGGGATGGTTGTGAAGCTATTGGAAGTGATGAACGGCCGTGGGCGGCGGCGGAATCGCCGGAAAATGGCCGAAATACCCAAATCGGAAAGCAAGCTCGTAGGAGCTGCTCCGGTGGTCGTTGGAGGCCGGAAATGGGTGGGTTAGGACGGCAAGGGACCGGTGATGAAGTGGTGAAGAAATGGTGGCCGGAGGTGGAGCGACGGCGGCGGATCGGAGCCAAAACCGTGCGGCTTTGTTGGGCTTTTTCCGGCCAAATGGCCGGCCAGTTGGGGGTGAGCTTGGGTGGGGTGGTGCGCCGGAGGGAGGGGAAGAGAATGGGACCGGTGGGAGGCCGAGTGGTGGCTGGACGGCGGCGGTCTGAGCTGTTGAAGGGACGTCCGGCGTGAGGGAGAGGGAGGAGAGAGAGAGAGCTCGGGGGGGTGTTCGGACGCGGGGGAGGGAAAAGAAAAAGAAAAAGAAGAAAAAAAGAAAAAGAAAGGAAAAAAAAGAAAAGAAGGGAAAAAGAAAAAAAAGGAAAAAAAAAAGAGAAAAAGGAAAAAAAAGATGTGAAAAGAAATGAGGTCCAATCCTCACTCCGGGAAAACGAAACAAACCGCCGAAAAAGATTAAAAACCACAAAACATCTAAAAGAAATAAAACACAACCTCCAATAAATTAAAAACCAATTTTAAAACGCAACTAAATTAAAATAAATAACTGATATATTAATTAAAATAAAAACAATTATTTAAGCAAAAATACACTTAAAAGCGGGTCATCACATTAGGAATTATCAAACAATCACATTCTTGAACAACAATATTAGGAAAAATAAAAATCTTTACGAAGTGAAAAATCATATATTGAAATGTTTGTGAAAAACAAAAATATACTTCTATAATTTATTAATACAATCCTAATTTAGAGATTTCTTTTGACACATTAAGTTTTTATCAAAAGAAATGATATTTATAATTATTGGATATTAAGTCATGCACACTCTTTATAAAAAAAAAAAAAAAAGTAAATCTGAGATTTACATGATAAAAAAAAATTTAAACGGTAAGCCTTACTTTTTTTTCAAATGAAATATGCATGAATTATACGTTTTAAAACTGTATTTGCCATTACTCTTTTATTAATAATAGTACAATAAATTCTTCCCTCCACAAGGGCTAGTAACTAGGCTCATCAGGCTGGTTTGGATAGTGGGTTGAGTTAAAATGAAAATTTAAAATATTATTTTTTAATATTATTATTATTTCAAAATTTGAAAAAGTTGAATTGAGATTTGAAAAAGTTGAATTGTTTATTATATTTTGTGTTGGAAGATAGAAAAGTTATAATGATTAGATGAGATAAGTCGAGTTGAGTTGAGTTAGGTTAACTAACCAAACTAGTATGGCATTGTAAACTTTGAACGTAAGAGACCTTAAGAAAGCGGGAATTATGACCAAAATTCTAATGACAAGCCCAAACTATATAAATATTGTAGCTACCTTATAGCCTAAGTGTAATAAGTGCTGTTAGCATCCGTGTGACATATATGATAAGAGGAAAAATTATATATTCAAGCCAATGTATAAAGCATAATGGGTAAAGTATTTATATAATATAATTTGATTTGAAAATTAAATTTTAAAATTGGAACTTTATGAATCAAATCTTACCATTTATATGATCTCGATGATGTGTTCTACACACTTATTTCAAAATATAATAACTTATGAAGAGATCGCCTGTTAACACAAGAAATGGAGTGACCACGACCTAAGTAACATATGAACGATTTTCTAAGACATGTGATGGAATTTGCAGGATAACTAGAGGGGCATCCTCTTCTAGGAATGGGCCGAACCCCTAAGCCATAAAATCCCATAAACCCAAGATCACCGACCCATTTAGAGAAGAATCAAGGTTATAACCAGCAGACGTGTTGGCATAGAACTCTAGTCCAACCATCGTTAATAACAAGTTGATAAGATTATTGCAAACTATTCTCAACAGGATAAGGGCCTGGATTGCTTGCCTAGGATAATACTCTGGCCTAGCACAGCAGCAAGTTCAAAGTGCTAACAATTTGCAACCTAACCTGGATTGGAGGGATTAAGCCGCTAAGCAAGCCATATCACTTAAATGCTTGCTTTATATATACGAGAGGGAAGCACACACCCGAGGTAACTTCTAAGTTATTATTTTCCTAGAGATATAATATCATATGCATGTTATCCTCTCTTAACTATCGAAGGTGTCCCGCATCATCTTGAGCCCATCTTTGGTTTTCCTAGTTTAGTAGATCTTTGGACACCATTGGCAGTAGTGCGAAATATAATGTTTGGGAAAGTGGTCTCTTTATTGCATTGGTACATTTATGTAGGTGGTTTACACGAAATACTTCCTAAGGTACTCAGCATTCCATGGATGAGGCAGCTCTTTCCCTTGGGTGTCTTTAAGGCGATATAATCCCGACTTATGGCAGGCTGTTACCATGTATGGTCCTTCCCATCTCGAGCCAAGCTTTCCTTATTTTGGTGTGGTTGTTCCTATTTCTTTTAGGACCAAGTCTCCTCCCTTAAATGATCTAGGCCTCACTCTTATATTAAAGTATTGATATGTCTTTCTCTTATTAGCTATCATCCTAACTTCTACCTCATCTCTCATTTTGTCTAGCAGGTCAAGGTTCTGTTCTAGCCCTTTGTTGTTCTACTCTTCATCGAAGTGCTGGACCCTATAGCTTGGCATTCTCACTTCTATTAGTATCGCTAGCTCTCTTCCATAAGTAAGGGCAAAGGGCATTTCTCCCATTGGGGTTTTGGCGGTTGTTCTATATCCCATAAAACTCCTAGGAGTTCCTCAGCCTAGGCTCCCCTTTGATCTCATGTTTCTTCTTTAGGATACTCATTAATGCCTTCTTAGTTGCCTCGACTTGCCCATTGGCTTGAGGGTGTCCTAGAGAAGAACACTTGAACTTGTTTCCCAATCCGGCGCACCAATTTCGATAGTGGTTCGAATGGAACTACTAGCCTTTGTCCGATTGCTTTGCAGTATCCCGACTCAACATACGATAACCTTCCATAGAAATCTGGTGATACTATTTTTCACGATGGTCGCTAGGGCCTCTGTTTCCACCCACTTTGTGAAAAATCCACAGTGAAGACGAAGAACTTTACTCCTTCCTTGCCTGGGGGCATGAGTCTGATGAGATCGACCCTCCATTGTGTGAAAGGCCATGGGGACGTTATCGATGTTAATTCTTCATGCGGGATGTTGCACTAGAGCATGTAGTTGATGAATTCCTCCACGTCCTTAAGGGCGCATGGCCAATAATATCTTGCTTTCATGACTTTTTCCGCTAGGGCTCTTCCACCTGAGTAATTCTTGCACACTTCTTCGTGTATTTCTGCTATGACTTATTGCACTTTTCTCGGTGAGATGCACCTCATGAGAGGCATGGAGAAGCCTCACTTATACAACACTCGATTTATCAAGGTGCATTGGACTCTCTATTCTTCACCTTTCTAGCCTCCCATTTCTCTTCGGGAAGCTCCTCGGTGGATAGGAAATTGGTCACATCAAGTGACCATTGCAGAGTTTCTAATCTTACCTCCAAGACTTCAAGCCTAACAGTTGGGGCTCCTATCATCCTAGTGGTCACTTTTTTCGGCCTTCCAATTGTCTTTTCAAGAGATTCAGCTGATACGAAAATATCGGAAGTGATTGCGCCTTTCCCACATTTGCTACAGATACTTCTTAAGTTTTCCCCCCATTACTTGGTTGACCACCACTTAAAGTTTGCCTTTATATCGACCTCTTTGGTGCCCATGGCCTCCACCATGGCGAGTTCTACCAGCATCCAGCATGGTCTAGTAGTCTAGTTTGTTGTTAGTAGTTCTGAACTCGAAGACCATCGCATAATAACTTTCTTCGTTGTTGCTTGCTACTATGTATACGCCTACTCCCTTGCTAGTGTGACAAGAATAGTCATTGATGTAGACTTGCCAGGGCTTCCCAACAGGGGCTCTTTGTACTTTGTTAGATAAGTTGATCAACTCAACTATGAAGTCATCTAATATTTTCTCCTTTACTATTTCCTGGAGAAGATAGTCGATATCAAGCTCACTTAACTCGATCAACCAATTTACTATGCAGCCAAATGTATCTGGCTGTTGTAGTATTTTTTTTTTTTGAATAGTGCTTACCACCAATGCTTCCGAATGCCAGCATCTTTATTCTGAGGATCCTGGTTTCAGCTCCCCTCAGGGCTTGACTCGTGTAGCAGATTGGTCTCTGCACCTTTTCCTCTTCTCGAGCTAGGGCAACCTGTAACAGCCCGCTAGAAATTTAACGGTGAAATTTCTATTGGCTTTAAGAATCTCGTGAAGACCCGATAAGTTTTTACTAATCTATTAATCGTATAGTTGATGTTATTACTCACTATGGTATCAGAAGTATGTTTTTGATTATTGGAGATAGTTAGAAAGTTTTAATAGGACACATGGAAAGATTTTAGCCACCTTACTCTTCTAAGTATACTCTCCACTTTTGGAAAATAGCCTAAGCTGATTTTGTGGATATTATTGGATAAAAATAAAAATAAAAAGAAATATCTTGAGGTAATTTTCATGAATATTATTAGGTAAAAATATTTTGAGTTGATTTTTATAGATATTATTAGATAAAAATATCTTAAGTTGATTTTTGTAGATATTATTGGATAGAATATTATGAGATAATCTTTTATAGATATTTTGGGTAGGAGAAAACTACACTCAACTCTCAACTCCAGCCTTATCATCTTCCTTATCTCGTCCATAAGTAGCTCCAGCCATCACCTACAAACTTATCTTCATTTACATGTTTCTTTAAAAGAATATCAAATACTTTCTCTCGGATAGTTTTTAGGAGTTCTATTGCACACCCATTTCGAAGTTTTTGTAAGTATTTTATCATAAAGTCTCCTTCATATAAGTTGTTCCTTTTTGAGTCTAGTTTATATGGATATTTTATTTGCCTCATTTGAAGATCATTTGGTCAGTCAAATATTATATAAACTATAGAAAGGTCATTCTGAGAGATAAACTGGAGAATATGTTATAGTTTGGAGTTTTTGACCAAGCTAATGGATAGATATTGGTCCGAAATTTTTATGGAGTATTGTTAACATGTATATGTGACTATTGGTTGAGGATTTTTGCATGATTAAAGGTTTTGATGAAAGATTTTCTTAGATTTAGAAACTTAGAAACTAGAAGAAAAAAAACAGTTTCTGCTTTGAGAAAGTTTAACTTTTTGGTGGTCTAAACCTATTCTAATGACTTTAATAATTTTATTGGAGGATCCTAAGCATCTTATATACATGTTATATTATTATTTTGAAGATATTTGATATTAGTTTCAAAGATATGAAAATTTATACAAAGAGATATTCAGATAAGCCAAAGTGTGGATATTCTTGGCTAAATTTATATTTTGGTTAATTTCTAACCATGTGATCTGGAATTAGAAACTTATATATGTTTTAGGACATCTTTTTAAACCATGTGATGGTTTGGTTTGAAGATCATATATTTATAAGTCATAGATCAAGAGATTTATCAAAACTAGTTGAGGAAAAAGTTTCTGTTTTTGGACTAAGTGTAAAACCAAAAACCCCAAATGTTATTTTGTGATTTTGGTGACTTTAGTTTGATAATTTAAAGCATGGTTGATGTTAGGATGATATTATGAATATGTTAGAAGTAAGATTTGATTTTTGAAATTCTTGGAGATGTTTTGATTTAAGGTCAAAACTTGTGATTCAAGTGCTTGGATCTTTTTACAAAAAAGTTTGGTGTTAATTATTAGTTTTTTCTAAATGGATGTTTTAAGTATGGTTTTGAACTTAGGATTGGAAGATATTTGTTGCAAAATTTTGGTTTAAGCATGAGTTTTGAAGTTGGAAGGAATTGCAACAAAAATCAAGGGAAATGACCTATGGATGTTTCGGCCATAGTGTGTTTTTCATAGTTGTGTTTTGTTTTAAATTTTTCTGAGTTGATATTTAACTTTAGGACAAAATTTACATGAGGAATGTAAATTTTGGAAACTTTTGGAGTTAGTATGCAAAATCCTTAAGTTATGGGTAAAACGGTCATTTTCTCACATGTAGAGAGTAAAATGAAAATTTTACTCTTTAAGTTAGTATTTTCCATATTTTAAATTATTAGTGATTTAGTTCTAACTTTTAGAATCACTAATTACAGTTCCTCGTGATCGCACTTGAAGTTTTATAAGAAATGCAGAGATCAAGGTAAGTTAGCTTTTAACTTACTAGCAGTCTACTGTGTATGTGTGCTAAGTAAATGAACTACAGTGTATGTATGTGTGTTATCATATATGTCATGTCATGCCAAGTTATCACGTAATTGTCTATTATACAGAATTTATTCTGTCATCAATTTTTTATCTGTTACATAATATATTCTGTCATGTATTACTGTACCTTACAAGTACGTCATGCTAAGTATGCCATCTATTACATGTATGTCAAGTCATGTAATATTCACTGTTGCAAGTATGTCATGTTAAATATGTTGTCTATTATATGTTATGTCATGTTACGAAATGTTTCTATCTCAAATTGGTCTTGTATTTCAAGTTATGTTCAAGTCACGTTATGTTACGTCAGGGTTTCAGTCATTTCGTATTCTAGTCACGTTTCATCTTGATTACTTATGTATGGGATCACAGCAATTGTGGCGCATACTGTGACGCCCCCAAATTCCGTTTGGGATCGGATGGACATTTGAAGCGTCGAGACATGCAACACAAGGTTACCTGCCCCCGTTCATGACATATAAGATGCAATGTTCCTAACATGCATCTAACATTATGCAATATTCGCAGCGGATAATTTTTTTTTCTTTAGCAATACTATGCACCAAATTGAAAATATCCCAAATGCTTAAAACATACTTCATACATAAAGACCCATTGAGTAGATCACAACACTAGTCCAAAATGGTTATGACTCAAAAAATACTAAAGATGCAACTCCATTGTACAAGTAGTAATTTACTTTAACTACTATATTAACATTGACGTCGCACCGTCGCTTAGTCAATTGTGTCTAGTTGATCAGCTCCTGATTCTCCTTCAGATCCTGTAACAAGATCTACCATTCGGGGGAAATGGTAGTTAGGACTACCAAAGTGAGATTTGATTACAAATCTCAGTAAGTTAACAAAAAACTTCCACACAAGCTAATGATGCATACATGACAGTAAAAGCATAAATGCATAATCAAATTCATAAGTAATTAAAGCATAACTTGGCGTACAACATAGCATAATTGACATAACTTAAATTGAAACATGAACTGAACTTGACTTGACATGAACTTGATCTGAAACTTGACTTAACATGAAAAATACATACTCCACAGTTGTTGTGGCCCCATGTATTCTACACAAACTTGACTTAACATGAAAAATACATAACTACACAAACTTGACTTAACATGAAAAATACATACTCCACAGTTGTTGTGGCATTCTACGTGTAAATACATACTCCACAGTTGTTGTGGCCCCATGTATTCTACGTGTAAATACATACTCCACAGTTGTTGTGACCCCATGTATTTTACGAAAATTTATTCTTTAACTGCTTAAATACATACTCCACAGTTGTTGTGGCTCCATTTATTCTACGTGTCACAATTGCTGTGTCTCACGTAGTATATGCGTCACAATTGTTGTAACCCCATACATAAGTAATTAAGATGAAACGTGACTGGAATACGAAATGACTGAAGCCCTGACGTAACATAACGTGACTTGAATATAACTTGAAATACATGACCAACTTGAGATAGAAATATTTCGTAACATTGCATAACATATAATAGACAACATATTTAACATGACATACTTGCAACAGTGAATATTACATGACTTGACATACATGTAATAGATGACATACTTAGCATGACTTACTTGTAAGGTACAGTAATACATGACAGAATATATTATGTAACAGATAAAAATTGACGATAGAATAAATTCTGTATAATAGACAATTATGTGATAACTTGGCATGGCATGACATATATGATAACACACATACATACACTGTAATTCCTTTACTTAGCACACATACACAGTAGACTGCTAGTAAGTTAAAAACTAACTTACTTCGATCTTTGCGTTTCTTATAAAACTTCAAGTGCGATCACGAGGAACTGTAATTAGTGATTCTAAAAATTAGAATTAAATCACTAATAATTTGAAATATGGAAAATACTAACTTAAAGAGTAAAATTTTTATTTTACTCTCTACATGTGGGAAAACGACCGTTTTACCCATAACTTAAGGATTTTGCATACTACCTCCAAAAGTTTCCAAAATTTACATTCTTCATGTAAATTTTGTCCTAAAGTTAAATATCAACTTAGAAAAATTTAAAACAAAACACAACTATGGAAAACACATTATGGCCGAAACATCCATAGGCCATTTCCCTTAATTTTTGTTGCAATTCCTTTCAACTTCAAAACTCATGCTTAAACCAAAATTTTGCAACAAACATCTTCCAATCCTAAGTTCAAAACCATACTTAAAACATCCATTTAGAAAAAACTAATAATCAACACCAAATTTTTTTTGTAAAAAGATCCAAGCACTTGAATCACAAGTTTTGATCTTAAATCAAAACATCTCCAAGAATTTCAAAAATCAAATCTTACTTCTAACATATTCATAATATCATCCTAACGTCAACCATGCTTTAAATCATCAAACTAAAGTCACCAAAATCACAAAATAACATTTGGAGTTTTTAGTTTTACACTTAGTCCAAAAACAGAAACTTTTTCCTCAACTAGTTTTGATAAATCTCTTGATCTATGACTTATAAATATATGATCTTCAAACCAAACCATTTCATGGTTTAAAAAGATGTCCTAAAACATATATAAGCTTCTAATTCAAGACCACATGGTTAGAAATTAACCAAAACATAAATTTAGCCAAGAATATCCACACTTTGGCTTATCTGAATATCTCTTTATATAAAATTTCATATCTTTGAAACTAACATCAAATATCTTTAAAATAATAATATAACATATATATAAGATGCTTAGGATCCTCCAATAAAATTATCAAAGTCATTAGAATAGGTTTAAACCACCAAAGAGTTAAACTTTCTCAAAACAGAAACTGTTTTTCCTCTTTCAGTTTCTAAGTTTCTAAATCTAAGAAAATCTTTCATCAAAACCTTTAATCATGCAAAACTCCTCAACCAATAGTCATATATACATGTTAAAAATACTCCATAAAACTTTCAGACCAATATCTATCCATTAGCTTGGTCAAAAACTCCAAACTATAACATATTCTCCAGTTTATCTCCCAGAATGACCTTTCTATAGTTTACACAATATTTGACGGACCAAATAATCTTCAAATGTGGCAAATAAGATACCCATGTAAACTAGACTAAAAAAGGAACAACTTATATGAAGGAGACTTTATGATAAAACACTTACAAAAGCTTCTAATTGGGTGTGCAAAAGACCTCCTAAAAGCTGTCCGAGAGAGAATGTTTGATATTCTTTCAATAGAAAGTGTAAATGAAGATAATTTCGTGGGGAGAGATGGCTGGAGATACTTATGGATGAGATATGGAAGAGATGAGGCTGGAGTTGAGAGTTGAGTGTAGTTTTCTCCTACCCAAAATATCTATAAAAGATTATCTCATAATATTCTATCCAATAGTATCTACAAAAAAATCAACTTAACATATTTTTATCTAATAATATCTATAAAAATCAACTCAAAATATTTTTACCCAATAATATTCATAAAAATTACCTCAAGATATTTCTTTTTATCCAATAATATCTACAGTTTTGAACAGACGTTTTGTCCGAAAATATGAAAAAATGTTATTGCGCCATAAGACTTTAAATAATCCTACGAGTCTAATGGCACAAACCATAATACATTTTGACACTTCTAACTACCTCCAATAATCAAAAATACACTTCTGATACCATAGTAAATAATAACACTAACTATGTAGTTAGACAAAAACCTATACGATTAATGGATTCGTGAAAACTTATGGGGTTTTCACGAGGTTCGTAAAGTTAATAGAAATTTTACAATTGAATTTCTAGCGGGCTGTTACACATACACTACGTGAGACACAGCAATTGTGACACGTAGAATACATGGGGCCACAACAACTATGGAGTATGTATTTAAGCAGTTAAAGAATAAGTTTCCGTAGAATACATGAGGCCACAACAACTGTGGAGTATGTATTTACACGTAAAATACATGGCGCCACAACAACTATGGAGTATGTATTTTTCATGTTAAGTCAAGTTTGTGTAGAATACATGGGGCCACAACAACTGTGGAGTATGTATTTACACGTAGAATATATGGGGCCACAACAACTGTGGAGTATGTATTTTTCATGTTAAGTCAAGTTTATGTAGAATACATGGGGCCGCAACAACTGTGGAGTATGTATTTACACGTAGAATACATGGGACCACAACAACTATGGAGTATGTATTTTTTTATGTTAAGTCAAGTTTCAGATCAAGTTCATGTCAAGTCAAGTTCAGTTCATGTTTCAATTTAAGTTATGTCAATTATGCTATGTTGTACGCCAAGTTATACTTTAATTACTTATGAATTTGATTATGTATTTATGCTTTTACTGTCATCCATGCATCATTAGCTTGTGTGAAAGTTTTTGTTAACTTACTGAGATTTGTAATCAAATCTCACTTTGGTAGTCCCAACTATCATTCCCCCCGAATGGTAGATCTTGTTACAGGACCTGAAAGAGAATCAGGAGCTGATCAACTAGACACAGTTGTCTAAGCAACGGTGCGACGTCAATGTTAATATAGTAGTTAACGTAAATTACTACTTGTACAATGGAGTTGCATCTCTAGTACTTTTTGGATCATAACCATTTTGGACTAGTGTTGTGATCTGTTCAATGGGTCTTTATGTATGAAGTATGTTTTAAACATTTGGGATATTTTCAATTTGGTGCATAATATTGCTAAAGAAAAAAAAAATTATCCGCTGCGAATATTGCATAATGTTAGATGCATGTTAGGAACATTGCATCTTATATGTCATCAACTGGGGCAGGTAACCTTGTATTGCATGTCTCGACACTTCAAACGTCCGTCCGATCCCAAACGGAATTTGGGGGCGTCACACAACCGACACAACTTTCTGAGTAACTGACGGGTTTAAGTACATGACTCCCCCTTTGAGGATTGGAAGTAATGATCCAATTAGTGTTTTTCTTTGAGGATTGAAGATATCGAGCTAGTTTAGAAAATGATTATTGTTAACTCGAGGTTGTAATAGTAGATTTTAGGAAATGATTTTTATCTGTTCGGAAGAAATAGATCCATCGAGGTTTTGGAAACAATAGTTTAATTGTTGGTATTGAATTTGACTGAAGTTGAGACCCCATGTTCTGGAGACTTTTAGGAACGGATTATTAGTAGGTTTAAGGTCATTTTCAGTATAAAGTTTTAAGCGGTAGCTATTTGCTAATGTTAAGGGTATAAGTTAAGCAAATATAGGAATGATTCATGTTGATTTGAGGATATAAGTCGAGATGATGGAAATAGTGGTAATAGACTATCTGTGTGTTGGAATGACTATTAGTTTCGGCTAAGGACGTATGAGATCGGCACGTGATAGTGGTGAATAGATTGGAGTGTTCAGTCGAAACGTGTTACTCAATGGTATGTTGGTTGGCAGTAATTGTTATAGCTCGAGGTTATAGTGATAGGTTTTAGGATTGATTCATATCGAGTGAAGATAATAGATGATGCAGGTTTTAGAAAATGATTTTTTGTTTATTTTGAGGATAAGGTACGGATGTTGGAAATGGAAGTGATGGATCACTTATACGTTAGAATGATTATTGATCTTAGCTAAGGGTACATGAGATCCATTTATAGTGGTGGTGAGGGTGTATGGATTTCGGAGAGTACAAATCCTAGTCTCTTTTTGGCTTTGAGTTGTTTGGTAAGTTGAATGGAATGTACAATTGAAGTGGGTTACCAATTGGAGTGATGGTTGGCATTAATGGTTGAGTCTATCTTCAAGAATTAATTGTGACTTGAGGTCACACAGGAATTTAAATTGGTGAGGCTATACTTTTCTTTGGAGATTCTTAGGAGTTCAAATTTTGTGTTGATTTTGAGGATTTAGTAGTGATTCGAAGTTTTAATGGGAGATTAATCTTTTGGTCGTGCAATTTGGTTTATTGATGGTTAATTTTGGAAGTGGCTATTAGGTTACCAAGGTTGGAATAGGATGAAAATTCGGAAGGTAAAGCAGAGGCGTCGTCGATATTAGCAATTTATGGTATGAAGTTAATAACCATTGGATTTGTTGGGAGTTGTCGATGATATGTATCTCTCAAATATGTTCGGAGTTGTATGTTGTATCTGTTTGGCGCTGATGGTTGATCTTGCAAATTTCGAGGACGAAATTTGTTTTTAAGGGGGGAAGGATGTGATGACCCGCTTTTACGTGTATTTTCACAGAAGGGTTGTTTTTAATTTAATTAATATATTAGTTTATTTATTTTAAATTATTGTGTTTTAAATTGGTTTTTAATTTATTTGATGTTGTGTTTTATTTCTTTTAGTTGTTTTGTGGTTTTTAATCTCTTTTCGGCGTGTTTTCTGGAGTGAGGATTGGACCTCATTTCTTTTCACATCTTTTTCCTTTTTCTCTATTTCCTTTTCCTTTTTTCTCTTTTCTTTTTTTTTTCTTCTTCTTTCTTTTTTCCTTTTCTTTTTCTTTCTTTTCTCTTTCTTCTTCCTTTCCTTCCGTCCCGTGCGTCTTCTATCTTTTTCTCATTCCCGTTGCCGCCACTTTGACCGGCCAGTTCTCCGCCGTCCGGCCACCGTTTGATGCACCGTCACCACCATTCTCTTCCCCTTCCACCATAGATCATCCCCACCAATTTTCAGAGCCATCGGACCAGCTGTTAGCTTTTGAGAGCCACCGGAAGTCGCTGCACCTGCTCTGTTTTTATCCCTGTCGCCGGAATCTTTTTCAGCCCAGACCGCCGCCGTCCGGCCACCGTTTGGCTCGCCGCCGGTCTCGTTCGAACCCCCTCCCTCCGGCGCACCACCCCACCAAATATCTCCCCCATCCGGCCAGCCGTTAGCCACCTAGAGCCATTTCTTTCTCCACAGTTTTTCCTCCGATCCGCCGCCGTCGCTCCACCTCCGGCCACCATTTCTTCACCACTTCATCACCGGTCCCTTGCCGTCCTAACCCACCCATTTCCGGCCTCCAACGACCACCGGAATAGCTCCTACGCAGTTTCCGATTTGCACTTTCCGGCCATTTCCGGCGATTCCGCCGCCACCCACGGCCGTTCATCACTTCCAATAGCTTCACAATCATCCCTAGACCATTCCCTATCAATTTCATGTCCTAGTTTGTCCCCGTTCAAAAGTGGGTTTTTCACAACCCACGGCCACAGTGAATTTTCACTGTGACGTTGCTGTTTTTCCGCCGTTTGCAACGCCGGGTGTTTTCTAAAATTACCGTATAGCGCTGTAAGTATTTTCCAAACTCTTTTTTCAGATTTAAATATATATCGCTCATTCAATTTATTTTATCTGCTGGTTGGTTGATTCCGGACTGAGTCCGAGGAGTTTCGGGGGTCGGATGGATGGAGGACGGAGTTGCCTGTTTATTTGGTTATTGTTGTTGGATTATTTGTTATGGCATTGCATGGTGCATGCACGTGTATTTGTGATTTTGTGTGAAAAGCCTGTGTATTGGCGTAAGTGTATTACGGGTGCGTGTGTATCACGAGCCCAAGCCGGGATGGGTTATTATCTCGGTGGAGCTCCTCTGGTCACTCGGGAGCGGAATAAACTGAGTGATGTCCCCTGAGTTCTCGCTAGACGACGAGAGCGGGGGCTAGGGGTTGCTTGGCTACGAACGCGCCGGGCGCGGAACCGGGCATCGCCCTACGCACCGACTCCGTGGCCCTTCGCTGGTGAGGGCTAGAGGATGCTTGGCTACGCACGCGCGGGGCGCGGAACTGGGCATTGCTTGTTAGGTGTCACACGCGTGGTGGTACTCTGCGGTGTGGCACTGGAGCCAGGGTGTGCGGATGACCCCTAGGGGAGGTCATGGTGCACGCGGTTAAAATTGGATAATGGTTTGAGAGGCCAAATGGGACTTTTGGCGTGGTATTGGGCCAAATGGACTTTTGGCGAGATATTGGGCCAAATGTGACTTTTGGCGTGTTAGTTAGAAAGGTTGTGTGTTTTTGGGCCAAATGGGTTTTTGGCGTGTGTGGAAAACTTGTGTTTTATGGGCTTTGTGCATTGGGCATGTTTCATGCATCTTGTTTGAGTTTTATGTGTTTTTATCTGGTAGTGTTTGGGTTTTACTTACCTGCGGTACCATTCTTGGTTCCGTAGCTTTTGGTGCAGAGTTAGAGGACGAAGAGGAGGAGGCTGAGCCCGAGGATGCGGCTCCGCCGGGTTGCTGATGCTATGTTTTATATTTGTTTAAAACTGTATTTGTGTTTTTGTAATATTTTATCTATGTACGTTTTAAACAGCTTGTATTACATTAAGAAAAATTCTGGTACTTAGTTCTGACTTTCGTTATCCGCTGCGTGTTCTTTCGTGCACATTCGTTGCCTTTGCACACACTTGGCACCCGTCGATAGGATGGTGACCCGGGTTGTCACCATCCAGACGTCTCGATTTCCCCGTGTTCGGGCGTGGGGATTTGGGGGCGTCACATTACCAGTCCAAGCCTGCAAGGGTCCCCCAAGCAGCTCGGGGTGGGCCCTTAACCCCTACAGGTCGGATGCAACCACCCGCATTGAGATGAGATGTTGCTGGATTAGTATGAGAAATCCCGGTCGAAGGAAAGAGAGAGAAACACGCCAAGTAGAATAGACAAAACTGAGCAGTAATGCCAGAGGATCATGCTGGATTAAATGAAGATACTAGACATTCACACCGCATTAAATGACTAACACCAAAAGACCATGCCACATTAAAGACAGCGTGGCGGTGGAGGCTCCGGGAGAGGCCTCTCTCTTCCCTAGAACGTAGGGTATGACCTATTGACTTGAGAAGCCAAGTATAAAGGAACGACCAGAATTACGAGGTAAGGGAGATCGATTCATGATAGAAAACTGTTACTAGAATTCTGTATTTTTTTTTTGAAGCATTTTCTAGAGAAGAAAATTGACTCAGGCATCGAAGGCTTCCTGGGCCATCGAGGGGACACTCCTTTTCTTGTTGCAGGACACCGATCGAGCAAGGCCTGGATCATTGAGTAGTCTGGCCCAAAGGCGTACAAAACACAACTTTAACAGTTGGCATCATCTGTGGGATTTCCAATCCACGGAGAATGCGGGTCAAGTTGATAGGCCGGGTGGGCCATGGCTCGGAGAGCACCCATTCCGCTTTATCCTGGAAGGAGCAACATGCCACCTTGATGAGACTGCATGACCTAGTGCCCCCTCCAGGAGATCACGTCATATTAAATGAGTTCTGGCATGAGGCACCCATGGGCTAGAGGGGCAAGGCATGGGTCTCCAACCCCAATGGCAGGTGTAAAGGCCGCCCCTGAACGCCGAGTGGAGGTAACTAAAAAAATAAAAAACCTAATTTTTCTCCTATTGACTTAGGCATCAGAGGTTCTATCCAGCTGCCACCTAGTCGCTAGACCTTAGAGTGATTTTGCGTGTGCAGATAACAAGGAAGGCCTGAGTCTCTGTGGAGCCCAATCCAAAAGCGTATGAAACACGATATTAACATCTAGAATTAAGGTGACTGATTTTCTAGAAATGAAGAATCTGTAAAATATGGTAACTTTCAATAAATAGAAACTGTCAATAATTGATCCTCTTCTGTGTTACAAATAGAGAGAGAGAGAGAGAGAGAGAGAGAGAGAGATTTAGTTTCTCTCTTTTCCTTCCTACCATAAGGGAACACGGAGAGAGGAGGTGTTGGGCCTGGGAAGAAATATCTTTACTGCTGGGTTTGGTTTGTCCAGGCGTGGGTTTGTTTTTTTTAATCACTTAACAACCACATCATGGGCAACCAGAGGGTAATAGTGTGGCGCCAAATTAGCGTTTTCCTATATTAAAATGGGAAACCAACTCCAAGAAAAAAAATAAAAGAAAATAAAAATAAAAATAGAATACCAAAACAAAACATTTTTAAGATCTCTCCAAATTCAAGACATAGCGTACGGAGCAAGCATGAAGTATATATATAGCAAGGCTGGTCACATGCAAACAAAATGCAAGGTTTATAGGATTAGCAAAGAATAATAATATCTATATAATATTTTCTTCAACCAACCAATTATATGTATCATTTCATAAAAATATTAATTTTTTATTAAAAAATAATAATATTTACAATCGTAGATTGTATAAATACTGCGTAATTTTTTTTATAAAAAGTGAGTAAATACGAGATTCATACGAAAAATTAATTTTTTAATAATAGACTATACTTTTTTTCAAAACGATTGTACGGTGTTTGTGCACTTTATGATTGTGTATAACATTATTCTTTTATTTAAATTTTAAAGAGAGATGCTACTCAAAATCTCACATTACATACTTTACATATTTAATATTTTCTTATTTTATTCTTGTTAAATTAATTAAGTTGGTGTATTTATCAATGAAAAAAATATTAAAATAGAGATGGTATGGGATGTGTTAGGATGATAAGTAGAATTATTCTTGTTATAAAATAATAAAAATTTTGCTACTTATCATCCCTACATATTATATTTATTTTTTTTAATTTTTTTGAATTTATTATTTTTAAATTAATTAAATTCTTTTACTTATTATTTATATATCAAATATTTAGTTAAAAAAATATATAATATATAATGTAAAGATAATGAATAAAATTTTTAAAATGAAAGAACAGCTCAGCTGCTCCGATGCTAAAGGACGAAAAATAGCCGGCTCTCAAAATCACCAACTTCAACAGTATCATTTATATCGATGGAAAACACTAAGGTCACCACTGGTGGCTTCCATTGGGGGCCACCATTGGCCAATTTTTTTTTTTTTAATTTTTTCTTTTCCTTAATAATTAAGGAATTTTTTTTAATATTATTATAATTTTTTTTTGTATTTTTTAAAAATGTTTAAAAGTATTAAAAAATGATTTAAAAAAAAAAACAAAAAACAATTTTTTTTTTTTTTTTTTTGCCTAACGGAACCACCAACGGTGGTAGCACCATCCTATATCGATTTATAATTGAGAAGAGTACATGACCCACACTTGTTGATTTCACTGCAATGACATATGCAGTGACGATTTGAGTATGGTGATAAAAAGGAAGAAACGTGATGATAAAAGAGGGAAAAAAAAATGAAAAAAAAAGGACCTTGGGCATGGGTGTCTCCTTTGTAACTATTGTCATTCATGTACCCTTTTGTTCCTTATCCTTTCTTCTTTCTTGTTTGATTCTGGTCACTCAAAAAAAAAAAAAAAATTGTTGGTAATCCCTCCACTCAAGTTTTATTGAATATTTAAGTTGGTGGTAAGTTTTCGTAGCTCTTTGGTTCAACTCAATTGCAAAGGCACACATGTGCCAAAGGAGATAAAAAAAGACAATCTTCCCGCGTATGGATGTCCCGATTATATGTAAGACAAATTGTTGTCATCAGCAGTCCGGTAAATTATTTCTATAGACAGCTCTCCATCAAAGCATTTGGTGCATTCTGACCAAGTATTTATCTTGTTTATTATTTTATCTCATTATTGTTTATCTTAGAAAAAGTAATTCTTTATTTAGAGCTAGCTTAAAATAACACGTGCTTGATTTTTTAAGGAAAGTAAAGTACTCGCCACCCAAGCGAGCATTGCAGGAGATGAGGTGCTTGCCAGCTCAATGAGTTTCATGGAAGGCAAATTGCCGGTTACCTCAAGATGCATCACGAAAGAGCGTCATGCTTGTCACATCTACAAGTATCGTGGAGAGGGAAAAAGCTTGTCCTCCAAGTTATCACAATTGGTACTATAGATCTATCGGGCCAATATTGACACACGGAGTTGCAAAACAAAAACAAATTGACATTTGAGTATGCTCATCAGTTTTATAGATTACTAATTTTGAGGTCTACGGTTAGTGAATTTTACATCAGATATATAAATTGACGATCATGTCCAATGATTAAGTTTTTTTTTTACATAATAAAATAACTTTATAAAAATTTAAAAAGAGGCACAATTTTGTTAGCACGCCTTACTCAACAATAATATTATTTTTTCAAATTTTAAAATAAAAATAATATAAAAAAATTATATTTTAACAATATTTTAACTTTATAATATTTTTATTCAATTTTTTTTTTCATTTTTCAAGACCTAAAAAATATCATAATTTAAACTATTTCATCACTATTTACATAATTCTCAGACGATACGGGGGACAGCTCCAATCGATGAGCATTAAGTTAATACAATTTGTATTGGCCATTTAGCTATCCCAATTAAGGAACAAAAATGCTAAATCCACACATGGGGTTCCCGATAGTGATTTTTTTGACTTAGTGATTAAAAAAATATTTTCTTAATGATCTTGTAAATTGTTTTTAAATATTTAAAAGTGTTAAAAAAATACATGAAAAAAAAGAAAAAAACAAAAACAAAAATTGCAATGTTGGGATCTCCTATTTTTTTTACTTAGTGATTAAAGAAATATTTTTTTAATGATGTTGTGAATTATTTTTAAATATTTAAAAGTATTAAAAGATATATAAAAAATTAAAAAAAACAAAAAACCAAAAATTATATTGTTGAGATTCCATGCGTGGTTGTAGAGCCACATATCAAGGAATGATCGTTCCACTCCTATGCGCGCATTCCGTATTGGACGGTGCTACAGGCACCGAGCCACCGCTAGGCAAAACGAGTTTTTTTTTGGCTTTTTTTTTTCAAATCATTTTTTAATACTTTTAAATATTTTTAAAAAAATATAAAAAATTTATATTAATATTAAAAAAAATTTCTTAATCATTAAGGAAAAGGAGAAAAAACAAAAAGCCCAGCCGTGGCCCCAGTAGGAGTGTTAGGGACCTCGGTCTAGTCCCTAAACACTATGGTTCTCTAGATCCGCTTCACCCAACTATGACCGATGAGCCTATCCTTCTTGCTCGCCTTCTTACTTGAGTCTAGGCTTGAGTGATGAGATTTGGTGAATATGGATGATGGGTGTTTGTGGTTTGTGAATCGGATCTTGGTGGGATGGTATGGTGTATGGGATGATGATGGTATGGTATGGTATGATGATGGCCGAATGGTGGGATTAGGCTATGGTAGGCGCCCCTTGGGTGGTATTATGGTAATTATGGAAGTGAGGCTAGGGTTTAAGGTTTCCTAAAATATAGGAAATCTTTATGGAGGCTAGGGTTTATGGTAGGGAATATGGAGGCACTAGATCTAGTGTAGATCTAGGGCTTTATGATGAAAGGGGTTTAGATCTAGGATTATGGAAGGTATATGGATGATAATATGGTGATGGAATGATATGGAAGTGAAGGAAATATGAAGGGAATAATCCAACAAGGCTAGATCTACTTGGCAAAGTAGATCTAGTGTGTTGGGATGATGTGGGGCGTGTGATATAATGTTAAGTGCAAAAAGAGTAATGCAAATAACAGGTAAATAATAAAATTGAAATTCAATAATGGAAAAGAGAAACAAACTTGCTCATAGATTGATAGATGAAGCAACACCCGTCCACAAACGTCAAGGTGTTGAATCTCTATTTGGGATTCACACGGGTTGCACCCAAATAGCCCAAGTGTCAAGCACCGAAGGAGATCTCAAGAACAAATAAGCCAACCACAAAGAGAATTTGTCAAGAGATAATAAAAAATGGGACTAGGGTGGCCTTTATATAGGCTTACAAGGGGAGAGTCGTAATGGTGCTTGAAAAAGAAAATAAATCCTAGAAAGGAATTAATTCCTAATAACACTAGCCTAAGGAATTAATTCCTAGTTGTACTAAAACAAGGAAATAATGAAATATATAAATACTATATGATTTTATTAAAATAATAAAATGCTGATAAAATTCTGGTCGTGGGGCCCATGTGGGGCCCACGGCCTGACTGGTGCTGGCTGGTGCTGAAAATGGCCCATGGCATGGGCCATGGGCGCTGGCTGGTTAGCCATGGTCTGGCCGCATAGCTGGTGCCATGGTTGCTGGCCAGCTGGTCTGGTCCTGCTGCATGGCTGGTGCTGATGGGCAGCATGCATGGCCTTGCATGGCCTGCATGCTGGTCATGCTGCTGGCCATGCAGGTGGCCTGGCTGGTTGGCTGGCCTGCTGGGCGTATTGGCCAGGCTGGTGGCCTGGCTGGTTGGCTGGGCGTGCTGGCCAGGCAGGTGGCCTGGCCGGCTGGGCATGCTGGCCTGCCTACTGGGCGTGCTGGCCAGGCTGGTGGCTGGCTGGTCCGTGGGCTTGCCATGGCATGGGCCGTGACATGCTGATGGCTCACCATGGGGGCCGACTAGGCATGTCAGTGAGTGTATCGAGGCTTGTCCCGGGCAACTTTTCTAAAGGGTCTAACATCCCCCTCCCTTCAAGAACATCCTTGCCCTCAAGGATTAAATTTGAAAATGCCCATACCCTCTCCTCATTCTTTTCATTAGCCATCTCCATGGCAGGACAATGTGCCCCTCCTTTGCCCAACTTTGTTAACATTGATGCCTCACCCGACTTGGCCTCATTGGATGCTAAAGTTACCCATACATTCTTCTTGGACCCTAGCTTGAATTCTATGGTCCTTTTGTTGTAATCAAGCACTACCCTTCCAAGGCTCTTGAGCCATGGATTGCCCAATATAACATCAAGCTCCACCAAAGGAAGTATGTGTAAATCTGTCACTACTCTCACTCCTTACACATTCATTTTTACTTCTTTCACTAGCCCTTCACATTTCATCTTGTCCCCACTAGCCATCTTTACCTCAAATGGCTCTATAGCAATCGGATTCAACCCAACCTTGGCAACAAGGGTGGCGTTGATGAAGTTGTGTGTGGAGCCACTATCTACCAACAAAGGGACTTCTATTGTTCCTATCCATGCCATTACCCTCATGGAGGTATGTTTTTGGGTCCCTATCAAGGTATTAAGGGACAACTCGGCCTCCTCATAATTTTTGTTCACTTTGGTCTCCTCTTGGTTGTTCTCTTGGCTAGAAGATTCCACAAAATAACCATCATCCTCTTCCTTACTTCTCTCATCAACCAACATGTATACTTGCCCCGATCTACATTTGTGCCCCATGCCCCATTTTTCTCCACACTTAAAACAAAGGCCCTTCTTTATTCTATCTTGGACCTCTTCTCTTGAAAGCTTCTTCACTTCAAGTGGCTTAGATTTAGAAGCATTCCCCGTTTCCTCCTTGCCTTTCCAAGGAACATTGGTTTGCAAGGGTGTAGTAACCTTACTCCTCACTTCCTTAGATTGACGTTTCTCCATATTAGTGCTCTCTTCTAGGATCTCTACCATCCTCATAGCTTTTTGAATCTTAGAGGGTTGCTTCAACTTAACTTCCTTTGCTATCCAAGGTTTCAACCCATCCACAAATGTGCCCACAAGGGCCTCCTCGGACCACCCTCTCACAAGAGTTTGTAGTTGCCTAAACTCTTCAATGTAACTATGCACTTTACCTTCTTGCCTCAACTTGACAAGTTGGCCATGGTGGTTAATGGTAGGAGATGACCCAAATTGCATGAGGAACTCTTTTTCAAAAGTCGTCCAACCCAATCTTCTCCTCTCCTTCTCATATTGGTCCCGGATCCACCTCCACCACTTGCTTGCTTTTCCTTCCAAGTAAAAGCATGCCGTTGACACTCTCTCTCCTTGCTACTTCATAAGTGTGAAAGTAGTGATCGACCTTGTCAAGCCATTCATAAGGATCCCCACCATTGAACTTAGGAAAGTCCACATTTGGTCTCTTGGGTCCCCGGTCATAAGGCCGGTTTCCTCTTCTATCATCATGGTACTCATTATCATATCGTCGCCCATAATGCCCTCCATCTCTATCATGGTGATGACGTCTTCTCTCTTGGTGGTCTCCACGGTCGTAAGGCCTCTCTCTCCCATGAGCATATGCGGCCTCATGCTCTTCTTCTCTTTGTGGCTCTTGAAATCTCACATCTTGTGGTTCTTCTCTCATACTAGGGGATCTAGTGCGATGTAGTGAATTCATGATCCACCTCTCAACCGCCACATGGTCATTCTCAACACGACCACCTCTTCGAAACTCATCTCTTTGTGGCTCTTGCATGGACTCGGTAACACTTGTCTCAACCCCATCAACAAAGGCATCGTGCCTTGGTTCATTGGGTTGAGGTGGTGGCCCTTGGCCATGTCCTTTGGCTAGTCTCCTTTCAATTCTTTCTATGTCTTTATGCTTTTCTCTCTTCAAACTTTCAATGGCCCTTCTATTTTCTTCATTGTTCCGGTTGCTCACATTCATGGCCATCCTTGATTCGGTCAAAACAGTCATGACCTCATCAAGGACGCTATGGATCCGTGTACTTGTCCTTCTAGTGCTTCAATTCGGTCCCTATGGGAACCACTTGGCCTCTCGGGCCCCGTTGCACTTTCTTGCATGGTAAGGACTTCTCTTAATCTCCGAGCAAAGCAATGCTCACAATGAAATGGGCAAGACTATCAATGAAAAGAGGCAAGCCTTAATGAAATAGGCAAGCCTCTTAATGAGAGCACCAATTAATGTTAGGGACCTCGGTCTAGTCCCTAAACACTATGGTTCTTTAGATCCGCTTCACCCAACTACGACCGATGAGCCTATCCTTCTTGCTCGCCTTCTTACTTGAGTCTAGGCTTGAGTGATGAGATTTGGTGAATATGGATGATGGGTGTTTGTGGTTTGTGAATCGGATCTTGGTGGGATGGTATGGTATATGAGATGATGATGGTATGGTATGGTATGGTATGATGATGGCCAAATGGTGGGATTAGGCTATGGTAGGCGCCCCTTGGGTGGTATTATGGTAATTATGGAAGTGAGGCTAGGGTTTAAGGTTTCCTAAAATATAGGAAATCTTTATGGAGGCTAGGGTTTATGGTAGGGAATATGAAGGCACTAGATCTAGTGTAGATCTAGGGCTTTATGATGAAAAGGGTTTATATCTAGGATTATGGAAGGTATATGGATGATAATATGGTGATGGAATGATATGGAAGTGAAGGAAATATGAAGGGAATAATCCAACAAGGCTAGATCTACTTGGCAAAGTAGATCTAGTGTGTTGGGATGATATGGGGCGTGTGATGTGACGCCCCCAAATTCCGTTTGGGATCGGACGGACATTTGAAGCGTTGAGACATGCAACACAAGGTTACCTGCTTCCGTTCATGACATATAAGATGCAATATTCCTAACATGCATATAACAATATGCAATATTCGCAGCGGATAAATTTTTTCTTTAGCAATACTATGCACCAAATTGAAAATATCCCAAATGCTTAAAACATACTTCATACATAAAAGTCCATTGAACAACTAAGATCACAACACTAGTCCAAAATGGTTATGATCCCAAAAGTACTAGAGATGCAACTCAATCGTACAAGTAGTAATTTACGTTAATTACTATATTAACATTTAGGTCGCACCGTCGCTTAGTCAACTGTGTCTAGTTGATCAGCTCCTGATTCTCCTTCAGGTCCTGTAACAAGATCTACCATTCGGGGGGAATGGTAGTTGGGACTACCAAAGTGAGATTTGATTATAAATCTGAGTAAGTTAACAAAAAAACTTCCACACAAGCTAATAATATATGGATGACAGTAAAAGCATAAATGCATAATCAAATTCATAAGTAATTAAAGCATAACTTGGCGTACAACATAGCATAATTGACCTAACTTAAATTGAAATATGAACTGAACTTGATTTGACATGAACTTGATCTGAAACTTGACTTAGCATGAACTTGCTTTGAAACTTGAATTAACATGAAAAATACATACTCCACAGTTGTTGTGGCCCCATGTATTCTACGTGTAAATACATACTCCACAGTTGTTGTGGCCCTATATATTCTACACAAACTTGACTTAACATGAAAAATACATACTCCACAGTTGTTGTGGCCCCATGTATTCTACGTGTAAATGCATACTCCACAGTTGTTATGGCCCCATGTATTCTACAAAAACTTATTCTTTAACTGTTTAAATACATACTCCACAGTTTTTGTGACCCCATGTATTCTACGTGTCATAATTGTTGTGTCTCACGTAGTGTATGCGCCACAATTGCTGTGACTCCATACATAAGTAATCAAGATGAAACGTGACTGGAATACGAAATGACTGAAGCCCTGACGTAACATAACGTGACTTGAACATAACTTGAAATACATGACCAACTTGAGATAGAAACATTTCGTAACATGGCATAACATATAATAGACAACATATTTAACATGACATACTTGCAACAGTGAATATTACATGACTTGATATACATGTAATAGATGACATACTTAGCATGACGTACTTGTAAGGTACAGTAATACATGACAGAATATATTATGTAACAGATAAAAAATTGATGACAGAATAAATTCTGTATAATAGACAATTACATGATAACTTGGCATGGCATGACATATATGATAACACATATACATACACTGTAGTTCCTTTACTTAGCACACATACACAGTAGACTGCTAGTAAGTTAAAAGCTAACTTACCTCGATCTCCGCGTTTCTTATAAAACCTTAAGCGCGATCACGAGGAACTGTAATTAGTGATTCGAAAAGTTAGCACTAAATCACTAATAAATTGAAATATGGAAAATACTAACTTAAAGAGTAAAATTTCTATTTTACTCTCTGCATGTAGGAAAATGATCGTTTTACCCATAACTTAAGGATTTTGCATACTAACTCCAAAAGTCACCAAAATTTACATGCCTCATGTAAATTTTATCCTCAATTCATATATCAATTTAGAAAAATTTAAAACTAATCACAACTATTAAAACTCCATAGGGCCGAATTTCTCATATGCTATTTCTATTGATTTTTGTTTCCAACTTCTTTTGATCAACCTTTTGATCTATGACTTATAAATATGTGATCTTCAAACCAAACCATCACATGGTTTAAAAAGATGTCCTAAAACATATATAAGCTTCTAATTCAAGATCACATGGTTAAAAATTAACCAAAACATAAATTTAGCCAAGAACATCCACACTTTGGCTTATTTGAATATCTCTTTACATAAAATTTCATATTTTTGAAACTAACATCAAATATATTCAAAATAATAATATAACATGTATATAAGATGCTTAGGATCCTCCAATAAAATTATCAAAGTCATTGGAATAGGTTTAGACCACCAAAGAGTTAAACTTTCTCAAAACAGAAACTATTTTTCCTCTTTCAATTTCTAAGTTTCTAAATCTAAGAAAATATTTCATCAAAACATTTAATCATGCAAAAATCCTCAACCAATAGTCATATATACATGTTAACAATACTCCATAAAAATTTCGGACCAAGTATCTATCCATTAGCTTGGTCAAAAACTCCAAACTATAACATATTCTCCAGTTTATCTCTCAGAATGACCTTTCTATAGTTTACATAATATTTGATTGACCAAATGATTTTCAAATGGGACAAATAAGATATCCATGTAAACTAGACTAAAAAAGGAACAACTTATATGAAGGAGACTTTATGATAAAACACTTACAAAAGTTTCGAAATGGGTGTACAAAAGAACTTTTAAAAGCTGTCCGAGAGAAAGTGTTTGATATTCTTTTAAAGGAATGTGTAAATGAAGATAAGTTCGTGAGTGATGGCTGGAGATGCTTATGGACGAGATAAGGAAGATGATAAGGCTGGAGTTGAGAGTTGAGTGTAGTTTTCTCCTATCCAAAATATCTATAAAAGATTATCTCAAATTATTTTATCCAATAATATCTACAAAAATCAGTTTAAGATATTTTCCAAATGTGGAGTAGACTTGGAAGAGTAAGGTGGCTAAAATCTTTTCATGTGTATTTTAAATCTCTATTCTTAAGATATTTTTCAAATGTGTATTTTGCTTAGGTGTCATGATCTCATACCTTGATTTCCTTCACAATTCCATCTAATGGTTTCTCTTTGTGCCAAGTATCTAATACTATTCATTATTTGTGGTTAAGATCTTGCCAAGTGTCCAAATAAAATTTCGTTAACCTAATTTGGACATTTCACACTGTGATTTTGAAAACACTGCGCTTAGTTGTTTACTGAGGTTACTATTCACTCCAAAAATAAACGTAATAAACTTAGTACTGAAAAATCCTAAATATTCAATTAAGCCTAGTGGTGTAGACTATAATGTGTTCTGACACTTCTAACTATCTGAAATAATTAAAATTGCATTTCTGGCACCATAATGAGTGATAACATTAACTATGTTGACAGGCTAAAATCTATACGATTAGTAGATTCGTGAAAGCTTATAGAGTCTTCATGAGGTTCCTAAAATCAATAGAAATTTCACAATTTAATTTCTAGCGGGCTGTTACATGTGATATAATGTTAAGTGCAAAAAGAGTAATGCAAATAACAAGTAAATAACAAGATTGAAACTCAATAATGGAAAAGAGAAACAAACTTGCTCATAGATTGATAGATGAAGCAACACCCGTCCACAAACGTCAAGGTGTTGAATCTCTATTTGTGATTCACACGGGTTGCATCCAAATAGCTCAAGTGTCAAGCACCGAAGGAGATCTCAAGAACAAATAAGCCAACCATAAAGGGAATTTGTCAAAAGATAATGAAAAATGGGACTAGGGTGGCCTTTATATAGGCTTACAAGGGGAGAGTCCTAATGGTGCTTGAAAAAGGAAATAAATCCTAGAAATGAATTAATTCCTAGTAACACTAGCCTAAGAAATTAATTCCTAGTTGTACTAAAATAAGGAAACAATGAAATATATAAATACTAGATGATTTTATTAAAATAATAAAATGCTGATAAAATTATGGTTGTGGGGCCCATGTGGGGCCACGACCTGACTGGTGCTGGCCAGTGCTGAAAATGGCCCATGGCATGGGCCATGGGCGCTGGCTGGTTAGCCATGGTTTGGCGCATGGCTGGTGCCATGGTTGCTGGCCGGCTATTCTGGTCCTGCTGCATGGCTGGTGCTGATGGGTAGCATGCATGGCCTGGTATGGCTTGCATGCTGGTCATGCTGCTGGCCAGGCAGGTGGCCTGGCTGGCTGGCTGGCCTGCTGGGCGTGCTGGCCAGGCTGGTGGCCTGGCTGGTTTGGCTGGGCGTGTTGGCCAAGCAGGTGGCCTGGCCGGCTGGGCATGCTGGCCTACCTGCTGGGCGTGCTGGCCAGGCTGGTTGGCTGGGCGTGCTGGCCAGGCAGGTGGCCTGGTCGGTTGTGCATGCTGGCCTGCCTGCTGGGCGTGCTGGCTAGGCTGGTGGCCAGGCTGGTTGGCTGGGCGTGCTGGCTGGCCGGGCTGGGCTGGCATATCAGCCCACTAACCTAGCCAGCATGCTGGTGCATGCTATGCGGCACCAAGGGGAGGCCAACAGCCTCGCCAGCGTGCTGAAGCATGCTAGCCAAGCTGTTGGCTGGTTGGTTCGTGGGCTTGCCATGGCATGGGCCGTGGCATGCTGATGGCTCACCATGGGGGCCGACTAGGCATGTCAGTGAGTGTGTCGAGGCTTGTCCCGGGGCAATTTTTCTAGAGGGTCTAACAGGGAGCCACCAGCGGTGGGCAAAGCATTTTCCTTCCGTATTTTGTGCCATGGTGCCATGGAAAATGCTACTCCCATAGGACCATATATATTTCTTATCGAAATCCTCCACCGACTAACCTGGCTTCTGCTACCTGGAAATAGAAATAGAAAAACAAACTGAAAATGTCCAACCCTCGTCTCCTTGAACTCTCGTCTCCCTCATCTCACTCATCTCCCTCAACATTTTGAAAGCCTGAAACTGTCGAACCCAAACTGAATCGTCTCCCTCATTTCCTTGAAAGTGTGAAACCCAAACTGAAAATCAAAAAGGAACCCTCATCTCCCTCAAATTGTCGAACCCATCTTGTCAAGAACTTAGCCTGATGAACATGTGACTCTTGGGCAAGTTTTTAGTTTCGGAGTTGTTTTTTTTTTCCGTTTCTTCATTTGCATACCAAAAGAAAGTTTTAGTATTCTTGAAGTAGTGTGATCTTAATTGTGGAATTCGAATTAATGTTTTGGAGAACAAACGTGCTGCATTGACATTTATGGTTTCTACTTCAAATGGTCTCTTACTTGATTTCTTCCCAAAAAAAAAAAAAAAAAAAAAAGAAAGCCTCTCTTACTTGATCCTTTGGGTACTGCAAAAATCGCACAGTATTCTTCTCACAGTTAGATGCCATCCGATGGTAGCTATGAACTATGCATTTTTTTGCTAATTACTTATATTTATTTCATGATGGAAATTCTGGTTTGTAGAAACATTTCTGGATCATCCTTAAGAGGATTTCTTGCACCATAACTGGGGTTGTTTTGGCCAGCGGGAGGCATTCTAGACCCAGATGACAGTGCCAGAACTCGAGGTCTGCTGGTGAGGACTTCTCAGGACTGCGGGAGAGGCACGATGGGTCTGTTTTCCTTTTTTTTTTTTTTTTTTTTTTTTTTTTTTCTTTTTTCTTTTAAGCAATGAGTCTGTTTTGGATGAGAGGGACGATGGGTCTGTTTTGGTGTTTTTGTGACTATAGCATGACCCTACGATTCATTTAACTCGCAATGTATATATTAATTGACAGTCAAAATTATATTATCATACCTATTTTTTTATCCATATTAACAAGATTAAGGGCAGGTTGGGGCATGGGATGAGACACAAAGTTCTTATATAATCTTATTTGATTTTATCTCATCTTATTTCCAAATATAATTTAAATACAAAATTTTCAAACTAATCATTACAATTTTTTGAAACTAATCATTACAATTTTTGCAAACTTTCAAATAAAAAACAATTCTAACTTTTTCAAATCTCAAAACAAAAATAATATTATAAAACTATATTTTTATAATATTTTAATTTTATCATATTTTTTTATTCAACTTATTCTTTTTCCTTTCGTAAAATATAAAAAATATTCAACTCAAACTATATCACTACTATTCATAAACTATCTTACTAATAATCGTAAAATTTTTATCTTATCTCACTCTTCAAATCGACCCTAAATAAAACGTTACTAGAAACATTGGCAAGTACCCTCGCCAAGGCAATTAAAACACTCTACCAGGGCACCTAAAGACCTTGTAGGGCGAGAGTCCCTCCAAGGCCACTAAAGACCCTAACGAATCTAGCCGAATAGGGTTTTTAGTGTCTTTACGAGGTACTAGCTTAGAGCACTCATAATAGGTTTTGTAAAACTTATTTTTATATAAAATTTGAATAAAAGTAACTTAAAATTGCTTCCAACGAATCATGTATTTGGAAATTTATTTTCCATTTTGCTACATTGTTAAGCTACATGTAGCATGAACTGTACACAAATATAAAAATATTTTAATTATTTTTTCTCTTTTCGTGTACTTTGTTTCCCACAATAGTTTCTCTCTCTTTGTATTTTTCCTCCAACAAACTATTAAATAATATAATATTTAAATAATATAAAGAAAAAATAGATAAGTTGATATATAGTATATTGTAAAAATCAGTATGTAAAATATAAAAAGTAAGTTTTGGTGATGTATTTTAAAGAATAAGATAGATAAACTATTAGAAGTGCTTTTAGAAGTGTCTTTCTTATAAGTTCTCACGCAAGTTAGTTGTTTATTAGGATCTTTAGGAGTCATGGTGAGTTACTGGCCTCACAGGGTATTTGGTTTTGTGGCAAGGTCCCAGTCTAAAACCTCACTTCCAAGCTTTGACCCTAATTAGAGTCGGAGTTTAAGACTTTATTTGGATATTGAACTCAGTTAAGTTGAGCTAAGTTTTTTTTATGAATTATAGTGAGTTGTGTTGATAGAGTGAGTTATATGAGATCCATCTAAAATAAATTTAAATGTGTTTAGATGTTAATATGAGTTTAGTATTATTTATAAGAAATTGAAAAAGGTTGTGAGCTTCACTTATAAATATGTGTTGAGTTGAAAAAAGTTGTGAATCTTACGTGTAAAAAAGTTTTGAGTTAAGATGAGTTTATTAATTTAAAAATTAAATGTTTAGATGTTAGATTTAACTTAAAATTGAATTGAGTTTAACAACCTAAAAACTATCCATATTCCAACTTCGAGACAGAACTAGCTCCAGCTTCGCTCCATCTGTCGGTATCGAAAGAGAGTATTAATCCCAACATGGTCATTATGTGCCCGGCCTGGCGTGTACTTGGTCGACAAAGTCATTCTATGCCCTTGACGACGATCACTAGCGTGCTAGGGCCGTTCTGGAAACTAAACCAAGATCTTTTGGTACTCCGATTTTTTTATTTATTTTTTTAATGAGTTTCTAATTTTTATTTATTTTTAAAAATATTTAAGAGATTTTAAAAAATGTTTGGAAAAAAAAAAACTTTACAAATTCGGTGAATAATTTGGGTGATGCCCAAGATTACTGTTGCAAATAGACAACATTATTTGGCAAATAACTCATATCAACTCAGCAAAACTCGACTTTAGTTCAATTGGTTTATATGAAACAATTCGAATAAAACTTGATCTAGTATGTATAGATTTCTATAAATTTGAATAATCTTGTATTTAGTTTTTCAATAATGTTATTTTTAACTTTACAATGAGAATATGTTAAAAATTTGACAAAATACTAGGAAATCATCTTTCTAATATGATACAATATGTTTGAATGTTTTATGAATATAATCATTAATATATATATATATATATATATGTGTGTGTGTGTGTGTGTGTGTATGTAAAACTTGTATAAAAACGTCACAAGAATTTAAATTTATGCAAAGTTACAATAGAAATAGTCTATTTTGTCCAAGTTAAGTGGTTCATGAACAAGCTCGAATTCATTTGAAAAATAAATGAGTATAAAAGTGTAATTTGGCGATATGCTCAAGATTGACTTATGTTTAAAAAAAAAAAAAAAAAAAAAAATCACTGAACAAAGCAAGCTTCATTTTGAATTACTTATTCAAACTTGACTTGTTTAAAAATTTATTAAGAATAGTCAAATATTTTAAATAAAAAAAATACCATATGTAATTAAGTTAGCATAATTTGAGTGAATCTTTAAAACAAATATATATCAGTATTAACAACTTGATCTCTATAATTTGGTTGACTATCATGATTTTTATCCTTCTTATTTGGGAGGTTTGGATAATGAGTTGAGATGAGATGAGATGAAAGTTAAAAGTTGAATAAATTATTGTTAGAAAAGTATTTTTAATATTATTTTTATTTTAAGATTTGAGAACGTTGTAATGATTAAATGAGATAAGATAAGATAAATTGAAATTCTCTCTCAATCCAAACAAAACTGTTCTATGTTGGCAATGATATACTCTACGAATTTTGCTTGAGAGGAGACGAAGCTCTTTATATGTTGTACCAAAGTACTCTGTCCATTAAGACTCATAACTTCTTGAATCTTTTTTTGTATTTTTATAACAACATAAGACTTTGTATTCATTAACAGTCCCAATTACATCAAAGATTCAAACATATAATTGAATGTACAAGAAATATTGCAATAAAAAAACAGAAAGTCAAAGGAAAAGAGAAGGTAAGCTTGAATGAAAGGGTGGGAGAGGGCAAGTTGAACTACTAAATTACCATTTCTCAAACCAGTAACTGGAGAGAAACCGTGTCATTCCAAGGAACAGACAAAGTTCATCTTAGAATGAAATCAGTGAGAGTCTAAATGTTCCTTACATCCAGATCTATATTTGGATGCAGTTATGAAAGATATGATTGAGCAGGTGCTTTGCTTGAGAAGTAAGTAGCAAGATTAGTCAATCAGAGCCAACTTTGTATTTATCTCTATTATACATGATAAAGGTACCATATTGCTGCCAGAGGGAGGGAGGGAGGGGGAAGAAGTTGATAAATAAAATTTGTAACTTCTACATTCGGGTTGATCAAAAGAATGCTTCCAGTTCTTGAATGGAGAAAGAAGATTTTCCCTTTTATTAATTCTCTAATAAGAAAGTATAGAACCTCAATTTCCAAGATGATTTTATCTTGCGTTTAGGAGCATCCTTAGCACATTCTCCATCTTTGGCCTTGCTTCTGGTGATACATTTACACAACCAAGAGCAACATCCAGGACTTGAAGCATCTGACTTCTGGTGGCAAGTGATGTTCTGCTGATATTAGGGTCAAGGATGTGATCCCAATTGTCTTGCCTGACTGATTTGCTTAAGGCCCACTTGGCCAACTCAGTTCCCTCACTAACAGCTGGTTTTCCGGTCAGCAGTTCCAGGAGAATGACACCAAAACTGTAAACGTTCCCAGCCATTGTTACTCTCATCGTGTAAGCATACTCTGCCAACCACCAACAAATAACATGAGATATTTAGACACTAAAAGTGGACGTCATTAATCAAATTCAGAAAGGAATTCAATTGAAGGAAGGCATGCATGGCCAAGGAGAAGAATATGATGCCACTAAACAAAAACAAACCAATATATTATACAATTGAGATAACTTCACAAAGGATTGAAACATGCAAAAAATAACAGGCTCATGACTATTATGTGATTTTGGAAACGTCAAACATGAGGAAAAGAGTTCCTGACCTGGAGGAATATAGCCAAAAGAACCAGCAACCACAGAAAGGCTTCCAGTGCTCTTTGAGGGATTGATAACCTTGCATAGCTCGATATCTCCAATTTGAGGTTCCTTGAGGGACTTCAGCATGATGTTTCTGCTTGATAGATCAAGTAGTAGTATCGGGCCAGAGGTGCAACCTTGCAGAAAAGAAAGGCCCTGAGCGACCCCAACTGCTATGCTGTATCTGCTCGCCCAATCCAAAGCATTTTCCAGGCTACCATGAAGAACGTCAAAAAGGGTTCCCTTTGGAAAAAACTCATAAAACAGATAAGCACTGTGAACAGACAAAACATAGGCTAAAGGAGTCATCACATTTGAATTGCTCAGTTTCCCCAAAACTTCCAACTCTCGCCAGAATTTATCGTGGCTGCCGAATTGGAATATCTTGTCACTCCAATTAATCCTCTTAACAAAGTAGCTTGATCCGGATGGCATGATGGCTTTGTAATAGGTTGAAAACCTAGTCTTCAGCATAATGTTTTTTGAGTATGCAACTGCTTCCATAGCTTTGGTGAAGTCGATATTTGATCTGTGGATTCCATTTGCGGTTAATAGATTGCCTTTAACCCTGCAATATCGTCTTAAGATTGAAATAGCAAGGCCTGTGACTACCCCAGCAATGAAAAGACCAGTTGCAAACCCAATCAGAAGTGCAGTGGCAACTGATTTTCCCTTCTTGGCTGATTTTGGTGAAGTGTTTGATGTTGTAGTGTTAATAAGATGCTCATTTCCTCTTGCCTCAAGAGTAAGCCATGACGGAAACTTTGGAATAATTCCAGATAGTTGATTGTTTGAAAGTAGCAACCGTGTCAAGGATCTCATTTCAGTCAGAAACGTTGGAATTTCCCCTGTCAATCGATTGTTTGAGAGATCCAAAACTTCTAATCCTGTAAGCCGTTGAAAAGAATCTGGAATAGGTCCCACAAGGAGGTTGCTGCTGAGATTTAGAGCAATCTGCAATGTTGCCGGCATCACTGGAATCTTACCGGTAAGTTGGTTTTCTCCGAGCTGGAGTTCTAACAGAGAATTCAAACGGGAAATATCGTATGGTATCGAACCACTGAGACTGTTACCTTGTAAATTCACGTTAAAAAGGTTTCGCATGCTTGAAATCCAAGAAGGTATTGTACCGTTCAGCAAATTCCAGCTGACATTCAGTGTAGACAATTTCTGTAGTAGAGCAATTTCAACCGGGATTTCTCCAACCAGCCTGTTGGATTGAAGCTTCATAACTTGAAGACGGCTTAGATTTCCCAACTGTCCCGGTAAAGTACCAGTCAGGTTATTGCTTGCCAAATTCAACAGTGCCAACCTCAGGCAAGAACCCAAATCCGGAGGTATAAGCCCGGTCAAGTTATTGTTGTCCAGCTCTAGGTACATCAACTTCTCAAGTTTTCCAAACACCGAAGAAGGGATTGGCCCATCAAGAGAATTGCTTCCCAATCTCAACCTGACCAAACTTGGAGATATGTTTGAAGGTATCAATCCCTTTAACAAATTATAAGACAAATCTACAGACTGCAAATTTGACGGCGACAACATGTCTGTAGGAATCGACCCGCTTAACTTGTTATAACTAAGGTCTAAGTTCTTGAGGAATCTTGTAATTCCACCGGGAATTGTACCTTCCAAGTGGTTTTGATTGGCTGCAAAACGTGAAAGGGTTCTGATATTTGAAATGGCTGCTGGGATTTGCCCCCTGAAGTTATTGGAAGATAGAATCAAAACTTCCAATTTAGAGAGGTCTTTAATTCTATCAGGAACAGGGCCGGAAAGCTTATTTTCACCTAAGTCAATCAGAGTCAAATTCCGGTAACCCATTATTTGATCAATTCCACCTTGAAAGGCATTCACAGAGAGCTCAAGCTGCTCTAAAACCATGGGGTTTCCAAGATTGGTAGGGATAGGGCCATTGAAATGGTTGGCTCTAAGTTTCAAACTTTTGAGGGCAATCAATCCATCTAACTGTAAAGTAATGTTTCCACTCAATAAATTGAAAGACAGGTCCAAGGACTTCAACCCAACGAATCCTTGAAAAGTAGGCAGAGAACTATCCAACCTGTTTCTGCCAATATTCAAGAGCTCCAGCCCTCCAATCTCCCCGCAACGCTTGATGAATTCCTCCGGGATTACGGTCAGAGCGTTGTTGGAGACATCAATACTCCTCAAAGAATCTATCTGGCAAAGACGAGGCAGAAAGTCTGAGGAAGAGAGGGAAAAGCCCGAAAGAGAGATTTCTGTTATGGAAGAATTCCCAGAGCTGCAGGTAACTCCGTTCCATGAACATGGGTCTTTGCTAATGTTCCATGATAAATCTGTTTTGTTAAGGAGATTAGAAAGATCGATCATGGCGTTTCTTTGGTTTGAGGGTAGTTCAGAGAAGACCAAAGGACAGAACAAGAACATGAAAAACAAGGAGAAATGAAGTAGAGGGATGCTTTCCTCACGCTTCTTCATTCTTAGCCAAGTGCTGAGAAATCTTTCCACCGTCGATTCTCAACCACACATATGCATGGGACAAATACAGTGATTGTTTTGGTTTCAGGTGGGACGAAAACCGAAGGAGGAAGACACAGAGGAGATTGCAGAAAAAGGACAGATTTCACAAGTAATTGTAAAGAGAGAGTACTTGGGTTTTTGGGGTTAACGAAATTCGAAAGAAATAGGAAAAAGAAGAAAAATGTTGGCGTATCCATGGGGGGAGGTTGAATTGACTGGACTGCTGGACTGCAACAGCAGAAGACTAGACTAATGGGGGGAGACTCTGAGTGGTGGTGGGGTTGTCTTGGCTTAAAAGCTTAAAAATCTTCTGAGACTTTTGAGTCCAACACTCCTTCAACAAACACAGATGTCCCTTCATTCGATCTTTTTGGGGTGTGAATGCGTGTGTTTCTGCGTAAAGAGTAGTGTAAAAAGTACGCTCGACCGGGCTTGGAGTCCATTCCATGCATTAACAGCGGCAGCTTATTCAAATACGCGTAGAAGATGGATTGAGGAATTCTGGGCGACCAACTGCTCCCGTTTCCCGCTCTCTTATATTTCCTCAATCCTCTACATCAAGAAGTGACAGTACTTTGTCAGGTACCCTTCGATGTTGTGGTACATGCAATACTGATAGGTCCTTTGGGCATGACTACTGTCGCCTTTGGTTAGTTCTTCATCTCTGGTTTACCCGTTTATAAGGTTGTAAATAAACCAGTCTGTTCGATAGTCCGCTAGATACTTACTCAGTTAAACTCAAATCAAATTCGATTCGTAAAAAAAATAAAAACTCATAAGCCATAAGCCATACTAGAAAGAAAATTTTATTAATGGATTACCTCATTTAATTGATGCATATGTAAATGACATTTTTGATAAATGTAAGATGAATTTAGATTTTGGCTATTCTATTTATATTAGTCTCTATATTGAAATAGCTATTTTTTCATTATATAATAATAAAATAATATAAGATAAATTTGAATTTGACTATTCACATTAAATCTCTACATTGGATATCAATTTATTTATTATATAATAACGACTAATTAATAATTTTAAAAATATTTAAACTTTTTAGTTATAAATTTATTTTATTTTATCATATTTTACTATTCTACCAATTATATTTTATTAGTACTATTTATTTTACTATTTTATCATATTTTTCCAGATTTTATTCTACAATCAAGATAGAGGGAGAGTTACACAAATAATAAAATAAAGATTTGCTTATTGAACAGTAACTATCAAATTTGTTTTTTCTTTTACATATACTGTAGCTCAAAGTTAAAATATTTGACTATAGATAATCCATTTTAGTGGCTTTTTATCTCTAATAGTTAAAAAAGTAGCTTTATTTTTGGATATGCAATATCCGGTGAGGATGCTCTAAGTTTTCATAGCTCTTTGGTTCAACTCAATTGCAAAGGCACACATGTGCCAAAGGAGATAAAAAAAAAGAGTATCTTATATCCCGCGTATGGATGTCCCGATTATATGTAAGACAAATTGTTGTCATAAGCAGTCCGGTAAATTATTTCTATAGGCAGCTCTCCATCAAAGCATTTGGTGCATTCTGTCCAAGTATTGATCTTGTTTATTATTTTATCTCATTATTGTTCATCTTAGAAAAAGTAATGCTTTATTTAGAACTAGCTTAAAATAACAGGTGCTTGATTTTTTAAGGAAAGCAAATTACTCGCCACCAGGCGAGCATTGCGGGAGCTAAGGTGCTTGCCAGCTCAATGAGTTTCATGGAAGGCAAATTGCTAGTTACCTCAAGATGCAACACGAAAGAGCGTCATGCTTGTCACATCTACAAGTATCATGGAGAGGGAAAAAGCTTGTCCTCCAAGTTATCACAATTGGTACTGTAGATCTATCCATGGGCCAATATTGACACATGGAGTAGCACAAAAAAATAGACTGACATTTGGGTAAGCTCATTCAGTTTTATAGGGCAGTGCTAGTAACAAGTGCAATTCTCCATGTTCGGTTAGATATTTGAATGTCCGGTCAGTGTTAGTAACATTTGAGTTTGCACAATTTCGTCAGCACGCTAATGAGAAAACGCAAAACTCGTTGTTTTATCATAAGAATAGATTTTTGTATTTAGAGGGGGGATTTAAATATGTTTAAAAAATTAAAAAGCAAGGTTTTATTTTTAACTAAAAAAACAAAAGGTAAATATTACAATAAAACTATAATACATACGAGCATTTTGCTAAAACAATCATAAATATTTTAAAGAAAAACAATTTGTACAATCTTAGAGTGTGCAAGTTTATATATTTTCTTAAAAAAAAGTAGATAAAACTCATATTCACATAAAAAAAAAATCTAATTTTTAATAGCGGGCCACACTTTTCTTCAAAAGAAATACATGTAAATTGTATACCCTAAAATTTTTATATAGAGTTTTACTCGATTCAAAAGTTTGATTCAAAGTGCAATTAAAATACAAATTAAGGCAATTAGGGTTTGTTTGGAAATTGAGACAATCTCATCACATATCAAAATTTCTTATAATTTTTTTTTTTCAAACGTCACTCAAATACAAAAAATTTTTAATTTTAAATCTAATAATTACCTAATCATTACAACTTTCTTAAACTTCTAAACAAAATATAAAAAGTAATATTATTTTTTCAAATTTTAAAATAAAAATAATATAAAAAATTATATTTTAACAATATTTTAACTTTATAATATTTTTGTTCAACTTTCTTTTTCTTTCATTTTTCAAAACCTAATAAAATATCATAATTTAAACTATTTCATTACTATTCACATAATTATCAAACGATAAAGGAGATAGCTCCAATAGTTGAGCATTAAGTCAATACAATATGTATTGGCCATTTAACTATCCCAATTCCTTATGTGTGCACAAATTAAGGAATGGAAATGCTAAACCCACATATGGGGTTCTCGACAGTGGTTTTCTTTTTTCTTTTTCTTTTTTTAACTTATTGATTAAAGAATTATTTTTTTAATGATGTTGTGAATTGTTATTTTTTTTTTACCAGTCCAGCCATGCCAACCAGGCCATGGTCTATGCCGTGGGCCAACCTAGGCCACCATGGAGCAAGCCATGCCAAGAGCCATTTGGGGCCATCCAAGGCCTTGTTTGCATGGGATCACTCTAGAGTTTCCTTTTATGTTTTCACTATAAATAAGGTACTTACCTATTTCATTTGTACATTTTGACAATTTTCTTTTGGAACACCTGTGATTGTTCTTGAGGTCTATTTCGGTGCCTTTGCACTTGGACTCTTTTGGGTGTAATTTGTGAATACCAAAGAGAGGATTAACATCTTACAATTCGTAAATAGGTGTGGTCCATTTATCTATTTTTGTTTCATCACCTTGCAATTCGTGAATATGTGTTGATCATTTTATCAATCTCTTGTTTATTTTCCATTCAATCTTCATATCATCTATTTATCCATCTTTTGCATCTTTCCATTCTCTATTCAAAAATTCAAAAATACTTTTATGTTATTATATTTTCTAGTTTTTCATATATTTTTTAGCATTTTCTCACATAACAAACATATCTTAAGCCTCCATCTTTCCAAGGCCTTATTTCCATAATTCCTTAATTCTTCATTCATACAACATCCTAGATCTACCATTCCTAAGAGATCTAACAAAAATACCCATTATCACATACTTTCCATACACTTCCTGCCTACCAAACACTTTATAAGCCTCCACAGATCCAAATCTCATCATAGATCTATTCTATAAAGCCATAAAACCCTAGATCTATCATAGATCTATTCCATTAAACCATAAAACCCTAGATCTATTGCCTCCAACAATCCTAACCATAAACCCTACTTCCTATATTTTAGGAAACCCTAACCCTAGCATCCACCAATTCCTAAATCATTCCCTCAAACCCTAAAACACTTCCTACACTTTTAGATCTCTTCCTACACTTTTAGATCTCATCCTACACATTACAAACCCTAAGATCCATTCCATTTTTGACCTAGCCAAAACCCTAGACTATCCAAAACACTTCCTCCAAAATTTGCAGCACTATTCATCCATCATTCAAACCCTAGCCTTACTTCATCGTATCAACCCTAATTATCATCCAAGCATTGCCAACACGAAGGGTCATCATCAAGTTGTTCTACAACGCATCGAACACACAAATTCATCACTTAGATCACCCAAACTCATTATCATCATTACTTCCATCACTCAAACACTAAACTTTCATCAACCTAGGGACCCTCTATTGCCATGCAAGTCCAAGGCCAAGCAAGTTGGAAAGGCACAATTGGTCATCACCACAACAAGGTGAGCTCATGGACCTTAATGTTTAGGGACTAAACCGAGGTCTCTAACAGATCCCCATGTGTGGCTGTAGAGCCACTCATTAAGGAATGATTGTTCCACTCCTCTCCACACATTCCGTATTTTATGCCATGGAAAATGCTACTTCCACAGGGCCACATATATTTCTTATCGAAATCCTCCATTGACTGACTTGGCTTCTGCCACCTGGAAATATAAATAATAAAATAAACTGAAAATGTCCAACCCTCATCTTCCTGAAATCTCGTCTCCCTCATCTCACTCATCTCCCTCAACATGCTGAAAGCCTAAAACTGTCAAACCTAAATTGAATCATCTCCCCCATCTCTCTGAACGCGCGCCATCATCTCCCTGAAAGTGTCAAACCCAAACTGAAAATCGAAAAGGAACCCTTGTCTCCCTCAAAATGTCGAACCCATTTCGTCAAGAACTTAGCTTGATGAACATGTGACTCTTGGGCAATTTTTTAGTTTCAGAGTTGGTTTTTTTTTTCCATTTCTTCATTTTTTTTTACCAAAAGAAAGTTTTAGTATAGTTTCAGAGTTGTTTTTTTTTTTTCCATTTCTTCATTTTTTTACCAAAAGAAAGTTTTAGTATAGTTTCAGAGTTGTTTTTTTTTTTCCATTTCTTCTTTTGCTTACCAAAAGAAAGTTTTAGTATTCTTGAGGTAGTGTGATCTTAATTGTGGAATTCGAATTAATGTTTTGGAGAACAAACATGCTGCATTGACATTTATGGTATCTACTTCAAATAGTCTCTTGATTTCTTCCCAAAAAAAGCATCTCTTACTTACTGAAAAAATCGCGGTGTTCTTCTCACAGTCAGATCCCATCTGATGGTAGCTATGAACTATGCATCCTTATGCTAATTACTTATATTTATTTCATGCTAGAAATTCTCATTTGTAGAAACATTTTTGGATCATCCTTAAGGGGATTTCTTGCACCATAATTGTGGTGGTTTTGGCCAGCGGGAGGCATTCTAGATCCAGATGACAGTGTTGGAACTCGAGGTCAGCCGGTGAGGACTTCTTAGGACGGCAAGAGAGGCACGATGGGTCTGTTTCTTTTCTTTTTTTTCTTTTTTTTTTTTCTTTTTTAGCAAGGAGTCTATTTTGGAGGAGAGGGACGATGGGTCTATTTTCGTGTTTCTATGACTATAGCATGACTCTACGATTCATTTAACTCGCAATGTATATATTAATCTAACGGTCAAAATTATATTACCATACCTTTTTTTTTTTTTAAATCCAAGTTAACAAGATTAAGGGTAGGTTGGGGCATGGGATGAGACACAAAATTCTCATCTAATCTCATTTTATTTTATCTCAACTTATTCCCAAATATAATTCAAATACAAAATTTGAAACTACTCAGTACAACTTTTTGAAACTAATCATTACAACTTTTGCAAACTTTTAAATAAAAATAAAAAAGGATTACAACTTTTTCAAATTTTTAAACAAAATAATATTATAAAACTATATTTTTACAATATTTTAATTTTATAATATTTTTTTTATTCAACTTATTCTTTTTCATTTCTTAAAATCTAAAAAATACTTAAATTAAACTATTGTATTACTATTCATAAACTTTTTTACTATTATTTATAAAAATTTTATCTTATCTCACTATCTAAACCTACCCTCAACGAAACATTACTGGAAGCATTGATAAGTACCCTCGCCAAGGCACTTAAAACACCCTACCAGGGCACCTAAAGACTTTGTAAGGCTAGAGTCCTACCAAGGCCGCTAAAGACCCTAACGAATCTAGCCCAATAGAGTTTGTAGTGCCTTGACCGTTGACGAGGTACTAGCTTAGAGCACTAGCAATGGTTTATTTATCTTCATCTTCATCTTCAAAAGAAATACATGTAAATTGTATACCCTAAAATTTTTATATAGAGTATTACTCGATTCAAAAATTTGATTCAAAGTGCAATTAAAATACAAATTAAGGCAATTAGGGTTTGTTTGGAAAGTGAGACAATCTCATCACATATCAAAATTTTTTATAATTTTTTTTTTCAAACGTCACTTAAATACAAAAATTTTTTAATTTTAAATCTAATAATTACCTAATTATTACAACTTTCTTAAACTTCCAAAAAAAATATAAAAAGTAATATTATTTTTTCAAATTTTAAAATAAAAATAATATAAAAAATTATATTTTAACAATATTTTAACTTTATAATATTTTTGTTCAACTTTCTTTTCCTCTCATTTTTCAAAACCTAATAAAATATCATAATTTAAACTATTTCATTACTATTCACATAATTATCAAATGATAAAGGAGATAGCTCCAATTGTTGAGCATTAAGGATACAATCTGTATTGGCCATTTAACTATCCCAATTCCTTATGTGTGCACAAATTAGATATGGAAATGCTAAACCCACACATGGGGTTTTCGACAGTGGTTTTCTTTTTTCTTTTTCTTTTTTTAACTTATTGATTAAAGAATTATTTTTTTTAATGATGTTGTGAATTTTTTTTTTTTACCAGTCCAACCATGCCAACCAAGCCATGGTCTATGTCGTGGGCCAACCTAGGCCACCATGGACCAAGCTATGCCAAGAGCCATGTGGGGCCATCCAAGGCCTTGTTTGCATGGGATCACTCTAGGGTTTCCTTTTATGTTTTCACTATAAATAAGGCACTTACCTATTTCATTTGTACATTTTGACAATTTTCTTTTGGAACACTTGTGATTGTTCTTGAGATCTATTTCGGTGCCTTTGCACTTGGACTCTTTTGGGTGTAATTCGTGAATCGCAAAGAGATGATTAACACCTTACAATTCGTGAATAGGTGTGATCTATTTATCTATTTTTGTTCATCACCTTGCAATTCGTGAATATGTGTTGATCATTTTATCAATCTCTTGTTTATTTTCCATTCAATCTTCCTATCATCCATTTATCCATCTTTTGCATCTTTCCATTCTCTATTCAAAAATTGATTGAGCTGAAATATTGCATATTTTAGCTATTTAAGACCAATGTATTTTAAATTCATCATGACATTATTATTAGTTTTAAATGGAAAATTGGTTAAAATGAATAAATCAAAGTTGTGATTTTAATTGATTAAAAGCATGAATTTCTGCTTGAATTCTACCAACTATTGATTACTGTGCATTCTAGTCCATAATTTTTCTTGCTTTCCATTATCATTTGTGTTTATACCATTGTTCTCCTTGTTCTTCATGTTCATAAGGTTTCTTGAGCTATCTTTCATCTTCAAAAGATAGAAGCACTTCTTGCCAACCCATAACCATAGGGCATCCTCGGCATTAAATTCTTGGCTACAAATTTTGTCTTATTTCTTTTTATTTTCTCCCCAAAACAGATCAGATTCATCCAGCACTGTTGCAACTTCCACCAACAAGAACAGTTCAACATGCTCTTGTTTGCCGGTTTCCTCAAAACTTGAGAGCATCATCACTCACGAATGGAAGGGAAACAACTAATACTCACACAGCACACATGCAGAAAATGCAAACATGCAACAAACCAGCACATGCAGACATGCAGCGGACAGCACTCATACAAACACAGCACATGCAAAAAAATGCACACATGCAGAAAAGCATCACCAAGACAGCACATAACCTGGACGTTGCAGACAAACACAGCAGCAAAGACACTCACACACGCTGGACAAACTCACACATACAGCAAAAGAAAGAAGACCCTTCCGACAGCACTCACACATGCATGCACACATGTACACAACAGAAAGCATATAGCACGTTACAGCAGACCAGCCTCATTCGGACAGCACACAGCTGGACCCACAGCAGCTCACACATGCAAGACGGCAAATTTGTTCTTCTTTTTAGAGTAGCTGAATGTGTAGCAACAAGATCACTCGGACAGCAGAACACTCACACATGCAAACCTTTGGACAGCTGAAGTAGAAAACTCACATGTGCAGCAGCTACTACAGCAAGAGAAGAAGACTCGCACATGCAGAAAAGTGCAAAACCAGCAAAGCACTCGGACAGCACTCATGCAGAACACAATGCACATGCAAACCATTCGGACACATGCAGACCAACATGCACACATGCACATATGCAGCACCGAGGGCAGAAACAGTAGAGTTATTTTTTTCTTTTCTTTCCTTTTCATTCGGTTAGTTGGAGCAGTTGGAGATCAGCTATTTATTAGCTGGTAGCAATAGCAGCAAAAGGAAGTTTTTTTTGAATTATTTTCTTTTCATTTAGAAGACTAGCGGCAGCAGCAGAACCTAGCTAAGCTTGGAACCATTAGTTTGTTCTTTCATTTTTGCTTTCTTTTTTTGTCTAAGCTGGAAAACAGCAGAGTGGTGTTCGGCAGTTTGCTTTAACTTAAACATAGTGGTGTTTGGCACTTTGCTTTAACTTAAACATAGTGGTGTTCGGCAGTTGGTTTTAACTTAAACATAGATTGGTGTTCGGCAGTTGGTTTTAACTTAAACATAGATTGGTATTCGGCAGTTTTTGTTTTTGCCTACAATGCTTTGTTGTTTTAAGAATTTTTATTAAGTATTAAGAATTGTTTTAGAATTTTATCTCATTAATTGTAATACCTTAATTTCTTTCAAGTGTGCTAGTTGGTTTCATGCAACAAGAGAATTGTTTTAGAAGTTTTTAATCAAGTATGCTAGTTTATTTCATGAAATAAAGGAATTGTTTTAGAAGTTTTTAATTAAGTGTACTAGTTTAATTTATTGCAAGAAGGGTTTGGTAGAGAACTTTTGTTTTTGTTTTAGTTGGGTAATTTATTTGTTGTTCACTTATTTCATGTTATTTATTTTTATTGTTTCATTAAGTTTTCATTTTAATAGTGATTACAATTGCTATGGTTTAATTTGAGAATTTGTGATGAACCCTAGATTATTGATTTTGAGGCTTTTCAACTTTCAGTACATGTTTTGTCAATTACTTTCTAATTTAGTTTAATTTTTGATTTAGTTTAATTAAATTTTTGAGTTTAATCTATTAGTCCTTTACATTCCAATCCGACAATCAAAATCTAAAAACATGAATCTAGTCCATGACTAGTAACCTCTTCCATCCATTGCACATATCATCCTCTTATTTTCTCTTTGTGAAGTTTTTCACATTCTTCAACGAGTTTAATTTTAAGTAACTTTCCCTGAGGAGACGATCTAGGAATTTATTACTAATTATTACACGACATCCTCCTGCACTTGGGATAGCATTAGTGCTACTCATTTTTGAGTGAGTCAAAAATCCAAAAATACTTTTATGTTCTTATATTTTCTAGTTTTTCATATATTTTCTAGCATTTTCTCGCATAACAAACATATCCTAAGCCTCCATTTTTCCAATGCCTTATTTCCATAATTCCTTAATTCTTCATTCATACAACATCCTAGATCTACCATTCCGAAGAGATCTAACAAAAATACCCATGATCACATACTTTCCATACACTTTCCTACCTACCAAACACTTTATAAGCCTCCACAGATCGAAATCTCATCATATATCTATTCTATAAAGCCATAAAACCCTAGATCTATCATAGATCTATTCCATTAAACCATAAAACCCTAGATCTATTGCCTCCAACAATCCTAGCCATAAACCCTACTTCTTATAAGGATTTCCTATATTTTAGGAAACCCTAACCCTAGCATCCACCAATTCCTAAATCATTCCCTCAAACCCTAAAACACTTCCTACACTTTTAGATCTCATCCTACACATTACAAACCCTAAGATCCATTCCATTTTTGGCTAGCCAAAACCCTAGACTATCCAAAACACTTCCTCCAAAATTTTCAGCACTATTCATCCATCATTCAAACCCTAGCCTTACTGCACTGTATTAACCCTAATCATCATCCAAGCGTTGCCAACACCAAGGGTTATCATCAAGCCGTTCTACAACGCATCAAAAACACAAATTCATCACTTAGATCACCCAAACTTGTTATCATCATTACTTCCATCACTCAAACACTAAACTTTCATCAACCTAGGGGCCCTTTATTGCCATGCAAGTCCAAGGCCAAGCAAGTTGGAAAGGCACAATTGATCATCACCACAACAAGGCGAGCTCGTGGACCTTAATGTTTAGGGACTAAACCGAGGTCCCTAACAGATCCCCATGTGTGGCTGTAGAGCCAATCATTAAGGAATGATTGTTCCACTCCTCTCCACGCATTCCGTATTTTATGCCATGGAAAATGCTACTTCCACAGGGCCACATATATTTCTTATCGAAATCCTCCACTGACTGACCTGGCTTCTACCACCTGGAAATAGAAATAATAAAACAAACTGAAAATATCCAACCCTCATCTTCTTGAACCCTCGTCTCCCTCATCTCACTCATCTCCCTCAACATGTTGAAAGCCTGAAATTGTCAAACCCAAACTGAATCATCTCCCTGAACACGCGCCATCCTCTCCCTGAAAGTGTCAAACCCAAACTGAAAATCTAAAAGGAACCCTTGTCTCCCTCAAAATGTCGAACCCATTTCGTCAAGAACTTAGCCTGATGAACATGTGACTCTTGGGCAATTTTTTAGTTTCAGAGTTGTTTTTTTCTATTTCTTCATTTGCTTACCAAAAGAAAGTTTTAGTATTCTTGAAGTAGTGTGATCTTAATTGTGGAATTCGAATTAATGTTTTGGAGAACAAACGTGTTGCATTGACATTTATGGTATCTACTTCAAATAGTCTCTTGATTTCTTCAAAAAAAAAAAGCGTCTCTTACTTACTACAAAAATCGCAGTGTTCTTCTCACAGTTAGATCCCATCTGATGGTAGCTATGAACTATGCTATGCTAATTATATTTATTTCATGCTAGAAATTCTAGTTTGTAGAAACATTTTTTGGATCATCCTTAAGGGGATTTCTTGCACCATAATTGTGGTGGTTTTGGCCGGCGGGAGGCATTCTAAATCCAGATGATAGCGCCTGAACTCGAGGTCAGCCGGTGAGGACTTCTTAGGACGGCGGGAGAGGCATGATGGGTCCGTTTCCTTTTTTTTTTTTTTTTAGCAAGGAGTCTGTTTTGGAGGAGAGGGACGATGAGTCTGTTTTCGTGTTTCTGACTATAGCATGGCTCTACGATTCATTTAACTCGCAATGTATATATTAATCTAATGGTCAAAATTATATTACCATACCTTTTTTTTTTATTTTTTTAATTTAAAAATCCAAGTTAACAAGATTAAGGGTAGGTTGGGGCGTGGGATGAGACACAAAATTCTCATCTAATCTCATTTTATTTTATCTCAACTTATTTCCAAACATAATTCAAATACAAAATTTGAAACTACTCAGTACAATTTTTTGAAACTAATCATTACAACTTTTGTAAACTTTCAAATAAAAAAAAAAACGATTATAACTTTTTCAAATTTCTAAACAAAATAATATTATAAAACTATATTTTTACAATATTTTAATTTTATAATATTTTTTTATTCAACTTATTCTTTTTCATTTCTTAAAATCTAAAAAAATATTCAACTTAAACTATTGTATTACTATTCATAAACTATTTTATTATTATTTATAAAATTTTTATCTTATCTAACTCTCTAAACCTACCCTCAACGAAACATTATGGAAGCATTGATAAGCACCCTCGCCAAGGCACTTAAAACACCCTACCAAGGCACCTAAAGACTTTGTAAGGCTAGAGTCCCACCAAGGCCGCTAAAGACCTTCACGAATCTAGCCCAATAGGGTTTGTTGTGCCTTGACCGTTGATGAGGTACTAGTTAGAAGTGCCTTTCTTGTAAGTCCTCATGCAAGTTAGTAGTCTATTAGGATCTTTAGGAGTCATGGCGAGTTAGTAGCCTCATAGGGTTTTAGGTTTTGTGGCAAGGTACTAGTCTAAAACCTCACTTCCGAGCTTCAACCCCAATTAGAGTCGGAGTTTAAAGGCTATGTTTGGATGTTGAATTGAGTTGAGTTGATCTAAATTATTTATGAATAGTAATAAGTTAAGTTAGAGGAGTGAGCTGTGTGAGACTTACTTAAAATGAGTTTAAATATGTTTTGATGTTAATATGAGTTTAGTGCTATTTATGAAAAATTGAAAAAAGTTGTGGGCCCACCTAAAAAAATGTATTGAGTTGAAAAAAGTTGTATATCCCACGTATAAGGAAGTTTTGAGTTAAGATGAATTTAATAATTTGAGAGTTTGATATTTAGATGTTAGATTCAATCTAAAATTAAATTAAACTTAATTGAATTCAACAATCAAATAGGACCTAAAAACTATTCCAAGTCCAACTCCGAGACAGAACTAGGGTTATGCTACACAACCCCCCAACCCCCCAACACTCCACCTATTTTTTAATTTTTATTATTTTATTTTTTATCAAATATTTAATATATAAATAATAAATTAATTAATTAAATTAATTTAAAAAAAATAAATTCAAAAAAAATATTAAAAAAATATTAAAAAATAAAAAAGAGGTGGAGTGTTGGGGGGTTGGGGGTTGGAAAGATTTATTCGTAGTACAAACCCCCAACATGGTCATTATGTGCCCGGCCTGGCGTGTACCAGGTCCACAAAGTCATGCTATGCTCTTCACTAGCGTGCTAGGGCCTTTCTGTATCCTAGTTGGGTAATAGCCCAAACAAAGGTCTTTGTATGCAATAACGGGTAGTTGCCTGACATGGTTTTAGGAGCCACGGTAGACTGTTGTCCCAATAGTGTCTTTTTGTATCTTGCCGCGGGAAACTAAACCAAGAAGATCTTTCGGCACTCTCGGTTTTTTTACCTACTAGTTAAAGAAATATTTTTTAATGAGTTTATAATTTTTATTTATTTTTTAAAAATATTTAAGAAATTTTAAAAAATGTTTGAAAAAAAAATTTACATAATCGGTGAAGAATTCGGTGACTTTTATATAAGGGTGTAACATCACCCTTCATGTAGTCTGATAGTAGAGATGTGATGCCCAAGATTACTGTTGCAAATAGACAACATTATTTGGCAAATAACTCATATCAACTCAGCAAAACTCGACTTTAGTTCAATTCATTTATATGAAACAATTGGAATAAAACTTGATCTAGTATGTATAGATTTATATAAATTTGAATAATCTTGTATTTAGTTTTCAATAATATTATTTTTAACTTGACAATGAGAATATGTTAAAAATTTGACAAAATACTAGGAAATCATCTTTCTAATATGATACAATATGTTTGAATGTTTTATGAATATAATCATTAATATATATATATATATATATATGTATATAAAACTTGTATAAAAACGTTACAAGAATTTAAAATTTATGCATCAAAACTTTTAAATGAAGTTACAATAGAAATAATCTATTTTGTCCAAGTTAAGTGGTTCATGGACAAGCTCAAGATTGAATTGTTTTTTTTTTTTTTTAGAAAAAAAAAACATTAAACAAAGCAAGCTTCATTGTGAATTACTTACTCAAACTTGACTTGTTTAAAAATTTAGAAAGAATTGTCAAATATTTAAAAAAAAAATAACATATGTAATTAAGTTAGCATAAATTGAGTGAATCTTTAAAACAAATATATATCAATATTAACAACTTGATCTCTATAATTTGGTTAACTATCATGTTTTTTATCTTTCTTATTGGTATAGGTTTGGATTGTGAGTTGAGTTAAGATGAGATGAGATGAAAGTTAAAAATTAAATAAATTAATGTTAGAATAGTATTTTGTAATATTATTTTGTTTTAGAATTTGAAAAAGTTGAATTGTTTATTGTATTTTATGTGAGAGTTTGAAAAAATTATAATGATTAGATGAGATAATATAAAATGAATTAAAATGCTCTCTCAATCCAAACAAGATTTATGTTGGCGACGTTGATGATGATATACTTTACATATTTTGCTTGTGTGAAGATGAAGCTCTTTTATATATTGTACCAAAGAACTCTGTCTATTCAAAGATGAGATGGGATGGCTTTAGATAAAAGATAAAAGTTGAATAAAATATTATTAAAATATTATTTTTAAATATTATTATTATTTTGAGATTTGAGAAAGCTGAATTGTTTATTATATTTTGTGTGATAATTTAAAAAAATTATAATGATAAGATTAGATGAGATGAAATGCTTTCTCAATCCAAACGGGGATTTAAGCCATAACTTCTTGAATCTTTAACTTTAAAAATAAAAAAACCTTTATAAATTCATTGATTATAGTAGTCGAAATATATGAGTTTAAAAACTAAAAAAGATATGTTATTAAATGCTAATTTGGTGGTGTAATGAAGAAGTAAATGAGTTGGTTCATAGAAGCAAATCACCATAATTCAAAAGTATACATTGTAAAAGATAGATATCAGCCTCTAGATATCTTCTAAAAGCACGTGTAAATTTTGTTGTGAAATTACCATTTCTCAAACCAGCAACTGGAGAGAAACCGTGCCATTCCAAGGAACAGACAAAGTTCATCTTGAAATCAGTAAGAGTCTTTAAATCCAGATGTATAGTTGGATGCAGTTATGAAAGATATGATTAAGCAGGAGCTTGGCTTCAGGCCTCATTAATGCACGGTTGTAAGATGAATAGAAGTAGACAGATTAGTCAATCAGAGCAAACTTTGTATGTATCTCTATTATACATGATAAAGGTATCATATTGCTGAGGGAGGGAGGGAGGGAGGGAGGGAGGGGGAAGACGTTGATAAATAAAATATGTAACTTCTACATTCGGATTGATCAAAATAATGCTTCCAGTTCTTGCATGGAGAAAGAAGATTTTCCCTTTTACCAATTCTCTACTAAGAAAGTATAGAACCTCAATTTCCAAGATGATTTTATCTCATGAGGGTATGCTTTTTATCTTGCGTTTAGGAGCATCCTTAGCACATTCTTCATCTTTGGCCTTGCTTCTGGTGATACATTTACGCAACCAAGAGCAACCTTCAGGACTTGAAGCATCTGACTTCTGATGGCAAGTGATGTTCTGCTGATATTAGGGTCAAGGATGTGATCCCATTTGTCTTGCCTGACTGAGTTGCTTAAGGCCCACTTGGCCAACTCAGTTCCCTCACTAACAGCTGGTTTTCCGGTCAGCAGTTCCAGGAGAATGACACCAAAACTGTAAACGTTTCCAGCCATTGTTACTCTCATCGTGTAAGCATACTCTGCCAACCACCAACAAATAACATCAGATATTTAGACACTAACAGTGGACGTCATTAATCAAATTCAGAAAGGAATTCAATTGAAGGAAGGCATGCATGGCCAAGAAGAATATGATGTCACTAAACAGAAACAAACCAATATATTATACAATTGAGATGACTTCACAAAGGATTGAAATATGGAAAAAATAACAGGCCCGTGACTATTATGTGATTTTGGAAATCTCAAATATGAGGAAAAGAGTTTCTAACCTGGAGGAATATAGCCAACAGAACCAGCAACCATAGAAAGGCTTCCAGTGCTCTTTGAGGGATCGATCACCTTGCATAGCTCGATATCTCCAATTTGAGGTTCCTTGAGGGACTTCAGCATGATGTTTCTGCTTGATAGATCAAGTAGTAGTATCGGGCCGGAGGTGCAACCTTGCAGAAAAGAAAGACCCTGAGCGACCCCAACTGCTATGCTGTATCTGCTCGCCCAATCCAAAGCATTTTCCAGGCTACCATGAAGAACGTCAAAAAGGGTTCCCTTTGGAAAAAACTCATAAAACAGATAAGCATTGTCAACAGACAAAACATAGGCTAAAGGAGTCATCACATTTGAATTGCTCAGTTTCCCCAAAACCTCCAACTCTCGCCAGAATTTATCATGGCTGCCAAATTGGAATATCTTATCACTCAAATTAATCCTCTTAACAAAGTAGCTTGATCCAGATGGCATGATGGCTTTATAATAGGTTGAAAACTTAGTCTTCAGCATAATGTTTTTTGAGTATGCAACTGCTTCCATAGCTTTGGTGAAGTTGATATTCGATCTGTGGATTCCATTTGCAGTTAATAGATTGCCTTGGATGACCTGAGGAGGGGGAACATCCTCTGCTGATTGTGGTTGTTCATCATTAACCCTGTAATATCGTCTTGAGATTGATATAGCAAGGCCTGTGACTAACCCAACAGCGAAAAGAGCAGCTGCAAACCCAATCAGAAGCGCAGCGGCAACTGATTTTCCCTTCTTGGCTGATTTTGGTGAAGTGTTTGATGTTGTAGTGTTAGTAAGATGCTCATTTCCTCTTGCCTCAAGAGTAAGCCATGACGGAAACTTTGGAATAATTCCAGATAGTTGATTGTTAGAAAGTAGCAACCGTGTCAAGGATCTCATTTCAGTCAGAAACGTTGGAATTTCCCCTGTCAATTGATTGTTTGAGAGATCCAAAACTTCTAATCCTGTAAGCCGTTGAAAGGAATCTGGAATAGGTCCCACAAAGAGGTTGCTACTGAGATTTAGAGCAATCTGCAATGTTGCTGGCATCACTGGAATCTTACCGGTAAGTTGGTTTTCTCCGAGCTGGAGTTCTAACAGAGAATTCAAACGGGAAATATCGTATGGTATCGAACCACTGAGACTGTTACCTTGTAAATTCACGTTAACAAGGTTTCGCATGCTTGAAATCCAAGAAGGTATTGTACCGTTCAGCAAATTCCAGCTGACATTCAGTGTAGACAATTTCTGTAGTAGAGCAATTTCAACCGGGATTTCTCCAACCAGCCTGTTGGATTGAAGCTTCATAACTTGAAGATGGCTTAGATTTCCCAACTGTCCCGGTAAAGTACCAGTCAGGTTATTGCCTGCCAAATTCAACAGTGCCAAGCTCAGGCAAGAACCCAACTCCGGAGGTATAAGTTCGGTCAAGCTATTGTTTTCCAGCTCTAGGTACATCAACTTCTCAAGTTTTCCAAACACCGAAGAAGGGATTGGCCCATCAAGAGAATTGCTTCCCAATCTCAACCTGACCAAACTTGGAGATATGTTTGAAGGTATCAATCCGTTTAACAAATTATAAGACAAATCTACAGACTGCAAATTTGACGGCGACAACATGTCTGTAGGAATCGACCCGTTTAACTTGTTATAACTAAGGTCTAAGTTCTTGAGGAATCTTGTAATTCCACTGGGAATAGTACCTTCAAAGTGGTTTTGATTGGCTGCAAAACGTGAAAGGGTTCTGATATTTGAAATGGCTGCTGGGATTTGCCCCCTGAAGTTATTGGAAGATAGAATCAAAACTTCCAATTTAGAGAGGTCTTTAATTCTATCAGGAACAGGGCCGGAAAGATTATTTACACCTAAGTCAATCAGAGTCAAACTCTGGTAACCCATTATTTGATCAGGAATTCGACCTTCAAAGGCATTCGCAGAGAGCTCAAGCTGCTCTAAATCCATGGCTTTCCCAAGATTGGTAGGGATAAGGCCACTGAAATGGTTGGCACTAAGATTCAAACTTTTGAGGGCAATCAATCCATCTAACTGTAAATTAATGTTTCCATTCAATGAATTGAAAGACAGGTCCAAGAACTTCAACCCAACGAATCCTTGAAAAGTAGGTAGAGGACCAACCAACCTGTTTCTGCTAATATTCAAGAGCTCCAGCCCTCCAATCTTACCGCAATCCTTGATGAATCCCTCCGGGATTAAGGTCAGAGCGTTGTTGGAGACATCAATTCTCCTCAAAGAATCTATCTTGCAAAGACGAGGCAGAAAGTCTGAGGAAGAGAGGGAAAAGCCCGAAAGAGAGATTTCTGTTATGGAAGAATTCCCGGAGCTGCAGGTAACTCTGTTCCACGAACATGGTTCCTTGCTAATATTCCATGATAAATCTGTTTTGTTAAGGAGATTAGAAAGATCGATCATGGCGTTTCTTTGGTTTGAGGGTAGTTCAGAGAAGACCAAAGGACAGAACAAGAACATGAAAAACAAGGAGAAATGGAGTAGAGGGATGCTTTCCTCACGCTTCTTCATTCTTAGCCAAGTGCCGAGAAATGTTTCGACCGTTGTTTCTCAACTACACATATGCATGGGACAAATACAATGATTGTTTTGGTTTCAGGTGGGACGAAAACCGAAGGAGGAAGACACAGAGGAGATTCCAGAAAAAGGACAGATTTCACAAGTAATTGTAAAGAGAGAGTACTTGGGTTTTTGGGTTGAAGGAAATTCGAAAGAAATGGGAAAAAGAAGAAAAATATTGGCGTGTCCATGGGGGGAGGTTGAGTTGACTGGACTGCAACAGCAGAAGACTAGACTAAGGGGGGGAGACTTTGAGTCGTGGTGGGATTGTCTTGCCTTAAAAACTTTAAAATCTTCTGGGACTTTTGACCCCAACACTCCTTCAACAAACACAGATGTCCTTTCATTCGAGCTTTTTGGGGTGTGAATGCGTGTGTTTCTGCGTAAAGAACAGTGTAAAAAGTACGCTCGACCGGGCTTGGACTCCATTCCATGCATTAACAGCAGCAGCTTGTTCAAACACGCGTAGCAGATGGAGATGACTCGGAAACTGGGACCGCATACGTTTGTTTTAGCCATATTTTAGATAGAAATTTTGTTGGGAGAATGTTTTACACGGCAATAAATAATTAAAAACAAAACATAAATAAAATAAAAAATTTGCCAACAAAAAAAATATCTTTGTTTAAGATTTTTCAACTTTTCTTCAAATTACTGATTTTAAGATTTTATTTCAACGTTTAGGTGCTTTGAAAAATATCTTTAATTGGATAATTAAGGTTATATTTAAATATTGATATGAGTTGAGTTGAATTATAAATAATAATATTTTAAAGTCATATTAAAATGGATTTAATTTTTTAAATTGAGATGAATTTAAATTTTTAATTTAAAATATATGAAATATGTTAAAATAAATTTAACTTTTTTAAAAAAATTAAAAAAATTAAAGAGTCTCGCTAATAATTAATTTAAAATAAGTTAAACTTAGTTTAACAACCAAATAAAGTATATACAGGAAAATGTTTTTGAATATTTATGAAAGGAATATATATATATATATATATATATATATAAAATGTCAAATCCAAACAAGACTTGAGATTTTTTATTTTTATTTTTTTGGTTCTTTTTGAATGGATCAAATGTGATAAAATATAAAATATTGAATTTCTTTGTTTTTCTAACAAAACAAAATTGTTAAAATAACCAAAAACTCTCCACAATTTGTTTATGAGAATAAATGATACGTAATTAGTTTTAAAAAATACAAAACTGATGCATACCGATTTGGTTCTAATTTTTGTCCAAATCAAGACTGAACCGGACCCGTTATGCCCCTAGTTAAATCCAAACAAGACTTGAGATTTTTTGTCCTTTTTGAACTGATCATATGTGATAAAATATAAAATATTGAATTTCTTTGTTTTTCTAAAAAATAAATTGTTAAAATTATAAAAACTCTCCACAATTAGCTTTTCACAAAATTGAAGGGTCACACCCCCAGCCCCCAATCTTCCCATTGGCTATTGTCATTCCTTATTAAATTTATTAAATTCGAGTTTTGTTTTATAGGAAATATCAAAAAAAAAAAAAAAACAAAAAACAAATAGGAGTATTAAGAAAAAGAGGAAGCAAACTCATTTTCGAATTTATACCCTTAGGAAAAAGAGCTTAATATTGGAAAATGGGTTTATCCTTATTTTTAGAACAAAAATAAACAAATTTTGGTCGGAATAGTCAGAATAGATTAAAAGTCAGAATAACTGTGCACTAACATGTACACCAATTTATTAAAATTAGTTAAAAAGTAAATTTTATTAAAAATAGTATTAATTTAAATTTTGAATATAAATGAATTAGTATTTGTACGCAGATTAGTACGCGACTTTTCTTGTACGTAGTAAAAATCTAAAAAAAATTTTACTTATTATCTACACACATTATAAAATATATTTTTATTAATTTTTTTAATTTTTAATTTATTTTTATTCTTTTTAAACTATTTAAATTATCTTTGACTTGGCACGAAAATCAATACCATGCTCTTTATTCCTAATGAATATTTTTCTTCTTTACAATTTCCTTTTTCCATGCCCCCTCCTTCGGGGGGAGAAGTTTATGAAGTGGTCATCCGAACACGAAGCAGCACGGTCAAAAGAAGTCAACGGCAAGGATCTATTGGAGGAATTGCTCTTTTTTAAATATTTTCTCATCTTAATGAACTCTATTTTTCACTATATCTTTCCCTAGAAGTCATTCTATAGTGATGTGCCTGCTAGACTTTGGAGTCCTTCCATGACTTTAGAGTTTCTTAAGGTCTCTTAATTTTAGATATGATGAGTGGGGAATGACGAGGATGAGATTTTTATTGGCAAAGTATTTTTGGCTACACAGGTGAGTTTTATTATATAGATATTTTTAAGATGTTATCAACACAAAGAAAATGTACTCCCCCATAAGTTTTCAATAATCTCACTTAGTACTTAATTTTCAAGATTTCTTTTAGTTTTTTAATAATTTTTTCATACTTACACCTTTTGTTTTTGTCATTAATAAAATATCACATTCTCACATTGATTTTTAATTTTTTAATTTTTTAACATCTCTTAAGAGGCAAGGAATATCCAAGTCTCTTTTTACAAGTTATTTGGTAAACATATCTTTGATACTGCACGCGTACTCATAAAGAGGTAGACTATAAGAAGTTACATACTTTTATATTTACGTCGGTTGGCCCTTAACAAAACATTCCTAGTTCCACCCCTGGCTACACACTAGGGTTATCACCTTCCCTTGTTTTGGTTGTTTTTTTCTTTGCCTTATGATTTTGGGGTATTGTTCTCATTCCCTTCATGCTCTAATCCTTACTCTTTAAAGAAGTGGTCATGGCCATTCAACTATAAGAGCAAATGTCAATGAGATTGGTAATATGAAATAATTGAGTAGCTGGAAGAGATAGATTGATGATGTTTGGATATTAAAAAGTTAAAAACATTTTTTCTAAATAGTAAATAGATGAAGTGGAGACCAAAGTTTTATAGATTTTTGCAAAAGTGTGGATCCTATCTTAAAATAATGTATTAAAATGATATGTTTGTAATAATATTTATTAATGTGTGTGTTGAAGCGTGTCTTATAGCCACTAGGCAACGACAACGCTACTGTACTTGCGAGAGTGGAAGGAAAGGGCAGCGAGTGATGGTCGTGTCACCTCTGATACCAAAGTCAAAGTTTTCTTGAAGGAGCAAAGGAAGAAAGAAGTTATGGAAAAAGCTAGCGAGAATGATCGAGTGTGTAACTTCTCTTCCATTGTCAGCATTTCTCCCTTTACATCCAATCCACATGAGACCCTTTTGTCTTTGTAATGATCACTCTTGTCTCGGATGGCATGGTGTCGCATTCAATGCAGCTTTGAGGCTAGCCACTCCAAGCAACATTCAATGCAGCCGATCTGATAGGAGATAGGATCCCGGCCTATCTGTCCCTTATTAATGAGGTGTGACTAGGGAGATTTTCTGTAGTTTTCCCCCTCCTTTGGGCCTACTAGGCCTTCTTTCTTGCCCTTTCTCGGTCCTACCCAGTCATGGACTTTAGGCTTTAGAGTGGGAGGCCTGGGCCCAGCCCAGCTGGGTTCAAGATCTCCTTTCCAGTTATCCTCCAAATTTCTGCCACTCCCACGTGGTAGAAATTTTATTTTTCCCCACGCTCCCACTTCCCCTTTTGGATTTGCATCACTGCTATACGTCTCCCGTCTCAAGTCCTCGCTCAATCATCGCATTTTCACATCCAATCACTCTTTTCGTTGGGGCTTTTGAATCGTCACTCCTTCTCTATTTATTCCTCGTTTCTACCTCTGTGATTGTCTTTGCTTGTTTTTCTACTCTTGTTTCCCTTTGCCATCACATTCTTCTCTTTCCCTAGCAATCCTGCTTTGACCTTATTTTCCAGGTCTGTTTCTGATGGCCACCAAGACTCCTTCCTGTAGAAAACCTCTCTCCTATGATGGACATGGGTTGTTCACCTTCATCGAACTCACTGCCCTTGATGTGTTGCTTTGCACATATGCAATCTTAGACTCGGTGGAGGTTCCAGCTTCGGGCAGCAGGGCCGTTGACGTTGAGGGCAACGCCAAGAAGGTGGCCCTATACTTCAGAATGTTCTTTCGGGGCGTGAGGCTCCCCTTTTGTCATCTGATATTCGACATCTTGGACTTCCAAGGCATGGCCTCGACTCAGGTGCACACCAATGCCTGGAGGATCTTGATGTCATGCTGCGTGACGTGGCACATGGTCCTAGAGTTCATTGAGGAGTAGTATCTAGACCTGATTGTCCGAGAGTTTATGTTCACTCACACCAGATTGGTCTCACATGGTGGGTTAGGACTTACTTGGGCACACTCGATGCCATGAGGAATGAAGTGGCCATTGGATGGCCTGTCGTGGAGTTTGGCTAAGATATTCTGCAAAGAGGGCGAGGCAGTCTCTTCTGAATTAGGGGGACCTACTTTCGGCTTGAGGCAGCCTAGATCTTCTCCCTTGGAGGCCACATCTACCCTTTCTTTCTTACAGGGATGACTAGAAACTGGAAGCTGCATTCCTTGAGGCCTTGTGTGAGTTGGGTTTGGCATTCTTGGGTGTTCCCATGTCTCAGGAGACATCAGCCAGGAAGCCTCCTTTGCTCTGGGGGGGCGCCTCCTGCCAACTAGAAGGGATTGTTCAAGGCGGAGATGGTGATGGTCCAAGCCCTTCCAGAGCTAGTTCAATTGCGGCTTCCATGGGCATGACTCCTCCCCAACCAACTATTCCCAAAGACCTTTCTAGTGGCAACCCCGTGATGCTGAGCTAGGATTGGTCCTTAGCATCCTTCTTCCGACTTGTCAATCAAGCATGACACCTCCTCGGCTATTGATTCTAGTGAAGTTTCCAGATCGACCAACCTAGTGGATGACAACCTTCCTCCAAGGTCGGAGCACAAGACGATTAATGTCTCTGGGACCACGACCTTCTCCATCTGTCCTTCTAGGGGCTCGACGCCTCTGGGTGGGGATCGCACCTTGTTGTCCCACCCTTCTAGGTTGAGCACAAAGGAGGCCAGGGTTAAGGCAATTAAGGCAATGGTCAACCTGCTAAACGACATTCTCTCCCCAATAAGTACCCTCTCCCCCTTGTTTTGTCTCATTCATCGACTGGGCCTCATGTTTTGATTTCATATCATCCTTTAAACTAACAAGGCATTGAATTTGTGGCGACATGGGTTGTGGACAGTCGGGCCAAGGCTGAGAATGAGGCTGAGGCTCTACTAGCTCTGGGCGGCAGGGTGTATAGTGAGATGTTCTGACTTAGGATTGCACTTGAGCATGCCGAAAGGGCTTGTGAGGAGGTTGAGGACTAGAATGAGTACTTGCAGCGAATCATCAAGTACCTTCGCAAAGAGGCTTTCGACCTTCATGCAGAGGAGGTGCTGAGGTAAGAGACCTCATGCCTTCAGTCTACTGCAAGGGCCACTGCGACTGGAAGAAAAGGGTCTAGAGTAGGCATTGGTACTCCGCCTAGAGGAAAAGGTGAGGGAGAAGCTTGCTCGGATCATTCCCCAGCTTGAGGCAACCAAGAGTTTTCGTAATTAGGCTTGGAGCCACAGGTAGTAGGGTACTCCCGGGGGTTGGAAAAGGTAAGAGGGCATCTGGCGGCAAATCCCTACACTACTCTTAGGACTTTGGACTTTTCCCGGTTCATGTCTACTCAAGAGGACCGCTACTCTCTCAACTCTCTGGGGGCGTCACTTGATGCCCGACGTTTTACCCAACCTTGCTTCCCACCCTTGAATGTTCGACATGATTTCTCTTATTTTTCTTCCTTTTTTTTTCCCTGCTAGATGCTGGGGGGTACTTTGTATTGGCTCAGCACTTTGTAATTATGCGAATATCTAATAAACGTGACGTTTGGTGTTCTTTTCTCAAGCAATTGTGAGTTCATATCCTCTCGGTTTGGTTTTGTCTAAAGTTTTATCGAGATTCGCCTTGTTTTGGAATTTCCATCATGTTCACCCATTTTCATGAGGCATTGGCCTGGGGAACCAAGTAGGATTTAAAGTCAACCATGCTGGGTGGTGATTGGTTGTCAAGGTTTGAGAATGAAGTGCTGACCTAAGGAACTGGGCAAGATCTGGAAGTGATTGCACTGGGTAATGAGAGGGGACTTGGATACTTGGGAAAGGTGTTCCCCTTATTCATTGCCAAAGTTCGAGCACGGAGTATCAACTTAAGGAGCCAGGCAGGAACTGAAATCGACCGCACTAGGTGGTGATTGGTCGCCAAGATTCAAGCGCAGAATATTGACCTAAGGAACCAGGCATGATTTGAAATTGATTGTGTTGGGTGGTGATTGGTTGCCAAGATTCGAGTGCAAAGCATCTACGTAAGGAAGTAGGTAGGATCTAAAATTGACCACATTGGGTGGCGAGGAGGAACTGGGACACTTGGAAGAGGTATCCCCCCTTCCATCGTTGAGGTTTGAACATGGAGCATTAACCTAAGGGACCAGGCGGGATCTAAAATTGACCCTGCAGAGTGGCGATTAGTTGTCAAGGTTTGAATGTTGAGCATCAGCCTAAGGAACTAGGTGGGATCTGAAATTGACCACGCTAGGTGGTGAGAGGGGTCTGGGACACTTGAGAGAAGCGTTACCCCCTTTCATTGTCGTGGTTCGAGAGCAGAGCATCAACCTAAGAAACCAGGTAGAATTTGAAATCGATAGAGCTAGGTGGGAAAAGGGGATTGGGACACTTGGAAGATGTGTTCTCCCCCCTTTCATCGTTGAGGTTCCAGCATGGACGGTCAACCTATGGAACCAAATGAGACCTGAAATTGACCACCTTGGGTGGCGATTGGTTTGAACACCGAGCATCGACCTTAGTGACTTGGCAATATCTGAAACCGCTCGAATTGAGTGGTAAGGGGGGACTGGGACACTTGGGAGAGGTCTTCCCCCTTTCATTGTTGAGGTTCAAACATGGAGCATCGACCTAAGGAACCAAGCGAGAGCTGAAATTGACTGCGCTGGGTGGCTGTTGGTCACCAAAGGGGATTGTCGAGTCATTCAATCCACACATGCACTCTCATGCACAAAACCATCACTTTTTATTATTCTCATTGTCGGTTCTTTACATGGGGAGTCAATAAATGCAAAAGAAAAGAGGAAAAGAGGGCTTTCACCCACCCCAGAATGGCTCAGCTTACTGATTCTCAGGGCTTCAACTTGGTTGGCCCTTGGTGGCATTGGAAAAAAAGAGGTTGGCTTCTCTTTCCCCTCCTATACCAATTTGAACTCGCCAAATTCCTTTCTTTGTAGCTTTTGTATGTAGCATTCCCTTGCTACCACTTGCTCGCTGTGCACCACTCCTACGCCTTTCTTCGTTGGGAACTTTATCTTGTGGTGGGAGGTTGAGGTCACCAGTTTCAAGTTGTTTAGTATCGGCCACCTGATAATGGCGTTGTATGAAGAGTATGCCTTAACTACGAGGAATTCGACCATGGTGGTCGTCGTGAGCCACCTTGTTCCAATGATGATGGGGAGTGTTATGGACCCCATTGGCTACAATGCCTAGCCATAGAACCCTTTTAGGGGTGTGGGGGTGGCTACAACTTGTCTTGACCTATCCCTAGTTTGGAGAACGCTTCCTAGAAAATGATGTTGGCTGAGCTGCCATTATCTACTAGTATCCTTTTGGTTTTGTAGTTGGCCACTAACAACATCTCCGCTAGGGCATCCTCATGTGGATAGATGACTCCCTCACAATCGGCATCATCAAAAGCGACAACTGGATTCTTATGAGTTCGGGCCTGCTTGGGTGTCCTCCCGACACAGAAATCTCTTTGTACCTTGCCCTCCAGGTGTAAGCCTTCCTGCTTGATGCAAAGGTGCCTTCACTGGCGAGTCCCCCAACGATGGTGTGGATTTATCCTAACAAGACGTTGTTTCAATCCTAGTCTAGCGGGCTTGCCTCTCTTCTCTTCACATTCCTCCATCTTGATCTCTCACTTTGCTGACCTTCTTGTCTTGACTCCTGCCTATCTTTGCTCGCCCTTGGGGTCGATGGGCGGCGGGCACTAGGTTGTATGAACATTTCTTCCTAGACTTCATCTTGAATATCCTTGAGGATCTCCTCCATAACTTTCCTTCTCAAGAGCTAGCAGTCTTAGGTTTCATGGCCCTCCTTCTCATGGTAGGTGTAGTCCATGTGAGCCCTTCAGTTGTAGTCTCCATCCTCCCACAAGCATCCTTCTTCCCATGTTTGGACTGCACCCATTTACCTCAGGGTGATCAAAGCTCCAAGGGTGTCCTCAGTATTGACGAAATCGTCAGCTCAATCTATGAAATCCTGCAGGGTCACCAAGACTACCTTGAAGGGGCTAAAGGGCCAAATGCCACCCAGGAGTGCCGCCAGGGTGATCTTCTGGTCCTAGCCATATGTCGTTATCCATTCCTTATTGAAGTGGTACAAGTAGGCCTTTAAGCTATTTTCCTCCCTCTGATTCACTGTAAAAAGGTAAACAACCAACCATCTTCTTTTTTTGGTAGCCATGAATTGAGTAAAAAATTGAGGACCAAATTCTTCAAAGCTATGGATGGTGCACGGTTGAAAGGCTTCGAACCATGCTTGGGCAGAGCCTTTCAATGCGTTATCTCCCCTGGGAAGCTGTGCAACGTCCTATGAGTTTTGAATGTTTCTAGGTGCTTGACTAGATCTTTCAACCCGTTGTACATCTCTATCTCGACGGCTTTGAATTTTGGGAGGAGCGAGACTACCATCACTTCGGCACTGTAGGGCAGGTTTGTGCCGCTAAGTAAGGTGTCCACAGAGGATGACCCTCTTATCCTCTTTGCCATCTTCTTGTATTTTTCCATGAGACTACGCAGTTCGTATCCCATCCACTTACGTTCCTTGTCCTCGGGTGGTACCCCGCCAGTATTCTGTAACTCCCCTTCCACCCGCTCAGTCCTTCACCTCCCTCGAACTCAATATTTCTCTGGTTTAACATTTCGTTCTCTCGCCGAAGGGCTTCCACATCTAAGGTCAACCATTTCACAAGTTTCTCCATTTTCATGAATCTTCTTTCCATACTTGCCGATGTAAACTCTAGTTGAGACTTGCACAAGAGCGGGTTGTGGCTAGCATATAAAAGGCATGCTGATGCTGTTAGGCCAAAACCATATCAGATCCCATAAACGATGCCAGTTGTTGAAGCATGTTTTGTAGTCACCAAGCAAGGACGATGCCATATATGAAAGTAGAAGGAAAGGGCAACGGGTGGTGGCCGTGTCACCTTCGATACCAAAGTTAGAATTTCTCGGAGGCAGCAAAGGAAGTAAGAAGTTATGCAAAAAGCTAATGAGAATGATCAAGTGTGTAACCTCTCTTTCATTATTAGCATCCCTTTATATCCGATTCTCGTGAGGCCTTTTTGTTGTTGTAATAATCACCCTTGTCCCGGGCCATATGGCGTTGTATTCAATGCAGCCGCTCCTGTTAGCCGTAACGATTCAGCCTCGTGGCTGGCCACTCTGAGCAGCATTCAATGTGGTCGATCTGACAAGAGATAGGATCTCGACCTATCTATCCCTAATTAATGTGGTGTGACTGGGGAGATCATCACCGGTCTCCCTCTTCTTTGGGCCTACTTGGATCTTATTCATTGACTTTGGGCTTCGACGTAGGAGGCCTGAGTCTGACTCGGCTGGGTGCAAAATCCCCATTTTAGTATGGGATGAAGTTATGGGTTTCACTTTAAATTAAGGTATTTTTATATTAATATATATTTAATTAAAAAGCAAAAAAGGTTGTGACAAGGAGTTTTGTATATTTGGAAAGAGGGTGAGAAAAAGTTTTTATAAAATTACTCTACTTAGAAAAGAAAAAAAAAACTAGTCTACCCAAACATATATACCCGACAAGTCCTCCATTCCTCGAAACATGCAAAATGATTATTTGGACAAAGACTTTCAATGCCTTTAGTCATCGATAACACAACTAAAGGCTGAATGGTAAAATGTCTATTATGATTTCTTGCCAATGGCTTTTATTTTTTATTTTTTTGATGGAAATATGCTTTATTGCATTTATTCAATAAATAAAGTTATAACTGTGACTTATAAGTCAGGATAACCAGACTATAAGATTGACTAACGCAACTGCTCAGGAGCTTCCCTGCACACAAAGTAACGGACATTGTCTTAAACTTCTAAAACTCTCAAAAGAGTGAGTAAACGCTCTGTATGACCAGAGACTGGATGGCCCCTCCAACTTCTAAGAAAGCGGAATGCAGAGACAATTACTATGAACAAACAGTCCAATAGCATATACCTACACTAAAACTAAATAAATAGACAACCCACAAAACAAAAACCAACAAAAAACAACCCAACCACGAGGACGACATGAGCTCTAACTGCACACCCTCCACAGGCAATCAGCATCACAAGCCCCACGCACGAGCACCCAGCTTGCGTACGGACCACAGCAACCTCTACAGCGAAGGCCGGCCGTAGCATTGCCCGCCGCTTTCAGCTCCTTGCCTTAGATTGCGATCGCTCAACAACTCACCACCTCACCATTGACTTCACAAGAAACGCATAGAACACCAAAACAAACAAAAACACGGTAGCAAACACCAACACCAATAGAACAACAGAGCAAACATCAACAGAACAATAGAACAACGGAGCAGAGGGACGGAAGATACAAAAATAGAGGCTGTGGTGCAAGAGTTTCTGGAGGAGAACTGACGGTCTGAATATGCTTTCCCGGAGTCTGGAGATCCAGAAAAACCAAATTTTGAATCGGCCGGTGGCTCCCCGGTGGCGCGCAGTGGCCATGCTCTTGAGCGGTCGAGATTTCATCCTGTGCGTGCGGTCTACACACCACTCCGATTGGTGCCGCGTTCGGTGGACTTGAAGATCAGCGGCTGGCAAACAAACTGGCTGGGCGCGTGTTGGCGGAAGGCGGTTAGAAAGAAACCGGTCGGCACTCCCCCTTATTAGCCTGAAAACACACCTACAAAAGAAAGGAAAACGAGAAAAAAAGAAGAAGGCAAAGGCAGCAACAAAGAAAGGAGAAAAGGGGAAGGTTCTAATCCCTCCCCCTCCCCCCCCCTCGAGGATCAACGTTTAGATTAGGGTTTTTTTGGGCTCTCGATCGGTCTCTCCGTCGGCTCTTTCGTCTTTTGAGTCAGAACTTCCTTTTCTCTCCTTCTTCTTCTAGTGTATATTGTTGATTGTTTTATGTCTGTCAACCAATGGCTTTTATTTCAGCATACTATCTTTGCTTGATTTCTTTATAATCTATTCTCTTTTGAGCAAGCAAGAGAACTAAAGTCTAAACCACACCTATGACTAGAAATCACAAATTTCCTTTTGCTCTCGTGAGATAGCTCATGGGTATTATAATATAGCTCATAAAAAGATGACAATGCCTTTCTTATGTACAGTTTGGATAGTGAGATAAAATAAGAAGACTTTATATAAAAGTTAAAAGTTGAATAAAATATTATTAGAATATTATTTTTTAATATTATTATTATTTTAAAATTTGAAAAAGTTGAATTATTTATTATATTTTGTGTAAAAGTTTGTAAAAGTTGTAATGATGATTGAAATAAGATGAAACACTTTCACTATCTAGAGTCCAAATCCAGAAAGAGAGATAGACAGACAAAGAGTGTGTGTGGAGTAACATTACACTGAGCTCACTAAACTCATCGAGAAAGCCCTTCTTTCACAGACTCTTGAGGAAGCTGTGGGGAAACATAACATCACCATCTTATCGAAAGGTTGCCGACGAGATAGGCATGAGAGAGAGAGAGAGAGAGAGAGAGAGAGAGAGAGAGAGAGAGAGAGAGAGAGAGAGAGAGAGAGAGAGAGAGAGAGAGAGAGAGAGAGAGAGAGAGGGGCGACTGAAGCTTGAAATAGAGAGATGCGGTGGCTAGGGTTTTGTGTTAGAGAGAGGTCTGAGCAGAGAGAGAAATTGCCTAAAAAACTAGAATGGGGCTTAGGAGAGAGAGAGAGAGAGAGAGAGAGAGAGAGAGAGAGAGAGAGAGAGAGAGAGAGAGAGAGAGAGAGAGAGAGAGAGAGAGAAGGGGGTGGAAACAATAGGTACCCTTCAAAAGATTTGAAGAGAGGGTAGTTTTTAAGCTTAGGTTTATTTATTTATTTATTTTTTTATGTAAAACCGGGTATCGGGTTTTAAATTCAGTATCTAGGCTACATACTTGTATCGGGATCGAATAGGTCCGAATTTTACAATACGGATTCTGGTAGGGTTTGACATGGATTGGAACCCGTAACCAGAACTCGGTTATCCAGATCCTAGACTAGGCTGAAAAAAAACTCGACCCGAATGGATAGTCCTAATTATATAGAAGCGTCTTTGCCAAGAAGTCTCCATTTTCATGCAGCGCCCATATTATTACATGCATAACTAATCCTAGAAACAGAGAGCTAATCAATGGAGGAAAAATGCTATTACGATTCCATTCAAGCTACTATTTTACAAGACTGCTATCGAGCATATATACAGAGAATCATCTAACAGACTAACAAACTAAACCTATCATAGTGTGCCAGCTAATAAGCATATACAAAAAATGAATAAAAGAATATTTAATGTATGCGACAACTAAGAATATGAATAACTGAATATGTAAAACGACTTGTAGCTTTAGTCTTGGCCTGTGTCTCTTGACATCCCCCCGCAAGATGGAGAATAGAAATTTACTATTCCCATCTTGGATAGGTGTGCTTGAAGAAGATAAGATGGTAGAGCTTTGGTGAATGCATCGGCCAATTGTGCTTGAGAGGAAATATGAGGTTTAGTAAGACTTCCTTCTTGAATTTTGTCACGTATCAAGTGGCAATCAAGTTCGATGTGCTTGGTTCTCTCATGGAACACTGGATTGGCAGCAATGTGAAGGGTTGCCTGGTTGTCACAGTAAAGAACAGCTGCCTGTGGATGAGAAATACCAAGGTCATGGAGAAGAAAGTGAAGCCAAGTGATTTCTGAGCAGGTGGTAGCCATGGAGCGATACTCGGCTTCAGCTGATGATCTTGAGACAACCGTTTGCTTCTTAGACTTCCAAGAAATAAGAGATTGTTCCAAGAAAACAAAATAACCTGTCGTAGATCGACGAGAATCTGGGCAAGAGGCCCAATCTGAGTCACAATAAACTGTAAGTTGAATTTGAGATGAAGATGGGAGCAAAAGACCTTGAGCAGGTGCAGTTTTGATGTATCTCAAAATTCGATAAGCTGCTACCAGGTGTGAGGAAGAAGGCTGATCCATAAACTGACTTAATAACTGAACGGGAAAGCATATATCTGGGCGGGTTATTGTGAGATACAATAACCTACCAATTAACCTTCGAAATAGACTAGGATCAGGAAGTGGGTTGCCATCAGATTTACTTATCTTGAAGTGTTGATCCATAGGTAGTCTAAGAGGTTTGCATCCAAGCATTCCCGAATCCGCCAAAATGTCTAAGGCATATTTCCTTTGACAAATGTGGATACCTTGGGAAGATCTAGCAATTTCCAAACCCAAAAAATAACGGAGACAGCCAAGGTCTTTAATCTTGAATTTGCTACTCAAAAAAGTTCTTAGAGAAGCAATGGAATCTATGGAATTGCTAGAAACCAGAAAATCATCAACATAAATCAGCAAAGCAATGAAACTGCCCCCTTCATGCTTGGTAAATAAACTGTAGTCAGACTTTGATTGGATGAAACCCAAAGCAATGAGGGATGAAGTAAGTGTAGAGTTCCATTGTCTTGAGGCTTGCTTGAGTCCATAGAGGCTTTTAAGCAATTTGCAAACTTGGTTTGGTGCACCCTTAGTGTATCCCGGGGGTTTCTTCATGTAAATTTCTTCATGCAAGGTACCATTAAGAAATGCATTATTTATATCAAATTGATGTAAATACCATCCTTTGATGGCAACAACACTAAGAAGGCATCTAACAGTTACAAGCTTTGCAACGGGTGAGAAAGTTTCATCATAATCGATGCCTTCTTGTTGGGTGTAGCCTTTAGCTACAAGTCTGGCTTTAAATCTTTCTATAGTACCATCAGATTTGAATTTAATGCGATAGACATACTTACAACCGATTGCTTGTTTATCTTTAGGCAAATCAGTGATGGTCCAAGTATGGTTGTTTTCCAAAGCTTCAATTTCAGCATCCATGGCTTTTCTCCACTCAGGATCTCTAATTGCTTGTGTGTATGAAGTGGGCTCGGTTTGAATGGAAATGGATGATGAAAAAGCTTGAAAAGAGGGGTTAAAATGCTTATAAGATAAGCAATCAGAGAGAGAAAAGAACTTACCATTTAATAAAGGATCTGTTGTGGAAGCTGATTGCTGAGATGAGACAAGCCTGACTTGTTTGCAGTGGAAGTCCTTCAGATATTGAGGGGCAGTTTTGTTTCTGGTTGACCTACGAAGTGCAGGGGCAGTAGGCATGGGAATGATGGAAGTTGTTGGTGAGGAAGTGGGAGGAAGGGAGGAGGAAGTAGGACAATCAGCAAGGACAATTTTGTGTCCTAGTTTGTCCCCGTTCAAAAGTGGGTTTTTCACAACCCACGGCCACAGTGAATTTTCACTGTGACGTTGCTGTTTTTCCGCCGTTTGCAATGCCGCGTGTTTTCTAAAATTGCCATATAGCGCTGTAAGTATTTTCCAAACCCTATTTTCAGATTTTAATATATATTGCTCATTCAATATTTTATTGTTGTTGGTTGTTGATTCCGGACTGAGTCCGAGGAGTTTCGGGGGTCGGATGGATTGAGGACGGAGTGCTTTGTTTGGTTGATTTGGTTGTACCGTGAGGCGTGCGTTGCATTTTATTTGCGTGCGTTGCATATTGCATACATGTGCATTTTATTTTATTTGAGTAAATCATGTTTATCGGCGTTTTTGGCTGTTGGGTGCGTGTGTCTCACGAGCCCAAGCCGGGATGGGTTATTATCACGGTGGAGCTCCTCTGGTCACTCGGGAGCGGATAATACTGAGTGACATCCCCTGGGTTGTCGCAGGGCGACGACCGGATCGCGCGATATGGTAACGATGTCGTGTCGACTCCGTGGTCCTTCTAGTGGCGGGGACTAGAGGATGGCCCGGCCCGGTACGCGCTGGGCGCGAGTCTGGGCATCTCTCGTGTAGGTGCCACATGCGCAGTCGTTACCTGCGGTGTGGTACAGAGCCATGTATACGGATGATCCCTAGGGGAGATCATGGTGTATGCGTAATCGTAACTCCTCTGGTCACTCGGGAGTGGTTAATACTGAGTGACGTCCCCTGAGTTGTCGCTGGGCGATGACGGGAGCTGAACTAGAGGATGGGTCTAGCCCGGTACGCGCTGAGCGCGAGTCTAGGCATCGCTCTATTCACCGACTCCGTGGCCCTTCGCTGGTGAGGGCTACAGGATGGCCTGGCCCGGTACGCGCTGGGCGCGAGTCTGGGCATCGCTCGTTTAGGTGTCACACGCGTAGCCGTTCTCTGCGGTGTGGCACTGAGCCAGGGTGTGCGGATGATCCCTAGGGGAGATCATGGTGCATACGGAGCTGATTGTTGTTATGGTTTTCGGTTATGGGCCATTTTCTGGGAAAATGGCGAGTTGTGATTTTGAGGCATTTGATCCATTTTCTGGGAAAATGGTGGTTTGGGCCATTATCTGGGATAATGGCGAGGTTTGGTTTTATGGTAGTGTTTTATGGGCCAAATGGGTTTTTGGCATGCGTGGTAAAAATGTGCTTTGCGGGGCATGTGTTTTGGTTGTTCTTGCGTGCATGTTGTTTGAGTTATATGTGTTTTTATCTGGTAGTGTTTGGGTTATACTTACCTGCGGAACCATTTTTGGTTTCGTAGCTTTTGGTGCAGAGTTCGAGGACGAGGAGGAGGAGGCTGAGCCTGAGGATGCGGCTCCGCCGGGTTGCTGATGCTATGCCTTATGTTTGTTTTAAAGCTGTATTTGTGTTTTGAAATATTTTATTTATGTATGTTTTAAACAGCTTGTATTATGTTAAGAAAAATTCTGGTACTTAGTTATATGACTTTCGTTATCCGCTGCGTATTTCTTGTGCACATTTGTTGCCTTGCACACAATCGGCACACGTCGTTAGGGTGGTGACCCGTGATGTCATCATCCGGACGTCTCGATTTCCCCGTGTTTGGGCGTGGGGATTTGGGGGCGTCACAGGTGGTATCAGAGCGGTTTGGCTCTGGGTAAAACCACATGTTCCGTAGGTAGTACCAGAATGCTTTTAAAGTTTGTGTTTTAAAATTTATGTTAAGTAAAGTTGTTATTTGATTTGTTTATTTGTTTATCTGTTTGAGCTTATTTGCTTGTTTTTATTTATTTAGTTATGTTTTGGCATGTTGGTTTCTTTTATCTCTTGCTGTGTAGTGTTGTTTTTGTTTTGTTGGTTTTATGATGATTTTATTTGTTTTCTTAAAGGAGGGTCAAGAGTGGTGTTGTGACAGGAAAATGGGGAGACCAGGGAGACCAAGGAAAAATACTCAGGAGTCACGGGACAATACCTCCAGGGATGACTCCATAGCCGAAGCCATACGGCAGATGACGGAGTTTATGCAACAGAGTGCGAGGTCTCAACATACAGGGCCTTGGCCACCACAAGGACCTTGGCCACCACAAGGGGGTCCTTGGCCACCATCAGGAGGACCTTATCCACCGTCAGGAGAGCCTTGTCCGCAACAAGGAGGGTATTGGCCACAACCAGGAGGTCCTTGGCCATATCAGGGAGGGCCTTGGATGTATCCAGGAGGGTCCAGTAGCATGGTGCAAGCCGGATGCACCTATGAGCGCTTCCTGGCGCATAGGACTCCACACTTCACTGGAAATGAGGATCCACTTCAAGCTGGAAAATGGATCAAAGATTTGGAGAAAACTTTTGAGGTGTGTGGGTGCAATGAGGCACAACAAGTACTTTACGCCAGCTATCTCTTGCAAGGCACCGCTTCTGATTGGTGGGATACCAAGAGGGTGCTGTTGGAATCTGAACTGGGATCTTTCGCTGCGGTGACCTGGCAGCGTTTCAAGAAGGAGTTCAATGACCGCTTCTTTCCCGCAACGGTAAGGAAGCAAAAGGCAAGAGAGTTCTCCAATCTGGTCCAAGGGGGTGCGACAGTGGAACTATACGCTCGGAGGTTCATAGAACTTGAGCGGTTTGCTCCTCACCTTGTCGCCACTGAGGAGATGCGAGCAGATCGTTTCCAGGAGGGGCTGCGTCATGACATACGCCGTATGGTGGTCAGCCATTGGATATCCACTTTTCAGGAGTTCGTGGATGTGGCCACCCTTATAGAGCGGGAAAATAATCTGAGTATGGGCTCCCCTCCAGGGCAAAAGAGGCGGAGTTTTTCTGGTGAAGGAAGCAGCTCGGGTTCGCCTCAGAAGTTTGTTCAGCGGACCGGGACTCGACCGCAAGCATCCTCAAGTGTTCGCATGGGAGGACGTGTACCTGTTTGCGGAGTTTGTAATAGAGCCCATGTGGGTGAGTGCTCTTCTGGTGGGGCTCGATGTTATAATTGTGGCCAGCAGGGTCACTTTTCCCGAGAATGTCCAAGAATGGTTCAAGGAAGCCGTGGAGGTAGGCGCGGTGGAAGAACCAACCCGAGACAAGCAGTGCAAGCCCGGGTTTATGCTGTCACACCCGGAGAGGTGGATGATGAGGCACCAGCGACCCATGATGCTGGAGTAATCACAGGAAGAGTTCGTTTGTATGAGTTTTATGCTTGTACCTTGTTTGATTCCGGTGCTTCACAATCGTTTGTGTCTTCCACGTTTGCACGGGTGTGTGATTTGGTCACAGAACCGTTACCGAAGTCTATGGTAGTGGCTCTACCCGATGGTGAGATGGTGTGGTGTTCCAAGGTTGCTTTGGGATGCCCGTTAAATTTTGAGGGAAGATTCCTGGATGCTGATTTGGTGGTGTTCAAGCTGTTGGGTTTTGATATCATCCTCGGGATAGATTGGCTATACCGATATTCTACGAGTATTAATTGCAGAAGTCGGATAATTAGCTTTCAGCTTCCAGATGGTGATTGTCTGGAATTTGCGGGGAGTAGATTAAAAGAAAAGCCAATGATTATATCGGTGATTCAGGCAAGACGAGAGATTGCATGGGGAGCGGATGCATGGGGAGCGGATGCATTCTTGGTGCAGATGGTGTCCACGCCGTCTGAGAAGAAGTCTTTGGTAGACATTCCAGTTGTGGAAGAGTTCCCCGATGTGTTTGTGGATGACTTGCCCAGACTACCCCCTGTTCGGGAGATGGAGTTTGTTATAGACTTGGAACCTGGAGCGGCTCCTGTGCATAAAGCTCCTTATCGCATGGCACCGGCTGAATTGAAAGAGTTGAAGACTCAGTTGCAAGAATTGGTAGAGAAGGGATTTATTCAGCCTAGTACGTCGCCGTGGGGTGCACCAGTTTTATTTGTTAAAAAGAAAGATGGAACCCTCCGTATGTGCATTGACTATCGGGAATTGAACAAGGTGACCATCAAAAATAAATATCCTCTCCCGCGGATTGATGATTTGTTTGACCAGCTTCAAGGAGCAGCCGTGTTCTCTAAGATTGATATGAGGTCGGGATACTACCAACTGAGAATCAGAGACCAGGATGTACCTAAAACTGCTTTCAGGTCGAGGTATGGGCATTATGAATTTAAGGTGATGCCGTTTGGGTTAGCTAATGCCCCTGCAGCTTTCATGGATTTGATGAATCGAGTGTTTCGACCTTATCTGGATTCCTTTGTGGTAGTATTTATTGATGATATACTGATTTATTCCCGAGATGTTGAAGAGCATGTGTATCATCTTAGTCTGGTACTTGAGAGATTGAGAGAACACCAGCTATACGCCAAGCTCAGCAAGTGTGAGTTCTGGTTGGAGGAAGTTAAATTTCTTGGGCATGTAATTTCCCGGGGCGGAGTGGCAGTTGATCCTAGTAAGGTAGAAGCCATTTTGTCATGGCAGCGCCCGACTATAGTCCGTGAGATCAGGAGTTTCTTGGGGCTCGCCGGTTACTACCGAAGATTTGTAGAGGGTTTTGCTCGCCTATCTGGACCTCTCACAGCTTTGACTCGGAAGAATACATAATTTGTTTGGTCAGAGAAGTGTGAGAGAAGCTTCCAGGAATTAAAGAACAGGTTGACGACGGCACCAGTGTTAGCACTCCCAGAACCGCATAAGCCATTCGTAGTCTTCAGTGATGCGTCTAAGTTCGGTTTGGGTTGTGTCCTTATGCAGGAAGGACGGGTTGTAGCCTATGCATCTCGTCAGCTAAAGGACCATGAAAAGAATTATCCGACGCACGATCTAGAATTGGCTGCGATTGTTTTTGCCCTTAAGATCTGGCAGCACTTCTTGTATGGGGAAGCTTGCGAGGTATTTACTGATCACAAGAGTTTGAAGCATTTGTTTTCCCAGAAAAATCTGAATATGAGGCAGAGGCGATGGCTGGAGCTAATCAGTGACTATCAGTGTGAGATCAAGTACCACCCGGGGAAGGCTAATATAGTTGCTGATGCTTTGAGCCGGAAGTCACATTTGGAAGATGAAGCCGAACCGTTAGAAATGGATTCGTTGCTTTATGGGATGAGAAGGCTCCTTATAGAGAGTTCGCAGCAAGTGGAGATTTTATCTTCAGTTCTTGATATTCGGGTAACTGATTTTGAAGAATTGAAGACTCTCCAAAGGAAGGATCCGAAGCTGTTGATCATCAGAAAAAGAGTCAGAAAATCTCGAGGGCCGTTACATTATAGCATGGATAATGATGGGATACTTCGGTTCCGAGATCGCAGAGTGGTCCCTAAAGACTCAGAATTCAAAGAGCGGATCATGGCGGAAGCTCATGCGGCCCCTTATTCAGTTCATCCCGGCAGTACAAAGATGTATCGGGACTTGAAGAAAAATTACTGGTGGGATGGAATGAAGAAGGACATTGCCTTATATGTTGAGAAATGTCACACATGCCATCAGGTAAAGGCCGAGCATCAGAGACCTGCAGGTATGCTCCAACCCCTCCCAATTCCTGAGTGGAAATGGGATGACATCACGATGGACTTTGTTGTGGGTTTGCCGAGAACGCCTAGTGGGAAGAATTCTGTTTGGGTGATTGTGGACCGGTTAACGAAGAGTGCTCATTTTCTGCCTGTTAATAACACCGACTCTTTGGGTAAGTTGACCCGTTTGTATGTCAAAGAGGTAATGCGGCTACACGGCATACCAAAGAGTATAGTGTCGGACCGAGACCCAAGGTTCATGTCGCAGTTCTGGAAGAGTTTGCAGGCAGCTTTGGGCACTAAGTTGAAGTTCAGTACTGCTTACCACCCGCAGACAGACGGCCAGTCAGAGCGCACCATACAGACCCTGGAAGACATGCTGCGAGCATGTGTCATGGAATTCCAAGGGAGTTGGGAAAATCATTTGCCGCTCATCGAGTTTGCCTACAATAACAGCTTCCATGCGACCATTCAGATGGCTCCCTATGAAGCCCTTTATGGGAGAAAGTGCAGGTCGCCCTTGTGTTGGGATGAAGTTGGGGAAGGTAGAATTATTGGACCCGAAATAATTCAAGAGATGCAAAGCCATCTCCGGATCATCAGAGATAAAATGGCGGCAGCTCAGAGTCGCCAGAAAAGCTACGCTGATACCAGGAGGAGAGAGTTGTCTTTTGAAGTTGGTGATTGGGTTTACCTTAAAGTCTCTCCCATGAGAGGTGTTAAGCGTTTTGGTAAGAAGAGGAAGCTAGATCCGAGGTATGTCGACCCTTTTCAGATTTTGGAGAAGGTAGGATCCGTCGCCTATAGAGTTGCCTTGCCAGATTATTTTGGGGATGTTCATGATGTCTTCCACGTATCATCCCTGAAGAAGAGCTTTGGTCAGCAAGAGCCACGTTTCGTCGACCCAGCAAGTATTCAGTTGCAACCGGATCTCACTTATGAGGTTGTTCCGTCGCAGATCATGGATTGGAAGGAGCAACAGTTGAGGTCCAAGACGATACCCTTGGTTAAGGTGGCTTGGGGAGATCCGTTGGCACAAGACTTCTCTTGGGAGCGAGTAGCGGACATGAGGGAGCAGTATCCATACTTATTCGAATAGAGAAGGTATGTATCTTAATCTTGGTCGCAGTTGATGTATGTGTTTTATGTGGCTTGCTTTAAGTTGGTGGTTGATCTTGCAATTTCGAGGACGAAATTGTTTTTAAGGAGGGGAGGATGTGATGACCCGTTTTTGAGTGTATTTTCGCTGAAATAGTTGTTTTTATTTTAATTAATATATTAGTTATTTATTTTAATTTATTTGCGTTTTTTAAAATTTGTTTTTAATTTATTTGAGGTTGTGTTTTATTTCTTTTAGTTGTTTTGTGGTTTTTAATCTCTTTTTGGGCGGTTTAGTTTTGCTTCCCGGAATGAGGATTAGATCTCCTCTTTTCCATACATCTCTTTTCTTTTTTTTTTTTCTTTCTTTTTCTTTTTCCTTTTTCTTTTTTTCTTCTTCTTTCCTTTTTCCCTTATTTTTCTTTTTTTCTTCTTTTTCTTTTCTCTCTCCCGCGTTCGAACCCCCCCTCCCCCGATCGGCTCTCTCTCTCTTCCCTCTCCCTCACGGCCGAACACCTCTTCAGCCCAACCCAGTGCCGTCCGGCCACCGTTCGGCCCCCCACCGGTCCCATTCTCTTCCCCTCCCTCCGGCGCACCACCCCTCCGAAGGCCACCCCCAACCGGCCGGCCGTTTGGCCGGAAAAACTCCAAAAAGGGCGCACGGATTTTGCTCCGATCCGCCGCCGTCGCTCCACCTCCGGCCACCATTTCTTCACCACTTCATCACCGGTCCCTTGCCGTCCTAACCCACCCATTTCCGGCCTCCAACGACCACCGGAACAGCTCCTACGAGCTTAGTTTCCGATTTGGGTTTTTTGGCCATTTTCCGGCGATTCCGCCGCCACCCGCGGCCGTTCATCACTTCCAATAGCTTCACAACCATCCCTAGACCATTCCCTATCAATTTCGTGTCCTAGTTTGTCCCCGTTCAAAAGTGGGTTTTTCACAACCCACGACCACAGTGAATTTTCACTGTGACGTTGCTGTTTTTCTGCCGTTTGCAACGCCGCGTGTTTTCTAAAATTGCCATATAGCGCTGTAAGTATTTTCCAAACCATATTTTCAGATTTTAATATATATTGCTCACTCAATATTTTATTGTTGTTGGTTGTTGATTCCGGACTGAGTCCGAGGAGTTTCGGGGGTCGGATGGATTGAGGACGGAGTGCTTTGTTTGGTTGATTTGGTTGTGCTGTGAGGCGTGCGTTGCATTTTATTTGCGTGCGTTGCATATTGCATACATGTGCATTTTATTTTATTTGAGTAAATCATGTTTATCGGCGTTTTTGGCTGTTGGGTGCGTGTGTCTCATGAGCCCAAGCCGGGATGGGTTATTATCACGGTCGAGCTCCTCTAGTCACTCGGGAGCGGATAATACTGAGTGACATCCCCTGGGTTGTCGCAGGGCGACGACCGGATCGCGCGATATGGTAACGATGTCGTGTCGACTCCGTGGTCCTTCTAGTGGCGGGGACTAGAGGATGGCCCAGCCCGGTACGCGCTGGGCGCGAGTCTGGGCATCTCTCGTGTAGGTGCCACATGCGCAGTCGTTACCTGCGGTGTGGTACAGAGCCATGTATACGGATGATCCCTAGGGGAGATCATGGTGTATGCGTAATCGGAACTCCTCTGGTCACTCGGGAGTGGTTAATACTGAGTGACGTCCCCTGAGTTGTCGCTGGGCGATGACGGGAGCGGAACTAGAGGATGGGTCTAGCCCGGTACGCGCTGAGCGCGAGTCTAGGCATCGCTCTATTCACCGACTCCGTGACCCTTTGCTGGCGAGGGCTAGAGGATGGCCTGGCCCGGTACGCCCTGGGCGTGAGTCTGGGCATCGCTCGTTTAGGTGTCACATGCGTAGCCGTTCTCTGCGGTGTGGCACTGAGCCAGGGTGTGCGGATGATCCCTAGGGGAGATCATGGTGCATACGGAGCGGATTGTTGTTATGGTTTTCGGTTATGGGCCATTTTCTGGGAAAATGGCGAGTTGTGATTTTGAGGCATTTGATCCATTTTCTGGGAAAATGGTGGTTTGGGCCATTATCTGGGATAATGGCGAGGTTTGGTTTTATGGTAATGTTTTATGGGCCAAATGGGTTTTTGGCGTGCGTGGTAAAAATGTGCTTTGCGGGGCATGTGTTTTGGTTGTTCTTGCGTGCATGTTGTTTGAGTTATATGTGTTTTTATCTGGTAGTGTTTGGGTTATACTTACCTGCGGAACCATTTTTGGTTCCGTAGCTTTTGGTGCAGAGTTCGAGGACGAGGAGGAGGAGGCTGAGCCCGAGGATGCGACTCCGCCGGGTTGCTGATGCTATGCCTTATGTTTGTTTTAAAGCTGTATTTGTGTTTTGAAATATTTTATTTATGTATGTTTTAAACAGCTTGTATTATGTTAAGAAAAATTCTGGTACTTAGTTATATGACTTTCGTTATCCGCTGCGTATTTCTTGTGCACATTTGTTGCCTTGCACACACTCGGCACACGTTGTTAGGGTGGTGACCCGTGATGTCATCATCCGGACGTCTCGATTTCCCCGTGTTTGGACGTGGGGATTTGGGGGCGTCACAGAACCAAATATCTTCATGTGGGCATATTCGGGTTTCTTATTGAAAAGAAGCTCATAAGGTGTTTTATTGTTTAAAATGGGTGATGGAAGCCTGTTAATTATGTATGTGGCTGTAAGGATGGATTCATTCCAGTAAGTTAAGGGAAGACCAGCTTGAAAAACAAGGGCACGAGCCACATTTAATAAGTGCTGGTGCTTCCTCTCAACAATGCCATTTTGTTGAGGTGTTGCTACACAAGTTGTGTGGTGGATGATTTCTTTTTGATTGAAAAAATCGTGCATGTTAAATTCAGCACCATTATCACTTCTCAGGATTTGAATTTTCACTTGAAATTGTGTTTCAACAAGATTGTAAAAAGCTTCAAGGCATTTTCTGGTTTCTGTTTTGGCAGTAAGCAAATAAACCCAAGTAGTTCTGGAAAAGTCATCAACAATGGTCAAGAAATACTTTGAGCCATCATGTGCAGTTGTGGAGCAAGGACCCCATAAGTCACAATGGATGAGCTCAAAGATTCTTGATGAAGAGTGTGAACTATCCGGAAAAGGTAAACGATGGAACTTAGCTAAGGGGCAAATTTTGCAAGATTTTTCATTAATAGATGAAATTTGCTTGTGTACAAGAGGATCTGAAATTAACTGTAATCGAGGAAATGATAAATGGCCTAGGCGACAATGCCATAGGTCAGTATTGGAAACAGAATTTGTAATGGAACTAAAACAAGCAAAATTTGAATTGTTGTTGTATTTGTATGTTGAGAGAAAAATGGTTAGTGCTGAGGGAAGAACTTCCTTGCAAATAAGGTCGTACAAGCCATGCTTGAGCTCACCCTTCGCAATCGTTATCCATGAATGCAGGTCCTAAATAAAACAGTGAGGGGAAAAGAAGAGCAAACAACAATTTAGGGTAGAGGTTAGTTCGTTTGCTAAAATAAGGTTGAAAGAAAATGATGGCACACATAGAACATTATGTAGAATGATAGAATTAGTTAACTGAAGTGTTCCAATGTGTGTGACAGGGGCGGATTGACCATTGGGCAGTTTTACAAGGTAAGAAACAGTGGATGTGATAGTGGTAAGAAAAGTGGTACTGCAGACCATGTGGTCTGTAGCACCTGTGTCCAATATCCAATCGACAGAGGATGCATTTATGGAGCTGTGTGTGCTTGTAGACAGAGAAATAAAAGTACCAGACATTTTGGAACATGATGTTGTATGAAGAGAGGGTTGATTTGTGTTCCTGGAGTGGATAACAGAAGCCGCAATTGGGGAATCCTGAGGTTGGATCAGGGCCATTAGTTGCTGATATTGTTGCTTGGTCAATCCAAATTTGTCATCACTGGTGTCTTCAGATTCATAAGCAATCAAAAGAGATGTCTGATTTGCAAGGAAACCAGAGGCCTGCTGCTGTTTGGTGTCGTATTTGTGGCCAGGTGGATATCCATTGACTCTGTAGCATTTCTCAATGGTGTGGCCAGTCAAGTTGCAATGTGTGCAAAGGGGTGGTTCAGCATTACCAGCCTTGAAGCAAGTCTCAAAAATATGGCCAGTAATTTTACAGTGACTGTAGTAGGGACGGTCCTTTTTGAAAGAGTGGTTTGGTTTAGGAGAGAATTTGGAAGGAGTGTAGGGTTTCTTCACTGCCATAGCCATGGTTTCGGGAGATGGGGTGTGGGAGGTCATTTCGTGATGTCTTTCCTGCTGTTGCACTAGGGAAAACACCTTAGAGACAGGGGGAAGGGGATCCATAAGCATGATTTGGTCTCGGATGGGGGTATAGGTGTCGTTGAGACCCATTAAAAATTGCAGTACACAATCTCGTTGAGATCGATCCAGCAATGTTTTCATAAGACCACAATTACAAGCTGGAATGGGATCATATACAGAAAGTTCATCCCAAAGAGCTTTTAATTTTCCATAGTAAATACTAACCGGGTCGTGGTCTTGAAGCAGAGCAGCCAAATCCTTTTTGAGTTGGTAGATACGAGGACCGTTTTGTTGAGAGAATCGCTCCTGAAGATCCAGCCAAATTTCTTAAGCATCATCAATGAACAGAACGCTGGACTGGAGAGAAGGATTGATCGAGTTTTGGAGCTAAGACACGACCATGTCGTTGCAGCGCTCCCAAAGCTCAAGTAAAGGGTCTGTGGGTTGAGAAGGTTTGATGAGAGATCCGGTTATAAAACCAAGTTTGTTTTTGGCTCGGAGAGCACGACGGATCGAGCAAGACCAGGTGGCATAATTGTGAGTAGTAAGAAGATCGGTGACAAGGGTTAGGGCTGGGTTATCGCCGTGATCAAGCCGATATGGATTTGCCGGATCATTGAGGTTGAGGTATGGAGATGAGGTGTTTGATTTTGGGTTAGAGTGAGGCTTGGGGATTCGGAGCTGGGAGTTTCCATTGAAAATGCTCTCAATGGCTCTTGATACCATGTAAGGAAATAAAAGGAAGGTGCAGTTGAGCAAAGGAGAAACAGAGAGCTAATCAATGGAGGAAAAATGCTATTACGATTCCATTCAAGCTACTGTTTTACAAGACTGCTATCGAGCATATATACAGAGAATCATCTAACAGACTAACAAACTAAACCTATCGTAGTGTGCCAGCTACTAAGCATATACAAAAAATGAATAAAAGAATATTTAATGTATGCGACAACTAAGAATATGAATAACTGAATATGTAAAACGACTTGTAGCTTTAGTCTTGGCCTGTGTCTCTTGACATTAATCGTTCCCAATAAGTGGGCCACATTCCATTATCTTGACTTATATGGAGTTATTAAAAAAATTGTTTGTATAGATTTATGATATGCTGATTGGTGCAAACTCTTTAAAAACATAAAATTATCAGCCTTTAGTTTTTCACAAGTAACCTTTGCATCTCTAAATATAAGAATGTTATGCACAATTTTTAGGTGAACGAAAGCTTTTTAGTAGATGAGAAATGATATTTACAGTTTTAAAGTGAACAAGTCTCGTATATTCCTTTTGAAAATAGTGGGTATATATGGTATCTATATGAAAAAATAAATTTTTTAACGATAAATCTTTTTTTTTTTTTAAATGGATATGTGGAACTTGCACATCCAAAAACTATATTTTGCATTAATTCGGTTTAGCTGATCTACTAGTAGCATTTTATTTGAAGTAATGAGGCATTTTTTAACAACTTTGAAAGGAATCAATTTTCTTTTCTTCTTTCTACTTTCTTTTGCAATTTGGCATGGCCCCATTGAAATGAATTCTTTAGCCCAGCCAAAATCTTTCCATGCCCATAGAAATTGGCTGGCACAGTTTACTCAAGGTAAAGATTATTTACTTGGTCCTTTCACTAGGTCCTTCCCTGACCCATACTAGGTGCATTGCCTATCTGATTGGGAATTTTGGTAGAAGTAGCTCACTTGGTAGAAGTAGCTCACTTGGCAGAGCTGCCATTGATTTCATGCAAATGTAGAAGAGTCCAAGTAGAATTGCCGTCCCTTCCAATTTTCAATCCATCATTGTCAATGGTACCATGGAAAATTAAAAATTTTAGCAAAGGAAAAAAGGGTTCTCGTATCAATCCCTTGCTAGATGGGTTATATCAAATTTGAAAATTTCTATTGAAGATGATAGACATGATGTCAAGTGGGTCCTATAATATTTATTAAATATTGAATGCATAACTAAAAATCTACGTGAATAAAATTAATAATATTATAATGTCTACTTTATATGTTCATCTCTCTCATATTTAGAGCTTTCCTGTTCGAGAGTTTTTTTCCTGTATTTATTCTATTGTTTCAGTATACACCCACTTTTTGCCATATCACCATACATAATTTGTTCTATCACAATATGCAACCAATTCAAACAAGTGGGCTCTTTCATTCATTTTTCCCTTGTAGTAAATTACGCACACAAGAAATTAGTTGCATATGTGCTGTTAAGTCATTTTCCTAATCAATTTCTCATGAGTAAAATTAAGAAACGAATCGTTTAGCAGCTTAATATTTCATTCACATTGGATTAAACTCATATTTTTTAGTTTCAAAGACATCTTTACCCTTGAGATGTCAATATGTAAGTTGGTATAAGCAAATGATGGTTACCATCATTACAAACCATTGTGCTAGTCAACATATTCAAGGAGACAAGAATCAAGATCTCTATATATACACCTATTAAATAAATTCACCTTTCAATATTATCCTCTTTTTTACACTAATTTTGACAAATAGAAGTCAATGAAACGCATCCCTTCACTTTTATCAATGGGCAAGAACAGGATTATAATTTAATTAGACGGTTGATTATTAGGTAAAATTTCCTAATATATATAGATGATGTGGGATTCTCATTTTATCATAAAATACGATAACATTAAGTTTCTTATTATATTTATTGATTTGTTAATGACGTCTATAATAAAGTAAGATTATAATATATCAAATTTCGACACTACGTAATAATTAGGAAAGGTTTGGATAGTGAGATAGAATGAGATGATTTTAGATAAAAGTTAAAAATTAAATAAAATATTGATAGAGTATTATTTTTTAATATTATTATTATTTTTGAATTTGAAAAAATTAAATTATTTATTATATTTTATATGAAAATTTGGAATGTAATGATGATATAAGATGAGTTGAGATGAGATTAAAACATCTTTATATCCAAACCTAGCCTAATCATTTGGATGGAACAATTGAAAGATGCTAAACCTTCACCAGGAAAATATAAAACATGGGGCCCCAACCTAGTTAGATTCTTCTTCAAATAAATGGACTTTAAAATTTAGAATGTAACCTTTTGAAGCGGTTGAACTAAAACTTCCTAAACAACTACCAGGACTCCAACCCCAGTACAACACCCTTGTCATTCCCATCTCCCCATAACATACAAAATCAAGAGCCATGGCCATAGAAGATTTCAGCTTCCCCATAATTGGGAACGCCTTCCTATGCAGAATCGGTTCGCCCCAGTTGTGGCAACTCTCTCCGGCAGCCTCTCTAGACTCTTGCAGCCATCAAGAAGATGAGGAAGACTGTACTTTTGCACCAGAACCAATCATGAAAAGCCAAAGAGTGAGCTTCTCATATGCAGAGGATGGTGGAAAAGAGGTGAATGATGGGATGGATGACGATGACGACAACAATGACGATGATGAAGAGGAGAAGATGGACATGTTGTGGGAGGAATATTTCAATGAAGAATTGTCAAAAACATCTACTTCAAGATTCAATACTTTTTCTTCCAGAGATATGGTGGAATTGGGTAGTGTTAAGCCATTGACTAGGAAGCCAGGCACGCTGTTGATCGTGAAGGTCTTGAAGAAGCTTCTCTTGCTCCATAAAAATTCTCATGGAAAGCTCAAAATGACTCGAAATTAGATACACTAGAATTCTTGCTTTCGATTATTGAGGTCTATACTTCGTTCATAGTGCTGTTTTTGTCATTTATTAACTTAAAATTGTACAGAAATTAGCTTGAAATCTTGTTCCTTTCATGGATATGCAAAGAAAATGAACATTTTTGAATTGAAGTATTTTAGTTTGGGTGCATGCGCTTTGGCGACGCTGCAGCAATTATGCAGCATTAGATATTAGTACTTTGGGATCTGCCATCATGGCCAGGGATCATGGACCATTTGGTTTAGTATTATTATTAAATGTTAATGCAGTGTTTGGTGGAATGAGTAAATGATTTCCCGAAATTTTCCTAAATTTGGTTTGTGAGAGACAAATGCAATTGGCTAAAATGAAAGGAATTCTGCTATTTGCAAATATATTTAATGTTAAGATAATAATATAAATTTTACCGATTTTTATTAATTTAAACGTTTGACATAAGTTGTGGTTTAAAATGATATTGGAGTAACTATCGGATCGAGTAGAATTAATGAATTAAGGTAGAATCTATAGCTAGGATGGTTATGAAAAAATCGAAACACAAATACTATTTTTTTGTACTAGTTGACGAGAGCGCCTTTCCTTTTTTTTTGAAATGAAGGTATTCATTCATTAGAGCAAATGCTGAATACAAGGAGGATAATCCTCAATAAGAATACATTCTTTTGAGCAAGACAGGCCATACTTAGCCAAGTGATGAGCTAATACATTGGCTTCCCTAGGGATAAACTGGATTGACCAGCGGCTAGTCCTGGTGAGCATGAGCTTGACATCTCGGATGACAACTCCACTAGAGCTCCAACTGTCTTCACTATGTTGGACTGCTTGAACCACTGCTTGGGAATCCCCTTCAAGGATGAAGTCAGTCAGTCCCAGTTCAATACAAAAGGAGGTAGCTCTCCGGGCTGCTACTGCCTCACCCAAGAGTGGATCAGGGACCAGATCCATGGAGGAGCAAAGGGTCGCCACAAACAAGCCCTCTGAGTCCCTAACAGCCACTCCAATACCCAGCTTTGAGTTAATTCTATCAATGGCTGCATCCCAATTGACCTTGAACACATTTGGTGGGGGTGCACTCCACTTGCTGCTGAGTCGACTGGAGGTCTTTGACTGTTTAGGTTCAGCCTCCAACCATGTCTTTATAGAATACATCTGGTGATCAACCTGCTTAGAGACCTGGGAAGGGGAGTGGAACTGCTGTTCAAATAGCCAAGCATGCTGAACTTGGAAACTATCTTGGTCCATTAATATTGTTTGTTTTCGTAAGTGCATTTCTAGTGAATTAGCTATTCTTCAGCTAAATTGTGATTAGAAAACCCTCTATTTTTATTTTTAACAAGGGACTTTTCAAAGACATCATAAAACAAACTTTTTTAAATCTATCTGTATTTTCTTTGATAAAAAGGGGGAAGAAAAGGATGGTGAGCCAAATTTATTTTTGTTTTGGAATTTAAAAATATTAAATTGTTTATTATATTTTGCATAAAAATTTAAAAAAATTCTAATGATAAGATGAGATGATCAGACACTTTTACTATTCAAATAGGGCTAAGAAAAACCATTGCCAAATCTAAAATTTGGCTAAAAATTAACGTTTTGCCAAAACCATTTGAGATATATTAATCCATACTTGACTATCCATCTCAAAGTCAAAATAATAATATAATATTAGATATTTTAATAATTATTTTTAAAATTTTTTATACTTTGTAAATACACTCCATATGTTAATTAATAATTTAATTTTTACTTAAATTTATTGTTTCTCAACTATTTTTTTCCTCAATTTAATTATCTAACAAATACATTTTGTCAACCCTTCTCAATGCAAAAGCGAGATGTATCATGAATCTAGTTAATTACCCTTTTACCCTTTTTTCTCTCTGGCATTGACGTTAGGGTTTGGAGTGAAAGTTCGCCCATGACTACTGCGGGGCTCCACCGGGGTCATCGGTGATGTCTAGGTGGCAGAGAACTCTCGCTGATCTGGTGGCTCAGACCCCGCAACCTCTGCCGGAGGTGGACATTCCTTTTCGTCCGGCAAAATTAATTGATGGGGAATATTGTGTGATGTTTTCAAAGGAGGAGATTGATAAATTGGCTGCCCCTTTTCGTTTCTCTATGGTTCTTAAATTCCTCAAGCAGAGACCTTCTCTAGATGTGATTCGGGCTTTCATATGGAGTAGATGGGGGTTGGATGCTCAACCAGTTGTTTCGGCAATGCGAAGGGCCCGTAATGTTTTCGTCCAATTCTCTAACGAAGGGGATTTTGTGAAGGCTTTGTCCAGGAAAGCAACTAATATTGAAGGAGTGCCCTACCATGGATTTCGTTGGAAACCGGATTTTGAAGAGAATTCGGAACCTGCATCAGTGCCGGTCTGGGTCTTTTTACCTGGTTTGCCCCCAAACTTTTATCATGAATCTTGCTTGAGAACTATTGTTGCCCCAGTTGGTCGGTTCCTACGCTGAGATAATGCTACCCGATGTTCTACAAAAACTGATGGTGCTAGAGTGTGTTTGGAAATTGATGCTGGAAAACCACCAATTAACGGCATCTGGATAGGCACTCCACAGCAAGAATGGAGTTGGTACATTGATATTGAGTATGAGACTTTGCCCCCTTATTGTAATAGATGTAAAATGCAGGGACACAACTTGAAGCTATGTAAATGGAAGGATGGGTTAAGTCTGGACCGTAAGATTGGTGAAAAAATGATAAAAGTGTGGAAGCCTTTGAAACCAGCAGGGAAAGAAAAGCAGCACGTAGAGATAGGTATGAATGCTTTGTTGGCAAATATTGAGGATACAGGGGAGGCTGGGCCAAGTGGTTTGCCGGTGGAGAGTCTTGGTATTAATTTGGAGGAAGATGGCAAAGCAGTGGTATTAGTTGGTGAGACGCAAACAGCAGGGGCTTTAACTGAAAAACAAAACACCGAAAATGTTACAGGGATACAGGAAATTATGCAGTTGCCTAGTGAGCAGAGGAACACGGAAACTCAGTCTAGTGATTTCGAAAATGCAGTAGGGGATACTCATGTGTCTGAGAATGTAGGGGATGTTCATGGGATGTTAGGGACTGTTGGGAGTAATGTCAAGGGGCAGACTGGCAATATAGATATGATGCTGTCTAGGCAAGAATAGGTGGAAACTGATAATATTTCAGGAAAAAATTGAATGGTGGTTCTGTAGAAATTGAAAATGTTGAGATTAATCTGATTGGGTTGGAAAGGTCTACGCTTGAGGTTAGTAACGAACCTAGTGACCAACCCGTGAGGAATTCAAACTTTGATGATGTGGTGATTGAGGATTGAAATGAAGAGGAGGAAGCGGATAATGGGCTAGTAGAGAAGTTTCAGGAGCATCAAAATTTTGGGAATTCTGTAAATGAGGAGTTGGAGTCTTTGGAAATTAATGGTAAGGATGTTTGTGGGTCTGAGCCAGAGAAAGAGTATGGGGAACATCTTGGAAACTATAAAATCTACCTATCGGACAATGATACAAAAAAAAAAGGGAAGATCTTGGCTAAAGGGGGACGTTTACTTAGAAGTTCGACACGTGTTCCTAGCAAACCCATTCGCATGAATTTATGATTTGCAACCCTATGTTTTGGAATATCCAGGGCCTCAAATCATCTCGGAGGAGGTTGTGTAAATTGGTAAGGAAGTTGCATTTGAATTTTCTTATGTTAGCTGAGCCCTTTGCTGATGATCAAAGAATGGTTGCATTGAAACAATTGTTGAGATTTGATTGCTGTTTTTCTAATTTATGCGTTGGTGGTAAACTCTGGTTATTATGGAAAGAAGATTTGCAAATATCGGTTGTTAGTTATAGCGCCCAGCATGTGACTATCTCTATGTGTATGGATAATCGGAATTTTGTTGTTTCTGTGGTGTATGCCAAGTGTAATCATGTAGAAAGAAGAGAACTCTGGAGAGTGCTACAATTAGACGTGGTCCAAGATGCACCTTGGTTATGCCTAGGTGATTTTAATACTATTCGAGGGGAGGAGGAGCACTATGGTGGTAGACCAAGACTGAGAGCTGCCATTGATGAGTTTAATGAGTTTATTGATAATTATGGTTTCATTGAAAAGAAAACTGTTGGAAGTAAATTCTCTTGGTGTAATGGTCAGAGGGGTTTAGCTCAGAGTTGGTCGAAATTAGACAGATGCTTAATGAATGTTGTGGCTGCGGATGTTTTTCCTAATGCTTGTTGTAAATATATAGCTCGCTCAACTTCCAATCATACACATTTGTCTTTTGTTTTTAAGAATTTGGGTACTCGTTATGGGCCTTCCTCCTTTAAATTTCAGCAAATGTGGGTGTCTCATAGCAATTTTTTGAATATGGTTAAGGAAAATTGGTCCGCATTGGTTGATACTATGGGGCTTATCGGTCTTGCTACAAAGTTGAAGAAGTTGAAAATAGTTTTGAAGGATTGGAATCGACATATCTTTGGGCATACTGATACGAATATCCAAGTTTTGGAAAATAAAATTGAACAGCTAGAAACTCAACTTCAGGTGGGTTTTTTAGAAGATGTAGAGCAGGATCTACTGGGGGCCAAGGAAGATCTTGAGATGTGGATGCAAAGAGAAGAAACTAGGCTCTCACAACATGTGAAGCTTAGGTGGATGGAGAAAGGTGAGGCTTCAGCTCAGTTTTTTAAAACTTTTGCTTCTTTAAAAAAGCCCATAGTGCAGGTAATAAGGTGTCTTGATGGGACATGTTTGGATTCCCCGGAAGCTATTCATTCAGGGGCTGTGGATTATTTCAATTTGTTTCTACAGGCTCGGGCTCGTAGAGAGCTTCCTGATTTATCATATTTGGTACAAATTCCATTCTTGAGGAGGAAAATGATAACCTCCTTTAGCTCCCTTCGATCCAAGAGGTTAAAGAGGCTATGTTTTCCATTTCGGTTGACAGTAGTCTGGGCCCAGATGGCTTTGTTCTGGTTTCTATAGAGCATGCTGGGATATTGTTGAAGATGATGTAGTGGCAGCGGTTTGGGATTTCTTCATTGGCAATTCAATGCCGAGATTCTATTCAGCGTCTTATATTGCTCTCATTCCGAAAATGCAGAAGCCTATTGGTTTTGATAAGTTCCACTCTATCAGTTTATGTTCAGTGGTGTACAAAGTGTTTTCTAAAATCTTGGTTCGCAGATTATCCCATATTCTGAATAAAATTATCTCTCCGAAACAAGGTGCTTTTCTTCCTGGGAGAAGTATCTTTGAAAATATTTCTTTGGCTCAAGAAATGATACACATGCTTAATAAGAAGGTTAGAGGAGGTAATACTGTTATTAAAATAGACATGGCCAAGGCTTACAACAGTATAGATTGAGACTTCTTAATTCATGTTATGGCTTCGTTCGGGTTTTCTGAGCGGTTCTGTAGCTTGATCAGAACTTGTATTTCAACTTCTTGGTTCTCAGTGGTTATGAATGGTTCGGCTAAAGGTTTTTTCTCTAGTGGGCGTGGATTGCGTCAAGGTGATCCTCTTTCGCCTTATTTGTTTATTCTCGTTGAGGAGGTACTTTCCAGACTTTTAAAGCACAAGTTTACTAATGGGAATATTGTCCCGTTCTCGCATCCCCGAGGTACGCCTCTTGTTTCTCATCTTTTATATGCTGATAATATTGTGTTATTTGTAAATGGTGGAAGATCTTCTCTTCAAGAAGTCAGGGATATTTTTGCGACATACAAAAAATGGTCTAGTCAAATGGTGAGCAAGGAAAAATCTTGTATCTTTTTCTCTAAGCATGCGACTATTGGTCGGAAAAGGAGCTCTTTAATGTTGCCATCTTTCTCTGAAGGGTTTTTCCCGGTAAAGTATTTGGGTGTTCCTCTAATGGTATGTCAGATGAAACTCTCGTATTTTGATGGTTTCTTGTGCTACATTAGACAGAAATTGGAAGGATGGCAGAATCGGTTTTTATCCTCGAGAACCCGCCTTCTTTTATTAAGACATATTCTTGCTAGTATGCCAATTCATTTATTATCTGTTTTGCATGCTCCTAAGGCTGTCATGACAGCCTTAAATCGTATTATGAGTAATTTCTTCTGGGGTTCCTGGAATGGAAAGCAAAAGCGTAAGTGGGTGGCTTGGGAAAAGATTTGTTCTCCGATTCGAGAAGGGGGTTTGGGTCTTCAGAAATTAAAGAAAGTTCAAGACTCTTTGTTTATGAAGCTTGCTTGGAATTTGTTGACAGGTGACTCATTATGGGCTAATTTTTTCAAGCAAAAGTATGTAAAGAATCAGCATGTGACGTTGGTAGACCAACGGAAAGGAACTTTATTTTGGAAGCAAATTGTGGGTATGGTCCCAAAGGTCTTGGGCAATTCTTGGTGGCGAGTTCGGAATGGTGATATGTCCTTTTGGAGAGATCCTTGGTTAAAATCAGGAACTCTTTTCAATTCTTGTGAGATAATTGAATATCCCCTGCTAAGAGTAAGGGAATGTAGGCTTCAACATGGATGGGATGTGGATTTGTTATATCATTTGTGGGGGAAGCCAAAATGGAAGAAATTCTAAATTGCCTAGGGGAACAAAAAGAGAGTGGGGATTTATTGATTTGGAAGCCAAATCTGAATGAGGTTTTTTCATCGAAATCGGCTTGGGATTGTGTTCGCGTTCGTGCACTGAAATCTGAATGGGCTTCTTGGATTTGGCACTCAACGCTTCCAAAAATATATTCAGTTACTATTTGGAAGGCTTTTAATTCTAGCCTTTCTGTTGATAGTAGAATTAGCTCTTTGGGCATCCCTTTGGTTTCTAAGTGTGAATGTTGTACACAGGGGTGTGTGGAAGATCAGGATCATGTCCTCGCAACTAGGAAGATTGCTGGCTCTATATGGAGGTGTGCCTCTTTACAGCTGGGGATTCCATATGACCCTCAGAGATCATGGAGAGCAACTGTGGAAGTATGGTTTCGGCGTGCGGCTCATTCGACTCAAAAAGGTACTTTGATTGCTATTATTCCTATTATTGTGACTTGGTCTCTTTGGGTGTGGAGATGTAAAGCACGTATGGAAGGTAAACGAGTTGCTGTGAGTTCTCTCTGGAGCTCCATTAAGGCGGCAATTGCATGGGTGGGAGTCCGCCTACGTGCTAGTAGAAAGATGAATGATGGAGATGAAAAAGTGTTAAAAAATTTTTCTATTCCTTTGAAACCTATGAAGAGAAAGGAAATTCATTTTGTGCAATGGGTGAAACCGGTCGTGGGTTGGTTCAAATTAAATGTGGATGGGAGTTCTTTGGGAAATCCAGGTCGAATGGGTGCAAGGGGTACTATTCGAGATGAGAAGGGGAATCTTACTTGGGCTTTCACAAAGATTTGGGTCATGGCTCTAATAATGAAGCTGAGCTTATTGCTCTTTTTTATGGTCTCCAATACTATAAGGACCTATTCATTCGAAGAGTGGAGATTGAACTAGATTCGTTGCTAGTGGTTCATTGGTTAGAAAAAGGGAGGTGTGGTATATGGTATCTTGAAGATTACTGGGAAAAGATTCAATCGATTCTTGCTACTTTGGAGTTTAAGGTAAAACATACTTATCAAGAAGGCAATGCAGGAGCTGATTTTTTGGCTCGTATAGCATCGGATCAGAAGAATGGTACGTGGAATACATATAATGAAGTGCCTCATTTGCTCAAAGGGATTCTGAAAGTTGATAAACTTGGCATCCCAGCGATTCGTTTATAGGTTTTAATAAGGTGTTTGTTCTTGGTTTTATAAGTGCACCAGGTTTTTTTCTTGTGTTGGTTTCTTGGTTTTTGCAGGTTTTTGTTTTGGTTTTTGATTTAGGTTTGTTGGTTTTTTGGTTGGTTTGGTTCTTTTTAACACTTGGTTTTGGGCTTGTTTTAATGCTATCTTGTATGCCCCCAAGTGTGTTATTGTTACAACGGTTTTCCTCCGCCATAAGTGAGGCTTTTATCAATAAACTTGGGACATGGCTACTATGTGGGTGGCTACTGGCTCTTCGAAGATTCACTAAAAAAAAAAAAAAAACCCTTCTCACACTCAACAATAACTATGAATATTTTTAGAATAAATTATTATTTTAGAGATGAACAGTAGCCAACCAAATTTAAAAAATTATTTAACTTTAATATAGCTCAATAGTTTAGCATTAAAATTTTGACTACTTAGAGCATCCACATTGGTTTATGCATATGCATATGCAAAATCACATTTTTTAGAGATCCAATTTGCTATACAAGCAAAACTCCCACATTAACTTATACAAATTTGAGACAAAATAATAATAAAATATTATCATTTTATTATTTTTTTGCTTTTTTTTCTTTTCTTGTTTTAATAGAGTTTGCAATTTCCATGTATTGGGTTAATGCATGTAATTAGCACCCAATACATGTACTTAGAACCTGTGAGAGAGAGGTGCATGGGTTTGATATTCAAATATGTAAAATATTTGAGTAAAATAGTTTTTGGGGAGTGAATGAGTGGAATATGTAGTAAAATATGTAAAGGTAAAATATGTAGAAAGAGAGTGGGAGGAGAGAGAAAGAATGAGTAAAATATGTTTTGGAGAGTGAATAGTAGATCTTCAAACATGTAAAGGTACTGTTCATAACTATGCAAATATTTGAAGATGCATAATCTAATGTAGATGGATTTAGGCTCATATTATGTAAATATGACTTTGTATATACATATGCATAGACCAATATGGATTCTCTCATAGATTACTTTAGTAAAAATTAGTCCAAATTTAACTGGGCATTGACATGCCAGTGCACTTAGTCCTACAGGACCATAACTGGAAAGGTCTCTTCATGCATGTTTGTCATCCTGTCCTAAGTGGCATCCCCAAGACTATATATATCCTTCTCAATCAAAATCATCCACAAGCCAAAATTCACTTGGAGGTCACGATTCACAACCCAACGTGTTGCAGCCATTGTAGTGCTAATTAAATAATCTTGATCACAACCCAGATGATGTAACCAATCAATTTTCTTCCTTTTTAAATTGCATTTAGATAGTGAAGTGATTTCAAATAATTTATGAATATTAATAAAATATTAAATAATAGTGTTAGTAATGGGTAAATCCCATAACCAAGTTGTGTCCACTACTCCACATAAGTGGGAAAGTTATTTGTTAACTCCTCACCACTATCACAACTTTGAGGGAAGTTATTTAACTTTATCATTTTCAGAGAAGTTAATTAACTTCCAGATGTGAAAACTCTTTTAAATAGAGTGTAGGGACTTTTTTATTGGGTGTGGAAAAAGTTTAAGAAAAGCTTCTCTCTCTCTACATTTTCCTAGAGAAACCACTTAGATCTCTTGATCTTGAAGCGTGGAATTATTTAGGAGACTCTAGTAGCCTCCTAAGTGACGTAGAAGTGCAAACAACACAGTGACTTGGGCCGTAAGACGAGCAAAGATCCGACCTTGCGAAAATTCAACTACTTGAGGTAATTCGATTTAACCTTATTTAACATTGGTATTAGAGTGTAAAAGCATATTTAACTTGAATATGATTACATGTTGTTTGATGCTTTGAAATGAGTGTAAAAGCATGTAATTGATGATATGTCATGTTTTTTAATGTTTCAGATTTTTCATTAGAGGCTACGGTATGACATGTTTAAGGTTGAATTATTTACATGAAAATATTTCCTATAATGTCAGAAACCTGTCTATTAAATTTGGTGAAGTTTCGTTGAATATAGAAGAAGAATTCCGAAACCCTAGTTTTTGAAGTTCATGTTGAGACCATGACTTTGAGCCCCGTTTTAACAAATCGTATCTTACTTTATGGGAATAAATATTACATGTTTAGAAAGCTGGGTTCAATAGCTTTAGTTTGATATATCATATGCTTGATTTAGACTTTGTATGAGTAAGTTATGATCGATTGAACATGGGTGCTCGAAATCGGAAAAAATCAGAATTTTTTTGGTTTGAAGAAGAAGACGATGAACAGTAGTTTTTTTTCCTGTCCCACTCTAGGTAAAAGAAAGTGTAGTCCACCCATCTACTAACAAAGATACACATTAAAATCACTGAACTTTGTGTTTAGAGTTTGAAAACACCGTGAGTGGTGAAAATGATGTGCACTCTCCGCTGCGACAAGTGAAGCAGAGGCAAAATAGCCTCTAGAGCAAAAAAAATCCCACACGCGTAGGCAGTGCGTGGGAGCGCGTGCAGAGTATTCCGAGGCATTTTTTTTGTCACTTTCGGCATGTGTAATCATGTGTTGGTATTTAAAGTTGATTAATTGTTTTTTTTTTGGTTGAAACATAGAGCCGTTTTTTTTATATGTTAAAAAAAAAAAAATTGTCATGCTTCCTCAAGTCCAAATTTTCTGTGTTATATGTTTTTTATATAAATCAGTTGTGAATATATGAATGTCCACATTGAATATGTGTCCCTAGTTTTGATGACCTATGAAACCCTTCTCATTAGTTGAGAATGTGGTCTCTCTATCCATTAAACCATCATGCATACTACTATGATTGAATGTTTGAGTTTATTAGTTTATTTTATTAAAATGGATAGAGTTGATATTGGAAATTTGTTGGGCTCATGTATATTGTTTTTTTTTTTTTATGTGAATGGATAAGGTGTATCTTATAAGTATATCGATGACATGGCATTCCTATTTATTTATTGTTGTCTTAGAAAATTTGTAGTAGAATTTTATTTGAAAATGTAATATTGGGAATGTAATTTTATTGTTGAGGTCATGTAAATGGATGTGTTTCATGTCTATCGATATACTTTAAGGTCACCTTAATATGATGCACCAAATTACCAATGAGGTTTCGGGTGGAGCCTATTCGCATGATTATGAATTCATTTTTTTTTTTTTTTTTATGAATGGAGTATATGTGCATGAGTTTTGAGTATTTAAAAATAAATTTTATTCAAAATTAATTGAATATGGTATTTTGACTCATATAGTGGGAGATGATTACTAGCTTTTCACGAAATTTTCGATTTCACTATGTAGGAAGGAATTCCATAGACTAGTTAGATTTTGGAATAAAATTAAAGGTGTGCTAATGTCAATCTTGCACAATGAATGTAGTGATAATGGCCACTAAGAACGTAGTTGCTGACCTTACTAAAGGAGAGAAATTGGATAAGACCAACTATGACATGTGGCATAGAAAAATCCAATATTTGCTTAATGAACAAGAGGTCCTTGAGAATCTGTCTCACCTTATGATTCAACCTGAGGAAGGGAATACTTCCTAACATCGTCGTGATATGGAAGCCTATCAGGCTTGGGTAAAGAAAGATCAGTGTGCACACTTCACCATGCTTAGCAGCATGCACAATGATCTTATTGGGGAGTTTGAGAACTACCCAACTGCCCAAGATATGTGGAGCCAGTTGAAAATCACCTATGGGGCAACATCAGCTACTAGGCTCCGTGCGCTCACCTTGAGATTTGAGCAGTATGTTATGAACCCAAAACATACCATGACTAAGCATTTGAGGTCGATATCTGCCTTGATTCGTGATCTGAAGGCTGCTGGCAATAATCTCACTGATGAACAACAAGTTACCATTGTGATACGGTCATTGCCCGAGTCAACTTGGGGGCAAATGCAACTTGTTTTGACACACAGTGAGAATATTAAGATTTTTACTGATACATCTTGCCATTTGGAACTAGAGGCGGAGCGCATAGATGTGCACCGTAATATTCTACTTGTTGCCCAAGCTGGGAAGCGCAAGGCATTCATGCCTAAGCGTAAACAACGTGGGAGATCAACTGTAATGGCAAAAAATCTTGGGCCAAAGGATGGAAAAGTAGCAAAGCACCACAGAGGCAAGCGTGCTGGCAAGGACAAGTCCAAATTGAAGTGCTATAACTATGGAAAAATGAGACACTTTGCTCGTGAGTGCACTGAGGCAAAGAAGGTACCCCTTCAACACAACTCTCTCATTACTTATGTTTGTTCACATATTTTTGTTGTTCACTCAATCCCTGAATGGATTGTAGACATAGGAGCAACCAAACATGTAGCTCGAGATCGAGTTGGGTTCGTAGATTATAGAAGAATACTAGTTGGCAGATAGTACGTTATATTGGGCAACGGAATTCGGGAGAAAGTGCTTGGAGTTGGCACCTACCAACTCAAGATGTGTTTAGGGTGCTTGTTACTTCTTCATGATATGCTATATGCACCTAGTGTTCAATGTAATCTATTTTCAGTTATCTCTATGTTGGAACTTGGTTTTACTTTTCATTTTGATGGCCCTCAGCTAGACTTTTATTTGGATAGGGCTTTGTATGGACATGGTTTTCTTTCGAATGGTTTCTTTATGTTGGATTTAGATAATTTCTCATTTTCTTTTATGGTTTCAAATGATGATAATGTTGTTTCTAATTCATTGAAATGGAACGCTAGACTAGGCCTCATAGGAAAAGATAGAATGGCTAGACTAGCTAGAGAAGGCCTATTAGGGTCTCTCGCTAATGTAAGCCTACATGTGTGTGAGCCTTGTTTAGCTGGTAAGGCTTGTAGGAAGCCTTTTGAAAAGGCTCCTAGGGCATTTTATCCTTTAGAGTTAGTCCATTTTGATATTTGTGGACCTATGAATGTGAAGGCATGCCATGGCGCCTCTTATTTTCTCACCTTTATAGATGACCACTCACGTTTCACTCATGTCTATCTGATCTCCCATCGCTTTGAAACATTAAAGTGCTTCCAGTGCTTTGTAGCTATGGTTGAGAATCAGAAAGAAAGGAATTTAAAAATTCTACGAACTGATTGGGGTTGAGAGTACTTATCTAAAGAGTTTCAAGGACTATGTGCACAAAAAGGGATACGTAGGCAATTAACGATTCCTGGCACACCACAACAAAATGGTGTTGTGGAAAAAAGAAATTGTATCCTATTAGAAATGGTTCGATCAATGATGGCGCAAGCTAACCTGCCAATATCTTTTTGAGGGGATGCTCTTCTAGCTGCAGCCTACATTTTGAATTGTGTGCCTTCTAAGTCAGTTCCTTCAACCCCATATGAGTTATGGAATAATGTAAAACGAAATTTGGAACAATTGCATCCTTGGAGTTGTACAGATTATGTTCACACCACTTCCCATAAGTATGGGAAACTTGGCCCTAGAGCAAATAAGAACATCTTTATAAGATATTTAGAGAGCTCAAAAGGTTATGTAATGTTTGGTGAACATCCTAGTGGAGGGATGACAGAAATTGAGTCTCGTGATGTTACATTTATCGAGAATGATTTTCCCAATATTGTTGAAGCAAAGAATGATTGGGAACTTTTTGAGTTACAAGAAATTGAGGGAGTTACACCATCTTTTGGCGAGGGTGGAGCATTATCACATCCTAGAATCGCAAGAGATAGTGGGAGTGACTTGCCTCATAGTGGGAGTATACTACTAGAAAATGACTCACAAGAGTCTCAGTTACGTAGAAGCGAACGTGGACCCATTCCTCGTCATCTTTTTGAGATTGAAGGGGAATCTTTCATGTGTGCTTCGTGTGACTTTGATGAACATTCTTCTTATGAGGAAGCACTAAGTTTACCTGTTTCAAATAAATGTCTAGCTGCTATGAGAGATGAGATGAGTTCTATGGCAAAGAACCAAGTTTGGGAGTTAGTTGATATTCCACCTGGGAGCAAATCTATTGGAAACAAATGGGTTTTACATATTAAGCGTCAGGCAGATGGATCAGTTGACAAGTATAAGGCCTGACTCGTGGCGAAGGGCTATACTCAAAGAGAGGGTATAGATTATGAAGAAACATTCTCCCCTATGGTGAGATTTGCTTCAATTCGCCTTATTCTAGCTATAGTTGCACATCTAGATTTAGAACTTTTTCAAATGTATGTGAAAACTGCATTTCTCAATGGAGAACTAAACGAGGAGATCTATATGGATCAACCTGTTGGTTTTGAGGCTGAGGGACAAGAGCGCAAAGTATGCCAGCTGAATCATTCTATTTATGGCCTTAAACAATTGTCTAGACAATGGTACTTCAGATTTCATGAGGCCATTATTTCAATTGGCTTTGAGATGCTAGAAGAAGATCATTGTGTGTATGTCAAATGTACAGGAAAAAAATTTCTAATTTTATCTTTATATATGGATGACATCTTATTAGCTGGAAATAGTATGGAGATAATTGTCGCCACAAAAGAGTGGTTGTCCTCTACTTTTAAGATGAAGGACATGGGTGAACAAATTATGTGCTGGGAGTTAAAATTTCAAGAGATCGATCTAGGAAGCTTCTTGGTTTGTCTCAAGAGACTTACGTTAAGAAAATTCTAGAAAGATTTCGTATGCATAACTCCAAACCCATAGGCACTCTAATTGAGAAGGGTTATACTTTGAGCCTAGAACATTGCCCTAAGAATGATGAGGAAAAGAAAGAAATGACTAGAGTTCCTTATGCAAGTGCAATTGGAAGTCTGATGTATGCTATGTTGTATACACGACCTGACATTTGCTTTGTGGTTGGATTAGTTTGTCGTTATCAGAGTAACCCAGGACCTGTTCATTGGCAAGCAGTTAAGAGGATTTTTTGATACCTTCGTGGGACAGCAGACCTCATTCTTTGTTACCAGGGTGGATACATGAGACTGAAGGGTTACAGTGATGCTGATTGGGCTAGTGACAAAGATGAGCGAAAATCCATGACGAGTTATGCATTTATGCTTAGTGGAGGAGCTATTTCTTGGTGTAGCAAGAAACAATCATGCATTGCTTTGTCCACGATAGAGTCAGAGTATGTTGCTTGTTCAGCAGCTGTACAAGAAGCTGTTTGGTTGAGGAGATTCTTCCAGCACCTAGATGTTACAACTCTTGCAGATGAAGCCGTTAAGATATACAGTGATAGTATGGCAGCTTTGGCATATGCCAAGGATCCCAAATACCATGGCAAAACCAAACACATAGATATTTGTTTTCACTGCATTTGAGATGTTGTTGCGCAGGGTGAGGTGATCCTACAACATGTTTCTACTAGCAAGATGGTAGCTAATTATTAATATGTTGGGACTTCATCGGATTTGATATGTTGTATTGAGGATACATTAACTTTATTGTGTATTTAACACTATTAGTATCTATCGCACTGAGATTATTATGTTTATCTTAAATTATTAATTAATTGATACTAAGTGAAAAGCACACATGATAAAGATGTCATAGGTAGAGATCAGTCTACTCACATAGATGATCACCTTGGCGCTTGAATTGCGAGCAAGATGAGACAAATTGTTTACTTTGGCGCTTGGAAAGCAAGCTAGTAAATATCTTGATGCTTTTCGAGCATTTAAGATAAATTTAAAGAATGTTGCCTAGCTTGGCTAAGATGAGACTTACAAGAGTCGTATATGAAACATTTGCAAAACTTCATAAAGCTTGATTAAGTAGAATATGAGATCTTAGGCAGGCGCTAGATGAGTGACTGTGCTAAGAAACTCAAGTTAGAGCGTCTTTGTGGTGACTAGACTAAGATTCCTACGGCATTTTGAATATAACAAGCCCAATTAAGTGGGAGTTTCGTTGTAACATACATTTCATACTGTATGTGCTATAGACGACCATTTGAGGAAGTGATTGGATGGATCCCTACTCCATCACTATGTGAGCCCTAATGGATCAATAAATGATCTAATGCCCTTGAACCTGGAACTATGTCATGAAATGAAAACTTGATGTTGCTACTTTAGCATGTTTTCTTAGGGCCACGCATGTCTAGGAAAGAAGTCAAGTCTAATTGAATTGGCATGAGTGTCTAGGGAAGATTGTTTCGATTCTTACTTGTTATTTTATATCTCATAGCCCGGGCGATTGTGTCATTTTGACTCGATATAATCATGAGCATATTATATGATATAAGGTCAAGAATTGCTTTGAGTTATAAACTTGTGAGGGATTAAGGACACTTGATCTAGTGAGATCAAATAATCTGGGGCATAGACGAGATATAATGAGTGATGTACTATGTTAGTATGATGATGACTTAATATAGTACTCCTACCCTTTGTCTTCTCGTCAAGTCGCATGCTTCATTTTCTGTATGAGGGATAATTAATTGAGAGAACATGAGGAGATTGTTAATGGACAGAACATCCATAGTGGACAAGTGGGAGATGTTGGTAATGGGTAAATCCCATGACCAAGTTGTGTCCACTACTCCACATAGGTGGGGAAGTTATTTATTAACTCCCCACCACTATCAAAACTTTGAAGAAAGTTACTTAACTTCCTCATTTTCAGGGAAGTTAATTAACTTCCAGATGTGAAAACTCTTTTAAATAGTGTACGGACTTTTTATTGGGTGTAGAAAAAGTTTAAGAAAAACTCCTCTCTCTCTCTACATTTTCCTAGAAAAAGATCTTGAAGCGTGGAATTATCTAGCAGACTCTAGTAGCCTCTTAAGTGACGTAGAAGTGCAAATAACATAGTGACGTGGGCCATAAGACGACAGTGTGGTAAAGAATGGATCATCATCAATTAAATAGTTCATCATTCAACAAAATATTGAAGGATAAAGTGTTACTCAAACAACACATGGGAAACAATATATGCAGTGCACATGAAAGATTATATGCAAACTGCATGCTAAATATCTTACTAGATTACATAAACATATTGTACATACATAAACAATCCATGTGGCTAAAGGCATATGTAAACAATTTATATGCAAACTGTTGATTGTTTTTATAAGCATGCCAATATCAAATGTATGAGTTACTAATGAAGTTTGCATCTAGTCTAAATAATTTTGTTTGTTACTATACAAGAAGGTGCAACCTTAGAAAATTACAAATAGGGAATCAGAAAGAAACAAAAACAATCCACAGAAAATTTGGTGACTTACTGCTGGCAAAAACTAAAAGACACGATGCAGTACTAAAATCTGGTGCTACCTCCAACTTGAGGTGAAATTGGATAAACTAAACACATATTGTCTTTGATACAGACGATTCCAGGTTGAATTCATGGGAAGATAAATTAATTCCAGGTTTGTCTCTTGTCATATGTATCAGTTTTTTTATCCTCAATTTCTTTGCATTCATGTTTATGCATGCCAATATCAAATAATGAGTTAGTGATCTTGTGCAATCTGAGTTAGTGATTTTGTTTGTTCTACATCCTCCAATGTACATTTTAAGATTAATTTCTTGCTAATATTCCCAGAAATTTCCCAAATCAAAGAAAAATTCTCCAACCCACATCCTCCAATCTAGTCTAAAGACATGTATAAGATCATTGATCATCAAAAAACCGAGAGAAGAGACTATTAGATTATGCAATTATAGTGATTAATTTCGTGCAATCTGATTTAGTGCATGCCAATATTCCATAAATTACCCAAATCAGTTTCCATGTCATAGTCTCCAACCTATTTTGTGCAATGTGGTCTAAAGACATGTACAAGATCATTGATCATCAAAAAAATCAAGAGAAGAGACTACTGGATTATGCAATTACAGTGATTAATTTCGTGCAATTTGACTTAGTGCATGCCAATATTCCAAAAATTATCCAAATCAGTTTCCATGTCAAATTCTCCAACCTATTTCGTGCAATCTAGTCTAAAGGCATGTACAAGATCATTGATCATTAAAAAAAACATTCGAGAATAGAGGCTACTGCATGCATAAAATCAAGGGAAATTATTCCAAAAATAAAAGCCCTAAATCATTCTAGGGTAGCACCATTCAGGGGAAATAAGACCCAAATTTGTACCATCAAACAACAGTAATGGAAGACGAAATCACCTGCAAGTTAGGGCTTTCAAGTTGTGTTGTTGATGGATCAGTTGTCTATGATGAAGGCAAAGAGAGCAGAGAGAGCCGTGAAGAGCAGAGAGAGTCGTGTCGTGAGCAACGAGAAAGCACCGAGTAGAGAAGAAGAAATGACGATGAAGAGAGAAATGAAAAGAAATGAGTGAAAGAGGAAGGGAAAGAGCCGTTCGGGATGTGGCCGTTCCGTTGAGAGAGAGAAATAATAATAAAAATAATGTTTGAAGAAGGAAAATGACATCTTCAAAGATAAATAAAGATTGTTCATATTTATTCATAATTATAGATATAGATAAGCCAATGCAGATGATTTTAAGGAAAATTTATTCAAATTTGAGGATAAAGATGAAGATAGATAAGCCATTGATAGTGCTCTTATGTCTTTAGGTGTCCACTTTTCACGCCAACCCACTTCTATTCTCTTTATAACTCTATTCAATGTTTGACCAAGTCAGCCCATGCAGTTGATCTTCACATTTTATTCTTATTTCCGTGTTATCTAGTGAGCAATGCTATTTTGTTTCTTCAATCTATTCCTTTTATGTTCACCTTCAAAACTTAATTTTTTTATTATTCTTGCAAGAAAAATAAATATTTCGAAATCAATAAAAATATAAAAATTAACATTATATAATTATTATAACACTTCATTTAAACTAGTAAAATTATACATAATTTGACTATTATCAGACCCTTTCTTCGGCTTACCATAAACTTTGTGAGAAACAGGCGGGCTAGCTCCCTGAAGTTGTCTATGGATTCGGGCATTAGAGACCTGAACCATACTCTGGCTAGTCCCCTCACAGTCAACGGGGAAAGCCCTGCAGGCTACTTTCCCTAGGAAACCCTATAGATTCGTGTGGGTTTTGAAAGTCTCTAGGTGTTCAATGGGTCCTTGGTCATGTCGTACATGTCCATAAGAGGAACTTGGAACTTGAGTGGCAGTGGCACTGCCATTTCCTTAGTGTTGTAGAGTAAGGCAGTTTTGATGAGTAACTGATCTACTAACGATGATGTATCCATCCTTTCCGTACTTCCCTTTGAGATTATGCAACTCGCTCTGCATGTTCCTCCTTTCTTCCTCCACATCACCTCCTCCTCTTGTGTTTATGGATTCCACATGTTCATTGTTGCTTGGTTCTATGTCATTTTCTAGTTTGTTGTTGCTACTCTAAGTGTCTCGTTCCTTTTTCAGAGGCTCTCTACTTTGGTAGTCAGCTTTCCCACTAGTTATTCCATCACCACTAGCCTTGCCTCCCTGTTCACTGATGTCGCTTCTTCTTGTCCCCAAGTTGTCTAAGAATGGGTTGTCGCAGGCGTATGATGGACATGTGAAGTCTATAGGAATCCCACAGACGGCATCACTGTTATTTTCGTGTTTTGTATGCATTTGGACTGGGTTCCAAAAACTCGTGTCCAAGCCTTTACAGTTGCACACTCACGAAAACAGAGAAAGGGGAGGGGTAGTGGTTGGGGAGTCTTCAATGCTTAAGTCAGTACATCTCCTTAGTAGTCTGTGCGAGAGTGCTAGAGCTTAGAGAGGGTTTTTTGTACCAGGGGTTGGCTTTTATACGAGGTTTTTGGATGGGGACACCTCGTGCCTTGCCTTAGGGAGCTCATGTCACTTTGACTATTGTTTGGTTAGAATCCTTTAATGCAGCGTGGTTCCTACGGTGGCGCCATTAATGCAGTATGGCTCCCTAACTAAACTTGAGCCTGCGAGTGATCATTGATGAGTATTTCCATACCTGCTGTAAGAAGATCGAGGGTCCTCTGCATTTCTCACTCACCTACCTATACAGGTTCACAAGAGTTAGGCGTTATTGGGGTGCATCATGGCAGTGAGTCCCATTTGTCCTTATCATTTGTCTTTCCAGCATGGGGGTTGCTTTCACGAGTTGGTTTTGCTTATGGGCCCAATGCTTTGTAAAGGCCTAGTGACTTCTCTTAGAGGATGGTCGTTGGGCCGGGTTGGGCTCTCACCCCCCTTTTCCCTGAGGTCCCTCATGGGCTTGTTACTTGGGCCTACAGGAGGGAAAGTCCACTTACAATGATATTCATTTATACTATGCTAAAAAACTTTTGAATATGAATATTTTGAACTGTCGCTCTGATATTTTGATAACATCTTTTTGGTTTTGCATTTTAAAACTAAAAATTTTTTGTTATGCATTTTGAACTCTGTAAATGGTTTATGTTTATATACCAGTACATGTTTTTTGTTTACTAAGTTGTTGATAACTCATCCATTATATCAACAATCTTTTTAGATATTTTTGATGTTTCAGCTAATGATCGTGAATAGGAAGCATGGGCAAGGCTATTTGAGGGTAGTGGATTAAGTATTAAGAGGGTAATTTAATTATTGAAGAGTTTTATATAGTTGGGATTGTTTTTATTTCTGTTGAGTTGGTAATTTCAAGGGCTGATGTTTAATTTTAGACTTTTTGGTGTATTAGATTAATTATATTGGAGTAGTTGATTTGAAACAAGGAGTCTGATGTGCCATTGAGACTTTAGAGTTTCTATATGTACTATGAGATGTGATTTTTAAGTGACAAGAAATAACTCTCTAACCCATCTGGGTATTGACTCACTCAAAAATGAGTAGCACTAATGCTATCCCAAGTGTAGGAGGATGTCGTGTAATAATTAGGAATAAATTCCTAGATCGTCTCTTCAGGGAAAGTTGCTTAAAATTAAACTCGTTGAGAAAATGTGAAAAACTTCACAAAGAGAAAATAAAATAATGGTATGTGCAATGGATGGAAATGGGTACTAGTCATGGACTAGATTCATGTTTTTAGATTTTAATTATTGGATTGGAATGTAAAGGACTAATAAATTAAACTCAAAAATTAATAAAACTAAATTAAGAATTAAACTAACTTAGAAAGTAATTGACAAAACATGAACTGAAAATTGAAAATACCCAAAACCAAGATTCTAGAATTCATCTTTGTAATTAAATCACAAATTCTCAAAATAACACATAACAATTGTAATCACTATTAAATGAAAACTTAAAGATGTGAGAAAAATAAATAACACGAAATAAGTAAACAGAAAATAAATTACCCAAACTTCTAAGCTAAAAAATCTCAAAATTATTCCATAAATTTTAAACTGAAGTTAAATAAAATAGAGAACGAAAAGTCTAAACGAAACCTTCCTTTTACTATTCAATTGAAATTCAAAACAACAAGGAAACAACTTCTCACGTATCACTCTTGAAAATTAATCTCCAAACCTTTAATGAAAACTTTAGAACAATTCCTCTACTCCCCATGTATGATGTTTAGAAAAAAGAAAAAAAACAAAAGCTTACAACCAAACCTTTTTCTTGCAATAAATTAAGGTAACACACTTAATGAGAACTTCTAAAACAATTCTTTTTGTTGCATGAAACAAACTAGCACACTTGATTAAAACTTCTAAAACAATTTCTTTTTGTTGCATGAAACAAAATAGCACACTTAATAGAAATTAAGGTATTACACTTAATGAAATAAAATTCTAGAACAATACTTAATAAAAATTCTAAAACAACAAAGTATTGAAGCTAAAAGGAGAAACAAAATTGCCGAAAACAAAAAGGAGCTAATTCTTTCAAGTACATAACAAAGAAATAACAAAGAAGCAAGTTGTAGTTGTTGTCTTTTTGTAGTTGTTCGGACTGCATCCCTTTTTATAGCCTAACAACTTGGCTAGTTGCCTCTCACATTCACACTTCATTTGCATTCACACTTCAATCTTGCATTCACACTTAATTTGCATCCACACTTCAATCTTGCATTCACAGTTAATTTCGGCCACCTCTTGCATTCAATCTTTAATAGCCGCCTCTTGCATTCAATCTTTTCCTCAATTTAAACCAAGCAACCAAGTCCAACACGGTATGTATACAGAAAATTCAGCACATCATTCATACTTCACGCCTAACTTGTTGAAAATTCATACACGGTTCTTCTTTGCCTCAAGTTGGTGCTGCCCTTCCTCCAAGTCAAGTAATGCACACTTCACTTTAAGAATAATTCCAGCTGACTTCTCCTATCTCTTCTCTTTAATCTGTTTTTTTTTTTTTCAATTTCAGCACACAACACTCACCCACCTACTGCACGTACTAGAATAAAATCCTGACCGACTCTTTCTTTAATCCTCAGTTCACATCTCAGAAAATTACTAGCCAATTAAATGACTCCAGCCAATTCCTTTCAACCCCTAGAAAAAGCATGCACCAACTGCTTATTACTCACAGAAAAATAATCTGCACTGATACAACACAAGCACCCACCGATTGCCTCCTTCAATCACAGCACAACACATCTCCCTCCTTCAATCTAATCCAGTTCCAGAAATGCACCGACTCACTCCTTTTTAATTCCAGCACACAACTCTCTCTAATCATGCACTGACCGACTCTCTCTATGTCTCTACTCACCATAATAGAGTCAGCACCAATAAAATCCTTCAAACCGACTATCACTCCTGCTAGAAAAATTAATCCAGCAACTAAACTCCAATCCATCACATGTTCTCTTTCTATCTTCCTTCATTTCGGCTCTTGTTCAATTCAATGGAAAGGAAACAACCTTTTATGACTTTTTCAATGTCAAATTTGGTGGAGACAATCGGTGGACAGCATCAGCCTTCTTCTTCATATAATTTTGGTGGACAGCAGCAGCCTTCTTCTTCCTTCATTTCGGTGGACAGTAGCAGCCTTTGATGACTTCTTCAATGTTAAATTCAGTGGACAGCAGCAGCCTTCTTCTTCCAATCCATCACATGTTCCTCACCTTAATTTAGCTGCACCAACCGATGTAAGTTAAGCCAAACAAGCAGCCGCCCAATTAATATATAATTTAGGTGGGTTGGAAATGAGTTGGTGGATTTATTTGACTGTGAAAAGGAGATCCGTGAGTTTTGAGGGAAATGAGGGATGGGTTGGACGGCAAGTGGGGGCTAGGCTTTGGAAGTTTGGTGGCTTGTTGGAGGGCAATGGTGGGTCATGGTTTAAGTGAGCATGATGTGGGGTGATTGGTGTGTCCGTGTATGAGGTTAGATGGAGTTGGGAGTGTTTGAATGGTGGGAAAGCTCAAGACAAAGTATGAACAAGGCATGAACATAATGAACCATGGTATGCAGGAAAAATGGAGATGGAGATTAAAAAAAAAAGAGAAAACACTCAACAACAAAATAACACAAATGAAAAATTAGCTTGAGCAACTTCCATTCAGGGATGGTAAGAAGTGCTTCTATTTTTTGAGGTTTTTGGATTGAACCCAAAAGATGGAAAGATAGCTCAAGAAACTTTATGAACATGAAGAACAAGAAAAACAATGGTACAAACGCAAATGATAATGGAAAGCAAGAAAAATTATGGACTAGAATGCACAGTAATCAATAGTTGGTAGAATTCAAGCAGAAATTCATGCTTTTAATCAATTAAAATCACAACTTTGATTTATCCTTATTAATCATTTTTCCATTTAAAACCAATAATAATGTCATGATGAATTTAAAATACATTGGTTTTAACTAGCTAAAATATGCAATATATCAGCTCAATCACACCCCCAACTAGCGTTTTGCTAATCCTTGGCAAAATAGTGAAAATTAATTGAGATGAATATTGCATAAAGATCGAAATCCAAACAAAAACAATCGAACACAATTCTGAATTATCACAAAAGTGACATGTTACTACTCAACCCCCAAGGGTTATATCCACCAAGACTATCTCAACAATCTTTCACATAGAATTAAGGCAAACATCTCAGGACTCAAATGTGTGTGTGGAGCTAAACTGGTTGTGTGTTCCTCATTACTAGCCATGATTTGTTATAGGATTTTTCAACCTTAAGATTTAATCATTGCTGATTCTAACTACCTCAAAGCCCAAGGGACTAGCAGTTTTCACGCCAGCTCTGTTTTAAAGGTTGGATACTCAACCCCCAAAGTCTTGGGTAACTGTTTCTAGCCCTTTTTACTTAGAAAAGTTCACTAAGTTGCCTTTATTCATTTTCTCTCTGTTTTTTTTTTTCATTCTAATCTTTTCAAATCCTTTCCCCTTTTTTTTTTTTTTTTTTTTGGCATGGCTCGGTAGTCCTGCAGTTTACTTCTCCAGTGTTAAATCAATGAATGGTAAATAAGGAACACTGCAAGCGTAAGCATGTGCAAAATGTCCTTCAAACTTTGCCTTTCGTTCTACAAAAATTTTATCAAGTTTCATCTCAATAACTATAACATCCTGGTGTTTCAAGCCACATATCAACATAATATGATGCATCAAAAATCATGCTCTATGTTTAAGCTTGAAAATAAATCTTCACAAATGATCCCGCTCAACTACTCCACCAAGATGCTTCAAATTTCACAATTATATATATATATATATATGTATGCACACATACTACCCCCTAACTAGTGAGAGACATAGTCCTCAATGAATCGAACGAAAGAAAACAAAGTGCACAAAACTAAGCAAGCAAAACAAACAATCAACATGAAATATAAAATCAAAGCAAACGAACAAATAAAAACAAAGCAAGTAAAGAAAACTGTAAAGAAGGAAAAACAACTTAAAACACCTCCCTGGGGTCTAGCACAAGCAAGATCTCATCATGTGGATCAAAGACCTTCAGAAATGACTTTAGACGTTGTCCGTTGACAGTAAAGCTATTACCATTCTTCGGATTGACAATGTCTACCGCGCCATGAGGATGAATAGTCTTTACAACGTACGGCCCACTCCATTGGGATTTCAACTTTCCAGGAAAAATATGCAAGCGAGAGTTGTAAAGAAGAACTTCCTGGCCAAGTGTGAAATGCTTTGGATGAATTTTCTGATCATGCAAAATTTTCATGCGTTCCTTTGCCAGTTGCGCGTTGTCATAAGCATTCCGACGAGCTTCATCCAATTCATTGATCTGCAATTTTCTCAACCCTGAAGCTTTATCAAGTGACATGTTAACATGTTTTATGACCCAAAGAGCTCGATGCTGAATGTCAACAGGTAAATGACAAGCTTTACCATAAACTAATCGATAGGGAGACGTCCCTAGATTTGTTTTAAAAGTTGTCCTATAAGCCCACAAAGCATCAAGAAGCTTAATCGACCAATCTTTCCTATTAGGATTTACTGTTTTCTCCATAATGATTTTTATTTCTCTATTTGCCAATTCAGCTTGCCCATTTGTTTGAGGGTGATAAGGGGTAGAAACTCTGTGTGTGATACCATATTTCTTCACAAGTGTAGAAAATGGTTTATTGCAAAAATGAGAACCCCCGTCACTAATGATAACCTTGGGCATGCCAAATCGAGCAAACAAAGATTGTAAAAATTTTAGTACAACATGATGGTCATTGGTTTTGCAAGCGATGGCCTCAACCCACTTTGAAACATAGTCCACAGCCAATAAAATATATGTGTTTCCAAAGGAAACCGGAAAAGGTCCCATGAAGTCTATTCCCCAACAATCAAAGATTTCTAAAGTAAGAATGGGGGAAAGGGGCATCATGTTTCTTTTGCTAATGGCTCCCAACTTTTGACAAGACTCACATGCTTTACAAAAATTGTAAGCGTCCTTAAACATGGAAGGCCAATAAAAACCGCTTTGCAAAATTTTTGCCACTGTTTTATTTGCTGAAAAATGACCACCACATGCACCCGTATGACAAAATCTCAATACTGAAGAAAACTCATCATCAGGAATGCATCTCCGAATCAATTGGTCCGAACAATACTTGAAAAAATAAGGGTCATCAAAGTAGAAATGTTTTACCTCAGATAGAAACTGACACTTATCTTGGGTTTACCATTCAGAAGGCATTCGCTCAGTCACCAGATAATTGACTATGTCAGCATACCAGGGAGCTCTATCAACCACAAACAGATGCTCATCCGGGAAACTATCATCAAGAGGAAGGCTGACATTTGAAGAAGGAGATGATGACAATCTAGAGAGGTGGCCGGTCAGCTACCACATTTTCAACTCCTTTCTTATCCTTAATGTTGATGTTGAACTCTTGAATAATAGAATCCAGCAAATCAAGCATGGTTTTGCATCTTTTTTAGCCAACAAATACTTAAGAGCAGAGTGGTCAGTGAAAATAGTAACAGGAGAACCAAGAATATAAGCCCGGAATTTATCAAGTGCAAAAATAACTGCAAGCAATTCTTTTTTAGTAGTGGTATAATTTTTCTGGGCATCATTCAAGGTTCTACTGGCATAATAAATCACAAAAGGTCTGTTATCCACTCGCTGCCCCAAAACAGCTCTTAAGGCATAGTCACTAGCATCTGTCATAATCTTAAAGGGAAGGTCCCACTGCGGGGGTTGCACAATAGGGGCAGTGGTAACGACTTTTTCAAGGTATCAAACGCTTTTTGGCACTCATCAGTCCAAACAAATTCAATATCATTTTGTAAAAGAGTGCACAAAGGTTTTGCAATGGAACTAAACCCTTGAATAAACCGCCTATAAAAAACGAATATCCCTAACTGTCCTAGGGATAGGAAGTTTAGATATTAATTCAATCTTTGCCTTGTCAACTTTTATACCCTCAGAAGAAACAATATGCCCTAACACAATGCCCTGAGTAACCATAAATTGGCATTTCTCCCAATTAAGTAAAAGATTTTTGTCCTCACATCTCTAGAGAATACGTGCCAAATTATGCAAACAACTCTCAAAGGATTTTCCAAAAATAGAGAAATCATCCATGAATATTTCACAAATATCATCAATCATGTCAGAAAAAATACTTATCATGCATCTCTGAAAAGTAGCTGGAGCATTACACAAACCAAAAGGCATTCTAGTAAAAACAAAAGTGCCAAAAGGACAGGTGAAAGTGGTTTTCTCCTGATCCTCAGTTTCTACAGCAATTTGATAATAACCAAAGTAGCCATCCAATAAACAATAATATGCATTACCAGCTACTCTTTCCAAAATTTGATCCAAGAATGGTAAAGGAAAATGATCCTTCCTACTGGCTGAATTAAGTTTTCTATAATCAATGCACATTCTCCAGCTAGTAACCATTCTAGTTGGAATCAACTCATTTTTTTCATTTTTAACAACAGTCAATCCAGATTTTTTTGGTACCACTTGAGTTGGACTTACCCACTTACTGTCTGAGATGGGGTAAATGATTCCCACTGCGAGTAGCTTAAGCACTTCCTCTTTCACGACTTCCTTCATTGTAGGATTGAGCCTACGTTGAGCATCACGAACCGGTCTAGCATCGTCTTCAAGATGGATTCTGTGGGTACATACAGCGGCATCAATGCCTTTGATGTCTGCTATTGTCCAACCAATTGCACTTCGATGCTTTCTTAATACTTCAATCAGCTGGGCTTCATCCTTCTAATTTAGCTTTGAGGGACTCACCACCGGAAAAGTTCCTTCTTCAGGTCCAAGAAACGCATACTTTAAATTTTGAGGAAGCGGTTTCAGTTCCAACTGAGGAACTTCTTCCTCTGAAGATCTAAGTATGTCTGGTGGTGGTAAAGCTTCGAACTGGGGTTTCCATCTTGCTCCCGCAAATTGTACTTCAAGTGGTAAAGATGAATCTGCAAAACAATCAAAAAAATCAAAGTCATCTGTTACACGCCGACACTGCTGGGAAGAGAACAGAAGAAGAACTCGGCACTAGTTCACTTAGGTTGTTTTCAGAAGACTTGATACTGAGTTATGCGTTCCGTGTAAGGGCTGGACTGAAGAGATGGGCTGGGGCATCGGCTGAAAGGAGGATATTGCTTGGGCCTCTAATGGGCCGACCAGGAGCATGACCCATTTTATTTCCTGCTTTAGTTCCACTAAGTCTATAACCAACAAGGGCAATTCTGTCTTTCTTCATTACTAGTATATCTAGCATAACATTAGCGTGGGAGAATCATCGAGAGGAAAGTTGTATTCGGTTTCATCTCATTCACGGAGGAGCTCCCCTTGAAGAGAGCCTTATCATTTCCCTGTTTGTTTTCTACTCAATATGAATGAATTCTATTACAGATTGTTCTAGATTCTTCAATTTCTAAGTTGATCTATTACAAGTTGTATCCAGAGCCCCTTTCCTGCCCTGTGGAAATGGCTGAAAATACTCGCATGAAAGATTTACAAGAGGGACTCAATGCCCAAAAGAAAGCTACGGAACGACATATAAAAAATACTGATAGCCAGTTTAATACAATAGGAGTGGAAATGCTAGCTATGCGACGCCAGATGGAGGCAATGCTGAAGCAGTTTTCGGGTATGGCAGCAGACCTGCAGTGTGTGAAGACAACTTTATCAGGTGAATCATCCAGAAATCATCAACACAATGAAGATCTGGAAAACAATGATGCAAGAATGGTACCTCATAATTTTGACATCCAGCCAAGGCCTATTCGGTTGGATTTTCCAGTCTTCAACGGGGATAACCCCCATGGATGGTTGTTTAAGGTAAACCATTTTTGTACTTATCATAGTATCCTTCCTCAGCATAAAATGCGCTTAGTGTCCCTTCACATGGAAGGGAAAGCACTGGTTTGGTTTCAAGATTTGGAGGAGTCTGGAAGGATAAACACTTGGGATGCTTTTGTTAAGGCATTATTAATTAGATTTGGCCCAACCACATATGATGACCCAATGGAACAGTTGGCTAAGTTGAGCCAGAAGGGTAGTGTGGATGATTATAAATCTGATTTTGAAGCCTTGTCTAATAGGTTGCGTGGAGTATCTGAGGATTGCAAACTTAGTTGCTTTCTCAGTGGCCTTAAGGATGATATAAGGGTGTCAGTTAAAATGTTTACACCTACTGATTTACTCACAGCTTATGGACTTGCAAAGATGCAGGAGGAAAAAAATTTTTTGCAAAAAAAGAACCCATACAAAAGCACACAATACCATACAGCCACACCCAATCATCAACAAACCTACTTCAAACCCACTCCACCAAACCCAACCATAGATAACAACCAAAACCATCCAAAAGCCATTGTTTCCGTACAGAAAGTTAGCCAATCTGAAATGAGAGAGCGCAGGGCTAAAGGCCTCTGTTATTCTTGTGATTCCAAGTGGTCACCGGGTCATAAATGTGTCACTCCTAAGCTGTATTTGATTGAAGGAATTGATGAAAATTATGAACTAGTAGATGTTATTCCCACCCTAGAGGAGAATCAGATTGCATCCCCACAAAGCTCTGTGTCTACCGAAAACCCAGAAATCACCTTACATGCTATCATAGGGTCCTTGAACCCTAAAACTATGTGAGTGGTGGGCAAAATTGGTAACCAACCAGTGACCATTCTCATTGATTCAGGAAGTAGTCACAATTTCCTGGACCCTTCTATACTACCCAAGCTCTCCCTCCAAGTGTTCACGAATGACAAGGTGAGGGTGAAAGTTGCAAATGGCGACCAAGTGCAGAGTGAGGGCAGAATTAAGGATGTTCCCATGGTTATGCAGGACATGAGATTTTCGGTGGATATGTATCTCCTAGTGCTGGCTGGTTGTGATGTAGTTTTGGGTGTGCAGTGGTTGCAAGGATTAGGGTCGGTTTTATGGAATTTCCAGGACCTCACCATGCGCTTTCATTATCAGGGCACAGTGATCCTTTTAAAAGGGCTGCGAGGCAACACCTTGATGGAAGACAGGGCATTCAATAGAGCTACTGCTCTGGAAAAAAAAGGGGTTCTATTACAGCTCATTGAACAGGTTCCTCAGGCTCAAACACCTACCACAGTTCCTCAACCCATACAACACCTCCTGGACCTATATCCTGACATTTTTCACCTCCCTTCCGGCCTACCCCCAACCCGATCTCATGACCACAGTATCACCTTATTACCTGGCACTCAGCCCATTTCCGTGAGACCCTACCGATACCCATATTTTCAGAAAGATGAAATAGAGAAAATCATAAAAGAGCTGTTGGACTCGGGTGTTATTCGACCTAGCCAAAGTCCATATTCATCTCCTGTTTTATTGGTAAGGAAGGCAGATGGTACATGGCGCTTATGTGTTGACTATCGTGCACTCAACCATGTTACAATCAAGGATAAATACCCAATTCCGGTGGTGGAGGAACTGATGGATGAATTACATGGTGCCAAAGTGTTCTCTAAGCTCGACTTAAGGTCGGGATATCATCAAATTAGGGTGAAACCTGAAGACATCCCTAAAACAGCATTTCGTACCCATGAGGGACACTATGAATTTCTGGTGATGCCATTCGGCCTCACCAATGCTCCCTCCACTTTCCAAAGCTTGATGAATCAGGTTTTTAAACCTCATTTACGGAAGTTTATTTTGGTTTTTTTTTATGATATTTTGATTTATAGCAGGGATGAAGCAGCTCACCTACTACACTTACAACTCACCTTTGACATTTTACGAGACAACCAGCTTTACGCAAAGCTGAGTAAATGTGAGTTTGGCTGCACGGAAATAGCCTATTTAGGCCATTTAATTTCTGGCCAAGGTGTAAGGGCTGATCCGGAGAAGATCACAGCAATGCTGAATTGGCCTCCGCCTAAATCCCTTAAAGCTTTGCGTGGTTTTCTAGGCCTTACAGGGTACTACCGGCGATTTATCAGAGGTTATGGGGGTGTAGCAGCAAAGTTGACCAGTTTGCTCAAAAAAGACTGTTTCACTTGGGATGGGGAAGCCCAGGCAGCCTTTGATAACCTCAAAATAGCTATGACTGAACCTCCAGTTTTAGCCCTGCCCAACTTCCAACAATCTTTTGTCATTGAATGCGATGCTTCGGGTGAGGCCATTGGGGCTGTCCTTATGCAGTCAGGGAGACCCCTTGCATTCTTTAGTCAAGCCTTAAAAGGGAGGTCTCTAAAACTCTCTACCTATGAGAAAGAATTTCTGGCACTAGTTTCAGCAGTTCAAAAATGGCGTCATTATCTGTTAGGCCAGCCGTTTGTTATCAAAACAGATCATCAGAGTTTGAAATTCTTGCTTGACCAAAGAGTGGGTACGGTTATGCAACAAAAATGGATCGCTAAACTCATGGGCTATGACTTTGTAGTGGAATACAAGAAGGGCAAAGAGAATGTGGTGGCCGATGCACTATCTAGACAAGGGGTAGATACTGAGGTGACTATATCTCTTATCTCTGTTCCCCATTGGGACTGGATGAACGAGATCAAGGCGTTATATTCTAGTGATGACAGAATTAAGGCTCTATGGGAGAAACACACACAGGGACAGCTACCACCCCCTTACACAGTGAAGAGCGACATGCTGTTTTACAAAGACAGAATTTATATTCCTGCCGTTGCTTCTTTTGTCCACAAACTATTGGATTTCTTACATGGAAGTCCCTTAGGGGGTCACTTGGGCTTTGACAAGACCCTTTATCGGGTTAAGAAGGATTTTTACTGGCCTGGCCAGAAACTGGATGTGCGCAATTTTCTTAAGGCCTGTGACATTTGCCAAGCTGTCAAGGTCGATAATACCCTTCCTAGTGGCTTACTTCAACCCCTACCTATCCCATCCATACCGTGGACTGACATTACAATGGACTTTGTGGAAGGCTTGCCTAGCTCGGGTGGTTTTAATGCCCTATGGGTGGTTGTCGACAGGTTCACCAAATATGCCCATTTCATACCAATTTCCCATCCATATACTGCTAAGACCATTGCCCAACTATTCCTCAAACACATTTTCAAACTCCATGGAATGCCAAACTCCATTGTCTCCGATCGCGACCCAACATTCACTAGCAAGTTTTGGCAAGAGTTTCTGTCCTTACAAGGGGTTAAGTTGGCTTTCAGTACGGCGTACCATCCACAAACAGATGGTCAAACTGAAGCTGTTAACAAATGGGTGGAGAACTACTTGCGATCCTATGTCTGTGATAGACCTAAGGAGTGGTCAAAATGGGTAGCCTTGGCCGAATGGTGCTACAACTCGAGCCAGCATGCTTCGAGTAAGTTCACACCATTCCAAGCACTGTATGGTTATCAACCCCCTAAGCTATCAAGTTACACGGCAGGCACAGCGAGATTGGAGGAAGTAGAAATTACCTTGCGGGAAAGAGATCAACTTTGGACCCTATTGAAACAAAATCTAATTAGATCCCAGGAGAGAATGAAGAAATATGCAGATAGAAATCGAAAAGAAGTACAGTTAGAAGTCGGGGAATGGGTTTACCTCAAGCTCCAGCCATACCGACAGTCTTCACTTCGCCATCATCAAAGCCTGAAACTTTCACCTCGATTTTATGGTCCTTTTCAGGTCACTCACAAGATCGGTGAAGTTGCTTACCGAATCCGACTACCCCCTTCCTCACAACTCCATGATGTTTTTCACATCTCACAATTAAAAAAAAAATTGGGATCCCAAGTCAGTATCTTTCCTACACTACCTCCCATTGACAAAAATGGGGTTATAAAACCAGAACCTGAAGAGATCCTCCACCGGAGGTTGAAGAAAGTGAAAAACTTACCGGTTGTCGAGCTATTGGTTCGCTGGACTGGTCAGACGCCGGACGACGCCTCCTGGGAGCCTTACACACAGCTTTGCACCGATTATCCCCACCTTGTGGGCAAGGTGTTTTGATGGGGGGGGGATTGTTACATGCCGACACTGCTGGGAAGAGAACAGAAGAAGAACTCGGCACTAGTTCACTTAGGTTGTTTTCAGAAGACTTGATACTGAGTTATGCGTTCCGTGTAAGGGCTGGACTGAAGAGATGGGCTGGGGCATCGGCTGAAAGGAGGATATTGCTTGGGCCTCTAACGGGCCGACCAGGAGCATGACCCATTTTATTTCCTGCTTTAGTTCCACTAAGTCTGTAACCAACAAGGGCAATTCTGTCTTTCTTCATTACTAGTATATCTAGCATAACATTAGCGTGGGAGAATCATCGAGAGGAAAGTTGTATTCGGTTTCATCTCATTCAAGGAGCTCCCCTCGAAGAGAGCCTTATCATTTCCCTGTTTGTTTTCTACTCAATATGAATGAATTCTATTACAGATTGTTCTAGATTCTTCAATTTCTAAGTTGATCTATTACATCATCTTCATTGATATGATCAATTTTCACATCAAGTAAAAATTCAGGTGTCCGAAAAATATAATCATCATCAGAGAAAGGAGAAGTTGAGCAAATTAAATCTGTTGGTGTCAAACTCTCCACAGCATTCAAATCACTTGTGTCATCAAAATGTGTCGGCATCTTGCAAGCGTTGAAAACGTTCAACTCAAGTGCCATGTTCCCAAAGGTAAGCTTCAAAACTCCACTTCTGCAATTGATCAAAGCATTTGATGTAGCTAGAAATGGTCTTCCTAGGATGACAGGAGCTTGGTAAATAGTAGAGACTGGCTGCTGCATGTCAAGAACCACAAAATCTACTGGGTAGTAGAATTTGTCCACCTGGACCAACACGTCCTCTACAATACCCTTCGGTACCTTAACTGATCTGTCAGCCAGCTGTAGCATGATGGAGGTCTTTTTCAGCTCACCCAATCCCAACTGCTCATATACTGAGAACGGTAGCAAGTTCACACTACTCCCCAAATCAAGTAAAGCTCTCCCAATTCGTGATTCACCAATCATAATGGAGATGTTGGGAGAGCCGGGATCTCCAAACTTCTGAGGAGTCTCGCTCAATATCAATGCACTAACTTGCTCTGTTAGGAAAGCTTTCTTCTTCAGATTTAGCTTCCTCTTCACCGTACACAAGTCCTTCAAAAATTTTGCATATGAAGGCACTTGTTGTATGGCATCCAAGAGTGGAATATTGATTTTCACTTGCTTGAAAATCTCTTGAATTTTCATGTGATACTTGCTCTTTTTGCCAGCTGCCAATCTCTGAGGATAGGGTACCACAGGTTGGTATCCTTTACTAGTTTCAGCATCTGCACTCATAGGCTTCTTCAGTTCTGGTCTTACTACCTCTGGTTCTTTTTCAACTTCATCCATCTCTGCTGCATCTTTAGGCGTAGGAGCAATTACCTCTGTGTCTATGGTCATCTCAAGTTGAGAAACTTCCTTCCCACTTCTCAAAGTAAGAACAGCTTTTGCTGTCTCAATAACGTCTCCTGAGACATTATGCACTTGATGTTGTTGTTGTCTGTATACTTGAGGATTAGGTTGAGGCTATGCTGGAAATTTCCCTTTCTCTAGGGTGCTCAAGGTTGTGCTCATCTTATTAACAGTGCCACGCAACTCATTTATGGCCTAAGTATTTTGATTATTTGTGGTGGTTTGAATCTGCATGAATTGCTGAAGTGTATTGGCCATCTGAGTCATACTGTCATCTAGAGTCTTCTTGGCAGATGATGAAGGTTGAGGACTTTGTGCAGCTACATGAGGTTGAAATCCAGGAGGAGCTACATAAGGATACCTCAGAGGATTTTGATATGGCGGATACTGGTGCTGAGGAGCACCTTGATTAAATGGCTGCTGCTGAGGTGGTGGTGACCGACCAGGCTGATCATTTCTCCATGAGAAATTTGGGTGATTCCTCCACCTCGGATTATATGTGTTGGAGAAAGGTTGATTCTGTGCTCTATTAACCCAATTAGCTAATTGCATTGGCTCAGACCCACCTTCTTGAAATACTGGCATAATCGGGCAGTTTTGGGTCTTATGGTTTGAATCAGCACATATAGAACATGCCTCTGCTACTTTCGCAGCCTTTACTTTTTCCATTTCCATGACCTCCAGTCTTCTAGTCAATGCAGTTATTCGGGCTTGAACATCAGTGTCTCCTTTAAGCTCATATCTGCCCCCTCCAGAAATAGCCCTCAGTGGCTGTGCTGTTAATGGAACTCGATCAGTACGAGTGTTCCACTGTTGTGCGCTCTCAGCAAGGTAATCAAAAAATGATAGTGCTTCATCAGGTTCTTTGCTGAAGAACTCCCCATTGCACATTGTCTGAACAAAATGCTTGCATTCCGGAGTGAGACCAGTGTAAAAATAGCTCACCAGCCTCCAAGATTCAAAACCAGGATGTGGACAAATATTCACCAAATCTTTAAATTTTTTCCAACTGGCCTGAAATGTCTCATCAGGTCTCTGATTGAACTGGCTGATTTGCTCTTGCAAAAACTGAGTTCTCTGAAAAGGAAAAAATTTCTGTAAGAATTCACGCTGCATGTCAGACCAACTAGAAATGGAATTAGGTCTCAAAGAGTTAAACCAAATCTTCGCTTTATCCTTTAAAGAGAAAAGAAATAAACGAAGTCTAATGAATTCATCAGTAACAGCCCTAGTGATAAAAGTAACACAAGCCAGCTCAAAATCTGTCAAGTGCTGGTAAGGACTCTCAGAATCCATCCCGTGGAACTGAGGTATCACTGACATCAAGCCATGCTTGATAGAGAAATTAGGTGCATTTTTAGGTAAAATTATGCATGAAGGTGTAGTGGTACGAGTGGGTTGCAAATAGTCCTTAAGAGTGCGTGGTGCAGGTGCAGCCATGTTTTCTGATTCAATTTCAATTTCGTCACCTGGTTTACTCAAAGAAAAGACAGACGAGCTATCTATCTCCAAGCTGTGTATACTACTCTCAACACTCGATGTGACTCTAAGCAACCTATTTGAAGTGTCTCTCACCCATGACATGAAACATCAGTTTAGAGAAGCAAAAACAAAAATCATAATAATAATAATAACGAGTTTAAATTCAAGTTAAACTACTTTTCCCGGCAACGGCGTCAAAAACTTGACTCACTCAAAAATGAGTAGCACTAATGCTATCCCAAGTGCAGGAGGATGTCGTGTAATAATTAGGAATAAATTCCTAGATCGTCTCTTCAGGGAAAGTTGCTTAAAATTAAACTCGTTGAAAAAATGTGAAAAACTTCACAAAGAGAAAATAAAATAATGGTATGTGCAATGGATGGAAAAGGGTACTAGTCATGGACTAGATTCATGTTTTTAGATTTTGATTGTTGGATTGGAATGTAAAGGACTAATAAATTAAACTCAGAAATTAATAAAACTAAATTAAGAATTAAACTAAATTACAAAGTAATTGACAAAACATGAATTGAAAATTGAAAATGCCCAAAACCAAGATTCTAGAATTCATCTTTGTAATTAAATCACAAATTCTCAAAATAACACATAACAATTGTAATCACTATTAAATGAAAACTTAAAGATGTGAAAAAAATAAATAACACGAAATAAGTAAACAGAAAATAAATTACCCAAACTTCTAAGCTAAAAAATCTCAAAATTATTCCATAAATTTTAAACTAAAGTTAAATAAAATAGAGAACGAAAAGTCTAAACGAAAACTTCCTTTCACTATTCAATTGAAATTCAAAACAACAAGGAAACAACTTCTCACGTATCACTCTTGAAAATTAATCTCCAAACCTTTAATGAAAACTTTAGAACAATTCCTCTACTCCCCATGTATGATGTTTAGAAAAATAAAAAACAAAAACAAAAGCTTACAACCAAACCTTTTTCTTGCAATAAATTAAGGTAACACACTTAATGAGAACTTCTAAAACAATTCTTTTTGTTGCATGAAACAAACTAGCACACTTGATTAAAACTTCTAAAACAATTTCTTTTTGTTGCATGAAACAAAATAGCACACTTAATAGAAATTAAGGTATTACACTTAATGAAATAAAATTCTAGAACAATACTTAATAAAAATTCTAAAACAACAAAGTATTGAAGCTAAAAGGAGAAACAAAATTGCCGAAAACAAAAATGAGCTAATTCTTTCAAGTACATAACAAAGAAATAACAAAGAAGCAAGTTGTAGTTGTTGTCTTTTTGTAGTTGTTCGGACTGCATCCCCTTTTATAGCCTAACAACTTGGCTAGTTGCCTCTCACATTCACACTTCATTTGCATTCACACTTCATTTGCATTCACACTTCAATCTTGCATTCACACTTAATTTGCATCCACACTTCAATCTTGCATTCACACTTAATTTCGGCCACCTCTTGCATTCAATCTTTAATAGCCGCCTCTTGCATTCAATCTTTTCCTCAATTTAAACCAAGCAACCAAGTCCAACACGGTATGTATACAGAAAATTCAGCACATCATTCATACTTCACGCCTAACTTGTTGAAAATTCATACACGGTTCTTCTTTGCCTCAAGTTGGTGCTGCCCTTCCTCCAAGTTAAGTAATGCAGACTTCACTTTAAGAATAATTCTAGCCGACTTCTCCTATCTCTTCTCTTCAATCTGTTTTTTTTTTTTTTTTTCAATTTCTGCACACAACACTCACCCACCTACTGCACGTACTAGAATAAAATCCTGACCGACTCTTTCTTTAATCCTCACTTCACATCTCAGAAAATTACTAGCCAATTAAATGACTCCAGCCAATTCCTTTCAACCCCTAGAAAAAGCATGCATCGACTGCTTATTACTCACAGAAAAATAATCTGCACCGATACAACACAAGCACCCACCGATTGCCTCCTTCAATCACAGCACAACACATCTCCCTCCTTCAATCTAATCCAATTCCAGAAATGCACCGACTCACTCCTTTTTAATTACAGCACACAACTCTCTCTAATCATGCACTGACCGACTCTCTCTATGTCTCTACTCACCAGAATAGAGTCAGCACCAATAAAATCCTTCAAACCGACTATCACTCCTGCTAGAAAAATTAATCCAGCCGACTAAACTCCAATCCATCACATGTTCTCTTTCTATCTTCCTTCATTTCGGCTCTTGTCCAATTCAATGGAAAGGAAACAGCCTTTTATGACTTTTTCAATATCAAATTTGGTGGAGACAATCGGTGGACAGCAGCAGCCTTCTTCTTCCTTCATTTCGGTGGACAATAGCAGCCTTTGATGACTTCTTCAATGTTAAATTCAGTGGACAGCAGCAACCTTCTTCTTCCAATCCATCACATGTGCCTCACCTTAATTTAGTTGCACCAACCGATGTAAGTTAAGCCAAACAAGCAGCCGCCCAATTAATATATAATTTAGGTGGGTTGGAAATGAGTTGGTGGATTTATTTGAGTGTGAAAAGGAGATCCGTGAGTTTTGAGGGAAATGAGGGATGGGTTGGACGGCAAGTGGGGGCTAGGCTTTGGAAGTTTGGTGGCTTGTTGGAGGGCAATGGTGGGTCATGGTTTAAGTGAGCATGATGTGGGGTGATTGGTGTGTCCGTGTATGAGGTTAGATGGAGTTGGGAGTGTTTGAATGGTGGGAAAGCTCAAGACAAAGTATGAACAAGGTATGAACATAATGAACCATGGTATCCACGAAAAATGGAGATGGAGATTAAAAAAAAAAAGAAAACACTCAACAACAAAATAACACAAATGAAAAATTAGCTTGAGCAACTTCCATTCAGGGATGGGAAGAAGTGCTTCTATCTTTTGAGGTTTTTGGATTGAACCCAAAAGATGGAAAGATAGCTCAAGAAACTTTATGAACATGAAGAACAAGAAAAACAATGGTACAAACGCAAATGATAATGGAAAGCAAGAAAAATTATGGACTAGAATGCACAGTAATCAATTGTTGGTAGAATTCAAGCAGAAATTCATGCTTTTAATCAATTAAAATCACAACTTTAATTTATCCTTATTAATCATTTTTCCATTTAAAACCAATAATAATGTCATGATGAATTTAAAATACATTGGTTTAAAATAGCTAAAATATGCAATATCTCAGCTCAATCACACCCCCCAACTAGCGTTTTGCTAATCATTGACAAAATAGTGAAAATTAATTGAGATGAATATTGCATAAAGATCAAAATCCAAACAAAAACAATCGAACACAATTCTGAATTCTCACAAAAGTGACATGTTACTACTCAACCCCCAAGGGTTATGTCTACCAAGACGATCTCAACAATCTTTCACATAGAATTAAGGCAAACATCTCAGGACTCAAATGTGTGTGTGGAGCTAAACTCAAATGTGTTGATGCCACCTGTAGGCCAATTAAGGAATGACTCGAGGCCTACATTGAATTTTCTTCATCTTTGGCCTTGCTTCTGGTGATACGTTTACACAACCAAGAGAAACCTTTAGGACGTAAGTATCTAACTTCTAATGGCGAGTGATGTTCTGCTCATATTAGGATCAAGGTTGTGATCCCATTTGTCTTGTCTGACTGAGTCACTTAAGGCCCACTTGGCCAACTTAGTTCCCTCACTAACAATTGGTTTTCCATTTAGCAGTTCTAGGAAAATGACCCCAAAACTATAAATGTTCCCAACAATTGTTACTCTCATATTGTAAGCATACTCTGCCAATCACCAACAAATAACAGGAGATGTTTAGACACTAACAGTTGACATCATTAATCAAATTGAGAAAGGAATTCAGTTGAAGGAAGGCATGCATGGCCAAAGAGAAGAATATGATGTCACCAAACAGAAACAAACCAATATATTATACAATTGAGATGACTTCACAAAGGATTGAAAGATGCAAAAAATAAGAGGCTCATGAGTATTATGTGATTTTGGAAACCTCAAATATGAGGAAAAGGCTTCCAGTGCACTTTTGAGGGATCGATCATCTTGCATAGCTCAATATCTCCAATTTGAGGTTCCTTGAGGGACTTCAACATGATCTTTACGATTGATAGATCAAGTAGTAGTATTGGGCCAGGGGCAAAACCTTGCAGAAAAGAAAGACCGTGAGCGACTCCAACTACAATACTGTATCTACTCGCCCAATTCAAAGCATTTTCCAGGCTACCATAAAGAATGTCAAAAAGGGTTTCCTTTGGAGAAAATTCATTAAACAAATAAGCATTGTCAACAGATAAAACATAGGCTAAAGGAGTCATCACATTTGAATTACTCAATTTCCCCAAAACCTCCAACCCTCACTAGAATTTTGCGTTAGTACTGTTCATCCGGGTTCTGGCTTGGGAATCTGGGTATACCCAAACCAGAACCCAGGTTTCAAGCCCAAGTCAGAACTCGAATGAAACCATTTTTAAAAATCAAGAACTTGTGTTTCTAGATTGTACCCTTTTTTTATTTTATATGTTTTTGCCGTTTAAATGTTTTGATTTTTTTTTTTTAACGACCTACATTAGAACTCTATCTTGTTCTTAATAAATAATATGTGATACTAATACATGCATGAGAGTTTTTGTACAACAATTTAAAATAATTAGAATGAATTGTTGAACTAGAGAGTTTAAAATAACGAAATTAAATAAGCAAGTTGAGATCAATGAAACAAGCTTCTAGGGTTTCCAATTCACTATAACTGATCCTATGCAAATTTCCTACTTGAATTAATTGCAATTATTTCTTATTGTAGATAATCAGGTCTCTAATTTATTCATTAATCTTTCTCAAGCATTAACAACATATCTCAATAAGTAAATTTTCTACATCTTTGTAAAAATTCTAAACCTATCAAAATTCATTAAGAACAAGAAATCCTCATAAAGATTACACAAATCCATATATATCTCTATCCTACGGATTTTTGGAAGGGAGCTATTTATAGAGAATTTTGCAAGAGGATGACGACTAGCTTGAGTTGAACTGGTTAAAGAGTTTTAACGTGAAGATGACTTGTAGAGTTGTATGTTTGTTGGAAGAGGATGCCGATAAGTTCGAGTTGGACTCAATCACAATCATTTAAGAAGAGAATTTGAATTTAAAAATGTAATTTAGTAGCTCATTTAGTATAGGATTGGCAATGACTGAGACTATATAGAAAACTTCAATCAGTGATGATTTTAAATTGAAAGAAATTTCTAATGACCGATCTTTAAATTCTAAAATAAGTCTAACTCATTCAATAAATAATAAATAGAATTTAACCTAGTTATTCAGCCCAACTAAAATTTTTAATCAACCTCAATAATTTATCGCTCGTGAGCTTATCTAATATGACCCATTAAATATAATTTAGGCCTAATAATTTAAAAATTATTAATATCTCAACCTTAGAATTATTGAGTCGGTTCATTACAAAGATGCTCTGCTGATTGTGGTTGTTCATCATTAACCCTGTAATATCGTCTTGAGATTGATATTACAAGGCCTGTGACTACCCCAACAGTGAAAAGAGTTGCTGCAAACCCGACCAGAATCGAAGCGGCAACTGATTTTCCCTTCTTGGCTGATTTTGGTGAAGTGTTTGATGTTAAAGTGTTAATAAGATGCTCATTTCCACTTGCATTAACAGTAAGCCATGACGGAAACTTTGGAATATTTCCAGATAGTTGATTATTAGAAAGTACCAACCGTGTCAAGGATCTCATTTCAGTCAGAAACTGTGGAATTTCCCCTGTCAATCGATTGTTTGAGAGATCCAAAACTTCTAATCCTGTAAGCCGTGAAAAACTAAATGGAATAGGTCCCACAAGGAGGTTGCTGCTGAGATTTAGAGCAATCTGCAATGTTGTCGGCATCACTGGAATCGCACCGGTAAGTTGGTTTTCTCCGAGCTGGAGTTCTAACAGAGAATTCAAATGGGAAATATCGTATGGTATCGAACCACTGAGACTGTTACCTTGTAAATTCACGTTAACAAGGTTTCGCATGCTTGAAATCGAAGAAGGTATTGAACCGTTCAGCAAATTCCAGCTGACATTCAGTGTAGACAATTTCTGTAGTAGAGCAATTTCAACCGGGATTTCTCCAACCAGCCTATTGGATTGAAGCTTCATAACTTGAAGATGGCTTAGATTTCCCAACTGTCCCGGTAAAGTACCAGTCAGGTTATTGCCTGCCAAATTCAACAGTGCCAAGCTCAGGCAAGAACCCAACTCCGGAGGTATAAGTTAGGTCAAGCTATTGTTTTCCAGCTCTAGGTACATCAACTTCTCAAGTTTTCCAAACACCGAAGAAGGGATTGGCCCATCAAGAGAATTGCTTCCCAATCTCAACCTGACCAAACTTGGAGATATGTTTGAAGGTATCAATCCGTTTAACAAATTATAAGACAAATCTACAGACTGCAAATTTGACGGCGACAACATGTCTGTAGGAATCGACCCGTTTAACTTGTTATAACTAAGGTCTAAGTTCTTGAGGAATCTTGTAATTCCACTGGGAATAGTACCTTCAAAGTGGTTTTGATTGGCTGCAAAACGTGAAAGGGTTCTGATATTTGAAATGGCTGCTGGGATTTGCCCCCTGAAGTTATTGGAAGATAGAATCAAAACTTCCAATTTAGAGAGGTCTTTAATTCTATCAGGAACAGGGCCGGAAAGATTATTTACACCTAAGTCAATCAGAGTCAAATTCTGGTAACCCATTATTTGATCAGGAATTCGACCTTCAAAGGCATTCGCAGAGAGCTCAAGCTGCTCTAAATCCATGGCTTTCCCAAGATTGGTAGGGATAAGGCCACTGAAATGGTTGGCACTAAGATTCAAACTTTTGAGGGCAATCAATCCATCTAACTGTAAATTAATGTTTCCATTCAATGAATTGAAAGACAGGTCCAAGAACTTCAACCCAACGAATCCTTGAAAAGTAGGTAGAGGACCAACCAACCTGTTTCTGCTAATATTCAAGAGCTCCAGCCCTCCAATCTTACCGCAATCCTTGATGAATCCCTCCGGGATTAAGGTCAGAGCGTTGTTGGAGACATCAATACTCCTCAAAGAATCTATCTTGCAAAGACGAGGCAGAAAGTCTGAGGAAGAGAGGGAAAAGCCCGAAAAAGAGATTTCTGTTATGGAAGAATTCCCGGAGCTGCAGGTAACTCTGTTCCACGAACATGGTTCCTTGCTAATATTCCATGATAAATCTGTTTTGTTAAGGAGATTAGAAAGATCGATCATAGCGTTTCTTTGGTTTGAGGGTAGTTCAGAGAAGACCAAAGGACAGAAAAAGAACATGAAAAACAAGGAGAAATGGAGTAGAGGGATGCTTTCCTCACGCTTCTTCATTCTTAGCCAAGTGCCGAGAAATGTTTCGACCGTTGTTTCTCAACTACACATACGCATGGGACAAATACAATGGTTGTTTTGGTTTCAGGTGGGACGAAAACCGAATGAGGAAGACACAGAGGAGATTCCAGAAAAAGGACAGATTTCACAAGTAATTGTAAAGAGAGAGTACTTGGGTTTTTGGGTTGAAGGAAATTCGAAAGAAATGGGAAAAAGAAGAAAGAGTAATGCTATAGAGCAGCCACTATAGCGCTGCACACAGTGCACACCCTACGTGGCTGCCTTTTTTTTTTTTTTTTTTAACGAAACGGTGCGTTTTGTGTATGTTTTGTAATTCGGTTTGATTGGCTTTTCGTCATTTGCTTCCCCATTCGAATTTGTCCCGCGAAAGAGCTCCTCCCTAGCCTACCCGCGTCGCATCACCTTCCTCTGCCCAGCGCCGCCCTGCGACGCCGTCGTCTCTCCGTTCAGCGACACCAAGCGATCTTCCTCTTCCTGCAAAGCGCCACCACTCCCTGAGTGCTCCTCTGGCAGAGCAAATCGCACATAAACCCCGAGTAACAAAGCCGTCCGATGTTCCTCTGTTTCGCCGCCGTCCCTGGTCAACGGTAAAAAGTTGTTCAGTTTTTCGTTCCATTTGATTAAGTTGTTATTGTTTACTGAGAGAGGTGCAGTAAAAGGGTATTGTGAGAAGGGTTTCGAAAGAGTTAGGGCATGGAGAAAAAACCAAACTTTCTGCTGTTAATGACCTCTGTTTTCATTAAAGTTTTGAAAGGCATCGTTTTTATTGTACTGGAGTGATTTAGTTTAACTTCTAATTGTCTAGAAGCAAGGGGTGTGTCTTTGTGAGTGTGTGCAGAAACTGAGAGGGATGTGGGTGGGGTACTGAGTCTGAGATTGTAAGTTGGTCTGACTGAGTGGACTCATTGGGGGCTTGGACACGCTCCACCCTGCCTCAGTGTGGCTACCTATAACTTCTTTTTTGATAGTCTATTGGTCTATCAAGAGGTGCTACTTAGAATATCACGAATTTTTTTTTTTGCCAGTGGTTCCAGGTGAGTTTACTGAACTTAATTGATTTTCAAAGAAATCTTCCGAACAAGTGACATGATTTCCTGCATTTTACTATCCATGTTATATTATGTGCATAGTTTGTGGGAAAATTATTAACCATTATATGGAACTGAATGGAGCCATGAGGATCTGCAAAATGCTTTGTAGAAGTTTTGAGTCGTGCATTTTGTTTAAAATACGAAGTGGTTGATCGTATGATAACCAAGTAATGTTTTTATATGCGAATATGATAGAGATTCATCACATAATCTTTTTGATTTTAAATAGGATTCTCACAGTGAATGTTATGAGCAGTGAACACAAGCATATATGGTTAAGGAATGGTAATCATTATGATAACCAAGATGCTTAAGAAAATAAGAAATAAGCAGTGTAGGTTTTTATGCATGTAAGAAAAAGAGCTGCCCATATACCTATTAATATGAAGTGAATTTTAAAATGAATTTGGAATATAAATATCGATGTGTTATGTTTTTCATTTGTTATAGCTGAATTGTATTTCCCATGCAGTGTTGATGGCCTTAGGATATTTTTATTAAACTATCCTGGTTTCATGCAGTTTATTTGTATAAGATCTAAAGGATACTCTGCAGAAAGTTTCTTCATCATTAGTATGTTTATGTCCATGTTTCAGCATGAAGTGATTAATTTAATTTATTAATTAAAGCATGGGCTGTTGGTTGTCTTTATATATTGCTGATTTTTGGGAAACTTCGAGTTTAAATCCGAAGGGTGTTTGAACTCGATGCTCATGAATCTAACTATTTCCATAATTACAGAATCAAGTTGATGTAAATATGTCCTACCCTCAACCGAGTAATCCGGATGACTTTAATCGAGTTGAAGAGCCATGCCAAGTATTACTTACCCTAAATTCCCAAATTTTTTGCCAAAAATTTGGATGAAGTCATGTTTCCAAACTAACACCTATAATTTTTTTTGCATTGGTTGTACAATGTAGTACCCTTCGTCGGGCAATCCATATGCTTCTTTGCAAGAATTTCCCGAATGCCCAGAGTTCTCAGAAAATGTTGGTTGTACATTTGATGATGCTGCTGATGGTATTTAAGTTCTGTATGCTTTCACTTTAATGATGCTCTGATTGAATGAGGTCTAATCCATTCCGCTATTTTCATCTTTAGAAATGTACTTCGACATAGAAGAAGACTTGGAGGGTAGCACCGTTGTCCCGGATGATGAGGTACGGGTTGATGCTCCAAGATCTGGGATGGAATTCGAGAGTGTAAAAGAGCTTTTGGGGTACTATAAGAAATATGCTAAGCAAGAGGGATTCGGTGTAAGGACACAGAGGACGAAGAGAGATGATGATGGTCGGCCTGTGTATGTCACAGTTGGTTGTGCTCGTGGAGGAAAATACCAACCGAAGCACAAGGATATATCTAAGCCACAGCCAACGACTAAGACGGATTGCAAGGCGAAGGTAAATGCCACTTTGAAACAAAATGAAAAATGGCTTGTCACCACTGTTGAGAATACACACAACCATATCACTGTGAGCTCCAAGAAGACTAGACTCTTAAGATCACACAAGGTTCTAGATGAATATAGTCAAAGAATTCTTGAGCTAAATGACAGAGCCAGTATCCGAATGAATAATAATTATTATTCTCTGGTAGTTGATGCGGGGGGGTTTGAAAACCTAGAATTTCAAGAGAAAGATTGTCGGAATTTCATTGATAAGTCTAGACATTTAAGGTTGGGAAAAGGAGGTGGTGAAGCACTCAGGGTTTATTTCCAAAGAATGAGACAGAAGAATGATGGTTTCGTTTATGACATCGACGTTGATGATGAGGGACGGCTAAGAAATGTTTTTTGGGCCGATGCACGTTGTCGAGCATCTTATGAGTGTTTCGGGGACGTTGTGACATTCGACACAACGTACCTAACAAATCGATACGGAATGCCTTTTGCTCCATTTGTCGGTGTTAATCATCATGGCCAATCCATATTACTAGGGGCAGGCTTGTTGTCAAGTGAGGACACACACACCTTCATTTGGTTGTTTAGAATGTGGTTGGACTGCATGAACGGTCGAGCGCCGAAGGCGATCATAACGGACCAAGACCGGGCAATGAAGAATGCAATTGCCCTTGTATTTCCGGGAACCCGCCATAGATATTGTCTATGGCATATAATGCGCAAACTTCCCGAGAAGTTAGGGTCTCACTCCCATTTCAGCTTAGGGTTGAAATCCTCCATTCAGGCTGCTTTGTATGATTCACATACCTCCATGGAATTTGAGGAGAGGTGGGGTCAACTACTTGATACGTATCATTTAAGAGAGAATAATTGGCTCAAGTCCTTATACGAGGAAAGGACCTTTTGGGTTCCAGTTTATTTGAAAGACGTATTTTGGGCTGGTATAAGCACGACCCAACGTTCAGAAAGCATGAATGCTTTTTTCGACGGGTATGTCCATTCTGGAACGACGTTGAAGGAATTTGTCGACCAATTCGATAATGCTCTCAGGAAAAAGGTAGAGGTGGAGACCACGGCTGATTTCAACTCTATTAACCAAACGATCCCTTGTGTGTCCCCTTTCAACTTTGAGAAGCAGTTTCAGAAAGTATACACGGCAACAAAGTTTAAAGAGTTCCAAAAAGAGTTGATGGGCTTAATGTGTTGTAATTGCACAATGGTCTCCCAGCAGGGGTGCATTTCAACCTTCGATATTTTGGATGAAATAGCTTTTGATGACTGCACAAAAATAGTCCACTACACAATTTATTATAATGAAGAGGAGTGCGAATTGAAATGCACATGTGCTCTATTTGAGATGAGGGGAATTCTATGTAGGCATGCACTTAGAGTTTGTCAGTTTAAGAGGATTAGTGTGTTGCCAGAAAGATATGTCTTGGATCGATGGAGAAAGGACGAGAAACGGAGATATACATTGATCCCAAGTAGTTATGATGACTGTCGGGCTAGTGGAGATGCACGGAGGTATGAGATGGTGGTTAAACGATGCATGAAACTAGCAACAAAAATATCCCCAAGTTCTGAGCGTGTGAATGCTTTCCTACGGTACGTCGATGACTTTGATTCGAAATGTGATGATGAAGATGTACGTCGATGCAACAATTCTGAATCAACCTTGGTCGGCCACAACAGTTTAACGGATAAGGGAAAGAAGCTATTAAGCCCCCATGTGGTCCGAGGGAAAGGGAGACCCCCAATTAAGAGAAAGGTTCCGCCATTGGAGAAGTTGGCAACAAAGAGAAAAAGGAAAACGGTAATTATTTTAACATATTAAACATTAGTAAAGTTTATATTAACTTTAAGTAATATATGTGCATGATTTTTAATTTTTGTCCTTTATGAATGGTTAGACTTGCAGGCTGATATTTGAGAATGAAACAACATTCTTGAACAGCCCGGCATCTCAGCTAGATGAGGGAGTTGAACGTGATGCGGGAGTTGGTGATGCTGGAACACAAAACAGTGTTCTCACACAAGGGCTGCCATTGGGGAATGAAGAGGTGTTATACACATTGTTCTACCTCTCACACTTTCTGTTAAATGCATTTTGGTCGATGACTGAGTTAATCTAGTTGGTTGGTTGTTTATTTATTGAAAGGTAAACTTGATAGTGTATATTAATTTTTTTTTCCAGATGGGTGACCATTTTTGATGTGGTCTAATGCTGGAGTCATCATGGATAATATATGTGCTCTATTTTGGATGGGTGACTGTTGTGTTGATTTTTCAGATGCATGACCAAGTGGAAAATGTTGTGTAATTATGGAGGGAGTTTTTGGAACATTTCTATTAACCACTTGTGATGAACAATAATTTATAGTGCAGTGGGGTATGAAAAGGGGCTGATGGTTAACAAAGCTTTTGGAGATATGTAACAGGTGTGAGTTCTCTATACAATAGGCTTGTTTTACAGATTTGCAACATTTTTTTTTTGACTTTTTGCATTTTTGGGCCTTACTTCTAAATCTAGGCAGTGGTGTTGAGCTGCAGAGGTGGCAGTATGAAGAGTAGGTTGCTATGGAAAATATAGGTGGTACAAAGTTGAAGGTTTGATATCCTTGAACCTCAACCTTTTTTGTAGACGTTGAAGATTTCATGAAACAAATTTATAAGTTGTTTAAGTTTTGTATTTGTGAAATGAGAATTATTGTGGGAGTTTATAGTGCAAACTGTTGTTGTGGTTCCAGTTTATAGAACATATTATGAAATTCGGCTTACCAAGATTGTCTATTTATTCATTAATTTTTGCTTTGTATATGAGCAGAACTACTTGGGATCATTTTGTTGATCTTCAACTCAGGAGGGAGATATGTCTTGGTTAGGCGGCTTTAAGATGCACGGCAACATATCCAGCGACAACTTTCTGGATCATGCATTTGTTTTTTGGGCAGAAGAGTAGCACTGAATTGATTTTTGGGAAACACAAAGTCACCCATCTACATGATTATGAATTTTATAGAACAAATTTAATGATCCGAATGTATTTAACTTTCTGTTGGCTTATACGTATGACTTGGATGTAATACATTTAAGTTTGATTCTAATGTATGCAAGTCACGGTATTAGTTATTCCCTTTGGTATTCTTCTTCAAATTCCAGAAATACATCAACTGTCCTAACTAACTCAAACCAAGGGGACCATATTTCATGGATGGTGGTTAGGTGGCTGGAAACTTACACAGGCATATAAACCCACGGAGGTATTAGCCAAATAGTTTAATTGGTATTTCTGGATGCTACTCAATAGCAGAATCTAAATGGATACGAAGTTGAAACATATATTCATTAATTAAAGAGCTAAATAATTATACAAGGTGGCTGAAAATTTCCCTTGGTTGTACATCATAACCAAAACTATTACAGACACAAATTACATGTCGGGAACAAGCACAAAATGAAAAGTTTCCATACATGACAGTCAACTTCCAATTTATCCAAACCAAGCTATAATTATTACAGCTGTGAGAATCCAATACAAACACAATAATGTTCTATTAGATTTTTTCAGGCTTCTCTCTCTCTCATTTACTTTCTCCTCCCTTTTCTGCACTTGGCACTCTCGTAGCAAGACCTCATCCCACATAGTCCAAACTTTAGTCTCTCTAGTCCGAATGTTTTGATCTAGCAAAAGATATATATCCGTCCACACGAAGAATTCACATCTTGCATCGCCCTGCAACCAGTTCAAACTCCCAATTATTAACACGAATAGGCTGGAAGCATGAATATTTTAAGATATTATGACTAAGGATTAGTTGTTTTACCGTATCATATTTTGGGCAAGCAAAAAATTTTCTGAACGGATTAGACTTAGTGCGGGATGTCTTTAGTTGTGTTTTCAAGCCACACCAACAAGTTGGTGATTCCATCACAAAATCACCAAATGAAGATGATGATTGGGATGATGCCATGCCACCTTCAAAAAATCGAATGACAAGTACAAACACAAGAGTCTATCTAATTTTGATAATCCAGTACACGGTAATAGAGCCTAATGAATGACTGCTGAAGAAAGATGCAGAAAATCACTAGCAAAACCAAATAAACAGACTTGAACCCCTGCACAAATACAGTCTATCCAGTTCATTCTTCATGAACAACAAAACAGTAAGCATGTCCATTAGAATACGCACCACTTGGCATGCCAATACAAACAGGCCTTTGGATCAAATATGTCAGATATTTTCCTTATCAAGTAAACTTAACCAACAACATCAGGTTGAAAACAGATAAACTAACTAAAAGCAAACACCCAATACACATTTGGGCAATCCATATTTGATACAAGCTATGCACATTTAATGAGTATCACTTTCATGTATTATAAATATTTCATGAAACGCGTAAATTATTTGCATGATTCATCACATGCAGCAGGTGTGAGCCATTCCAATTATTAGCAAAGTTTTTTCATGATTCATCACATTATTCTCGGTTTTATTTTGTTTTATGCACAACCAAAACTATTGAGTTGTGTAATTTATTTTGGTACTTTTTTCCACTACACAGATCAAACTAATAATCATCGAAAAATTATAATATAGCACTACCATAACTAGATACAATGATCTAATAAAAAAGAGTCTTAAGGAAAAGGCAGAGTACCAGAACAATTATCCCTCTTTTGTTCGACTTCAAAATGTAAATGATAATGTTTGTGAAACCGAGCTCGTCAAGCAGAAAATAAGGTTTGCAATGTGTTTGCCCTAGGTCTTTCAAAACCCATCTCTTTCGAAACCAGTTTCTATCGAAACCCATCTCTTCCGAAACCCATCTCTTTCGAAACCCATCTCTTCCGAAACCCATCTCTATCGAAACCCAAAACAAATCGAAACCCATCTCTATCGAAACCCATCTCTTTCGAAACCCATCTCACAATACTCAACAAAACAAATTTCTCAGTAAATTATTTGATAATCATTTGAAAGGAAAACTAGGTACAACATTTACCTATGCGACTGAGCAAGCGCCGGTGAAACAAATATGACAGAGGAAGGTGATGTGACGCGACGAACCAGCTCGTATTTTGCAGGACAGATTCGAATGGGGGTGGGTTTTCTGGGCGACGCGGGGGTTAGGGGTCGGGATGGGGGAGAGGATTGGGATGGGGGGGAAGAGGGTTTGCTCGTGGGGGGGTGGGGATGATTCGGAGAGGAGGAGGTACAACGTTTCTTCAGATTCGAATGGGGGTGGGTTTGCCCTAGCGAGGGGATATGGATGGGGAGGGGAGGATTCGGAGACGAGATGAGAGAAGGAGGGGGAAGTTTGAAATCCTAGATTAATGATCCTCTGACGTTATGTTTTTCAAGGACATAAATGTCATTTTACTAGCACACCACGTAAGGTGTGCTTCGGCTAAAGCCAAATGGTGGCTGACGCTCAGAATTATTCAAGAAGAAAAATGTTGGCGTATCCATGGGGGTAGGTTGAGTTGACTGGACTGCAACAGCAGAAGACTAGACTAAGGGGGGGAGACTTTGAGTCGTGGTGGGATTGTCTTGCCTTAAAAACTTTAAAATCTTCTGGGACTTTTGACCCCAACACTCCTTCAACAAACACAGATGTCCTTTCATTCGAGCTTTTTGGGGTGTGAATGCGTGTGTTTCTGCGTAAAGAACAGTGTAAAAAGTACGCTCGACCGGGCTTGGACTCCATTCCATGCATTAACAGCAGCAGCTTGTTCAAACACGCGTAGCAGATGGAGATGACTCGGAAACTGGGACCGCATACGTTTGTTTTAGCCATATTTTAGATAGAAAATTTGTTGGGAGAATGTTTTACACGGCAATAAATAATTAAAAACAAAACATAAATAAAATAAAAAATTTGCCAACAAAAAAAATATCTTTGTTTAAGATTTTTCAACTTTTCTTCAAATTACTGATTTTAAGATTTTATTTCAACGTTTAGGTGCTTTGAGAAATATCTTTAATTGGATAATTAAGGTTATATTTAAATATTGATATGAGTTGAGTTGAATTATAAATAATAATATTTTTAAGTCATATTAAAATAGATTTAATTTTTTAAATTGAGATGAATTTAAATTTTTAATTTAAAATATATGAAATATGTTGAAATAAATTTAACTTTTTTAAAAAAATTAAAAAAATTAAGGAGTCTCGCTAATAATTAATTTAAAATAAGTTAAATTTAATTTAACAACCAAATAAAATATATACAGGGAAATGTTTTTGAATATTTATGAAAGGAATATATATATATATATATATATATATATAAAATGTCAAATCCAAACAAGACTTAGAGATTTTTTATTTTTATTTTTTTGGTTCTTTTTGAATGGATCAAATGTGATAAAATATAAAATGTTGAATTTCTTTGTTTTTCTAACAAAACAAAATTGTTAAAATAACCAAAAACTCTCCACAATTTGTTTATGAGAATAACTGGTACGTAATTAGTTTTGAAAAATACAAAACTGATGCATACCGATTTGGTTCTAATTTTTGTCCAAATCAAGACTGAACCGAACCCGTTATGCCCCTAGTCAAATCCAAACAAGACTTGAGATTTTTTGTCCTTTTTGAACTGATCATATGTGATAAAATATAAAATATTGAATTTCTTTGTTTTTCTAAAAAATAAATTGTTAAAATTATAAAAACTCTCCACAATTAGCTTTTCACAAAATTGAAGGGTCACACCCCCAGCCCCCAATCTTCCCATTGGCTATTGTCATTCCTAACTAACTTTATTAAATTCGAGTTTTGTTTTATAGGAAATATCAAAAAAAAAAAAAAAAAAAACAAATAGGAGTATTAAGAAAAAGAGGAAGCAAACTTATTTTCGAATTTATACCCTTAGGAAAAAGAGCTTAATATTGGAAAATGGGTTTATCATTCTTTTTAGAACAAAAATAAACAAATTTTGGTTGGAATAGTCAGAATAAATTAAAAGTTTGGAAAAATCTAGTTGCAAGCATAACTGTGCACTAACATGTGCACTAATTTATTAAAATTAATCAAAAAGTAAATTTTATTAAAAATAGTGTTAATTTAAATTTTAAATATGAATGAATTAGTATTTGTACGCAGATTAGTACGTGACTTTGCTTATACGTAATAAAAATCTAAAATTTTTTTTATTTATTATCTACACACATTATAAAATATATTTTTATTAATTTTTTTAATTTTTAATTTAATTTTATTCTTTTTAAACTATTTAAATTATCTTTGACTTGGCACGAAAATCAATACCATGCTCTTTATTCCTAATGAATATTTTTCTTCTCTAGCAATTTCCTTTTTCCATGCCCCCTCCTTCGGGGGTAGAAGTTCATGAAATGGTCATCCGAACACGAAGCAGCACGGTCAAAAGAAGTCAACGGCAAGGATCTATTGGAGGAATTGCTCTTTTTTAAATATTTTCTCATCTTAATGAACTCTATTTTTCACTATATCTTTCCCTAGAAGTCATTCTATAGTGATGTGCCTGCTAGACTTTGGATTCCTTCCATGACTTTAGAGTTTCTTAAGGTCTCTTAATTTTAGATATGATGAGTGGGGAATGACGAGGATGAGATTTTTATTGGCAAAGTATTTTTGGCTACACAGGTGAGTTTTATTATATAGATATTTTTAAGATGTTATCAACACAAAGAAAATTTACTGCCCCATAAGTTTTCAATAATCTCACTTAGTACTTAATTTTCAAGATTTCTTTTAGTTTTTTAATAATTTTTTCATACTTACACCTTTTGTTTTTGTCATTAATAAAATATCACATTCTCACATTGATTTTTTATTTTTTTTATTTTTTAACATCTCTTAAGAGGCAAGGAATATCCAAGTCTCTTTTTACAAGTTATTTGGTAAACATATCTTTGATACTGCACGCGTACTCATAAAGAGGTAGACTATAAGAAGTTACATACTTTTATATTTACTTCGGTTGGCCCTTAACAAAACATTCCTAGTTCCACCCCTGGCTACAAACTAGGGTTATCACCTTCCCTTGTTTTGGTTGTTTTTTTCTTTGCCTTATGATTTTGGGGTATTGTTCTCATTCCCTTCATGCTCTAATCCTTACTCTTTAAAGAAGTGGTCATGGCCATTCAACTATAAGAGCAAATGTCAATGAGATTGGTAATATGAAATAATTGAGTAGCTGTGAAGAGATAGATTGATGATGTTTGGATATTAAAAAGTTAAAAACATTTTTTCTAAATAGTAAATAGGTGAAGTGGAGACCAAAGTTTTATAGATTTTTGCAAAAGTGTGGATCCTATGTTAAAATAATGTATTAAAATGATATGTTCTTAATAATATTTATTAATGTGTGTGTTGAAGCGTGTCTTATAGTCACCAGGCAACGACAACGCTACTGTACTTGCGAGAGTGGAAGGAAAGGGCAGCGAGTGATGGTCGTGTCACCTCTGATACCAAAGTCAAAGTTTTCTTGAAGGAGCAAAGGAAGAAAGAAGTTATGGAAAAAGCTAGCGAGAATGATCGAGTGTGTAACTTCTCTTCCATTGTCAGCATTTCTCCCTTTACATCCAATCCACATGAGACCCTTTTGTCTTTGTAATGATCACTCTTGTCTCGGATGGCATGGTGTCGCATTCAATGCAGCTTTGAGGCTAGCCACTCAAGCAACATTCAATGCAGCCCATCTGATAGGAGATAGGATTCCGGCCTATCTGTCCCTTATTAATGAGGTGTGACTAGGGAGATTTTCTGTAGTTTTCCCCCTCCTTTGGGCCTATTAGGCCTTCTTTCTTGCCCTTTCTCGGTCCTACCTAGTCATGGACTGCAGGCTTTAGAGTGGGAGGCCTGGGCTCAGCCCAACTGGGTTCAAGATCTCCTTTCCAGTTATCCTCCAAATTTCTGCCACTCCCACGTGGTAGAAATTTTATTTTTCCCCACGCTCCCACTTCCCCTTTTGGATTCGCATCACTGCTATACGTCTCCTGTCTCAAGTCCTCGCTCAATCATCGCATTTTCACATCCAATCACTCTTTCCGTTGGGGCTTCTGAATCGTCACTCCTTCTCTATTTATTCCTCGTTTCTACCTCTGTGATTGTCTTTGCTTGTTTTTCTACTCTTGTTTCCCTTTGCCATCACATTCTTCTCTTTCCCTAGCAATCCTGCTTTGACCTTATTTTCCAGGTCTGTTTCTGATGGCCACCAAGACTCCTTCCTGTAAAAAACCTCTCTCCTATGATGGACATGGGTTGTTCACCTTCATCGAACTCACTGCCCTTGATGTGTTGCTCTGCACATATGCAATCTTAGACTCGGTGGAGGTTCCAGCTTCGGGCAGCAGGGCCGTTGAAGTTGAGGGCAACGCCAAGAAGGTGGCCCTATACTTCGGAATGTTCTTACGGGGCGTGAGGCTCCTTTTTTGTCATCTGATATTCGACATCTTGGACTTCCAAGGCATGGCCCCGACTCAGGTGCACACCAATGCCTGGAGGATCTTGATGTCATGCTGCATGATGTGGCACATGGTCCTGGAGTCCACTGAGGAGTAGTATCTAGACCTGATTGTCCAAGAGTTTATGTTCACTCACACACGATTGATCTCACATGGTGGGTTAGGACTTACTTGGGGCACACTTGATGCCATGAGGAATGAAGTGGCCATCGGATGGCCCGTCGTGGAGTTTGGCCAAGATATTTTGCCAAGAGGGCGAGGTAGACTTTTTTGAATTAGAGGAACCTACTTTCAGCTTGGGGCAGCCTTGATCTTCTCCTTGGAGGCCACATCTACCCCTTCTTTCTTCCAGGAATGACGAGGAATTGGAGGCCGCGTTCCTTGAGGCCTTGCGTGAGTTGGGTTTGGCATTCCCGAGTGTTCCCATGTCGTAGGAGACATCGGCCAGGAAGCCTCATTTGCTCTAGGGGGGCCTCCTACCAACCAGAGGGGATTGTTTAGGGTGGAGATGGTGATGGTCCAAGCCCTTCCAGAACTGGTTCAATTGCTGCTTTCATGGGCATGACTCCTCCCCAGCCAACTGTTCCCAAAGACCTTTCTAGTGACAACTCCGTGATGCTAAGCTAGGATTGGTCCTCGGCATCTTTCCTTCTTCCGACTTGTCAATCAAGCATGACACCTCCTCGGTTATTGATTCTAGTGAAGTTTCTAGACTGACCAACCTGGTGGATGACAGCCTTCCTCCAAGGTTGGAGAGCAAGAAGATTAATGTCTTTGCGACCACGACCTTCTCCATTCGTCCTTCTAGGGGCTCGATGCCTCTGGGTGGGGATGGCACCTTGTTGTCCCACCATTCTAGGTTGAGCACAAATGAGGCTAGGGTTGAGGCAATTAAGGCGATGGTCAACCAGCTAAACGACATCCTCTCCTCAATAAGTTCCCTCTCCCCCCTGTTTTGTCTCATTCACTGACTGGGCCTCATGTTTTGATTTCATATCATCCTTTCAACTAACAAGGCATTGAATTTGTGGCGGCATGGGTTGTGGACAGTCGAGATGAGGCTAAGAATGAGGCTGAGGCTCTACGAGCTCTGGGCAGCAGGGTGTATAGTGAGATGTTCTGACTTAGGGCTGCACTGGAGCATGTCGAAAGGGCTTGTAAGGAGGCTGAGGACTAGAATGAGTACTTGCAGCGAATGATCAAGTACCTTCGCAAAGAGGCTTTCGACCTTCGTGCAGAAGAGGTGTTGAGGCAAGAGACCTCTTGCCTTCAGTCTACTGCAAGGGCAACTGCAAACAAAAGAAAAGAGTATAGAGTACGCACCGGTACTCCACCTAGAGGAAAAGGTGAGGGAGAAGTTTGCTCAGATCATTCCCCAGCTTGAGGCAGCCAAGAGTTTTTGTAACCAGGCTTGGAGCCACGGGTAGTAGGGTACTCCCGAGGGTTGGAAAAGGTGAGAGCGCATTCAGCTACTCTCTTAACTCTTTGAGGCGTGACTTGATGCCCGACTTTTTCCCCAACCTTGCTTCCCACCCTTGAATGTTTGGCATGATTTCACTTATTTTTCTTCCTTCTTTTGTCCCTCTAGATGCTGGGGGGTACTTTGTATTGGCCCAACACTTTGTAATTATGCGAATATCTAATAAACGTGATTTTTGGCGTTCTTTTCTCAAGCAATTGCGAGTTCATATCCTCCCGATTTGTTTTTGTCTAAAGTTTTATCGAGATTCACCTTGTCATGGAATTTCCATCATGCTTGCCCACTTTCATGAGGCATTGGCCTGGGGAGCCAAGCAAGATTTAAAGTCAACCATGCTGGGTGGCGATTGGTTGTCAAGATTTGAGAATGAAGCATCGACCTAAGGAACTGGGCAAGATCTGGAATTGATTGAGCTGGGTAATGAGGGGGGACTTGGATACTTGGGAAAGGTGTTCCCCCTATTCGTTGCCAAAGTTCGAGCATAGAGTATCAACTTAAAGAGCCAAGCAGGAACTGAAATCAATCGCACTAGGTGGTGATTGATTGCCAAGATTCAAGTGCGGAATATTGACCTAAGAAACTAGGCAGGATCTGAAATCTATTGTGTTAGGTGGTGATTGGTTGCTAAGATTTGAGTGCAAAGCATCTACCTAAGGAAGTAGGTAGGATCTGAAATTGACCACATTGGGTGGTGAGGTGGGCTGGGACACTCAGGAGAGGTATCCCCCCTTTCATCGTTGAGGTTTGAAGATGGAGCATTAACCGAAGGGACCAGGCGGGATCTAAAGTTGACCCTGCAGAGTGGTAATTGGTTGCCAAGGTTTGAATGTTGAGCATCAACCTAAGGAACTAGATGGGATCTAAAATTGACCATGCTGGGTGGTGAGAGGGATTTGGGACAATTGGGAGAAGTGTTATCCCCTTTCATTGTCATGGTTCAAGAGTAAAGCATCAATCTAAGGAACCAGGCAGAATTTGAAATCGACAGAGCTGGGTGGCAAAAGGGGATTGGGACACATGGGAGATGTGTTCTCCCCCTTTCATCATTGAGGTTCCAGCATGGAGGGTCGACCTAAGGAACCAAGCGAGACCTGAAATTGACCACGTTGGGTGGCGATTGGTTTGAACACCGAGCATCGACCTTAGTGACTTCGCAATATCTAAAACCGTTTGAACTGAGTGGTAAAGGGGGACTGGGACACTTGGGAGAGGTATTCCCCCTTTCATTGTTGAGGTTCAAACATGGAGTATCAACCTAAGGAACCAAGCGAGAGCTGAAATTAACTACGATGGGTGGCTGTTGGTCACCAAAGGGGACTGTTGAGTTATTCAATCCACACATGCACTCTCATGCACAAAACCATCACTTTTTATTATTCTCATTGTTAGTTCTTTACATGGGGAGTCAATAAATGCAAAAGAAAAGAGGAAAAGAGGGCTTTTGCCCACCCCATAATGGCCCAGCTTACTGATTCTCAGAGCTTCAACTTGGTTGACCCTTTGTGGCATTGGAAAAAAAGAGGTTGGCTTTTCTTTCCCCTACTATACCAACTTGAACTCGCCAAGTTCCTTTCCTTGCAGCTTTTGTATGTAGCATTCCCTTGCTACCATTTGCTCGCTGTGCACCACTCCTATGCCTTTCTTCGTTGGGAACTTTATCTTGTGGTGGTAGGTTGAGGTCACCAGTTTCAAGTTGTTTAGTATCGGCCACCCGATGATGGCGTTGTATGAAGAGTATGCCTTAACTATAAGGAATTCGGCCATGATGGTTGTCGTGAGCCTCCTTGTTCCAACGATGATGGGGAGTGTTATGGACCCTAGTGGCTACACTGCCTAGCCATAGAACCCTCTTAGCGGTGTGGGGGGTGGCTATAACTTGTCTTGACCTATCCCTATTTTGGAGAACGCTTCCCAGAAAGTGATGTTGGTTGAGCTACCGTTATCTACTAGTATCCTTCTGGTTTTGTAGTTGGCCACTAACAACATCACCACCAGGGCATCCTCATGTGGATAGATGACTCCCTCACAATCGGCATCATCAAAAGCGACAACTGGATTCTTATGAGTTCGGGCTTGCTAAGGTGTCCTCCCAATACTGAAGATCTTTTTGTACCGTGCCCTCCAGGCGTAAGCCTTCCTACTTGATGCAAAGGTGCCTTCATTGGCGAATCCCCCAATGGTGGTGTGGATTTATCCTAACAGGACGTTGTTTCTATCCCAGTCTAGCGGGCTTGCCTCTCTTCTCCTCATGTTCCTCCATCTCGGTCTCTCACTCTGTTGACCTTCTTGTCTTGACTCCTGCCTATCTTTGCTCGCCCTTGGGGCCGATGGGCAGCGAGCACTAGGTTGTATGAACATTTCCCCCTAGACTTCATCTTGAATATCCTTGAGGATCTCCTCCATAACTTTCCTTCTCAAGAGCTAGCAGTCTTTGGTTTGATGGCCCTTCTCCTCATGGTAGGTGATCCATGTGAGCCCTTCAGTTGCAGTCTCCATCTTCCCGCAAGCATCCTTCTTCCCTTGTTTGGACCGCACCCATTTACCTCAAGGTGGTCAAAGCTCCAAGGGTGTCCTCGGCTTTGACAAAGTCGTCAACTCAATCCAGGAAATCCTGCAGGGTCACCAAGACTACCATGAAGGGGCTAAAGGGCCAAATGCCACCCAGGAGTGTCGCCAGGGTGATCTTCTAGTCCTAGCCATCTGTGGTCATCCATTCCTTATTGAAGTGGTACAAGTATGCCTTTAAGCTATTTTCTCACTGTAAAAAGGTAAACAGCCAACCATCTTCTTTTTTTGGTAGCCATGAATTGAGTAAAAACTTGACGACCCAATTCTTCAAAGCTATGGATGGTGCGCTGTTGAAAGGCTTCAAACCATGCCTAGGCAAAGCCTTTCAATGTCATAGGGAAAGCCCGATGTGTTATCTCCCCTGGGAAACTGTGCAACGTCCTATGAGTTTTGAATGTTTCTAAGTGCTTGACTAGATCTTTCAACCTGTTGTACATCGCTATCTCGAGGGTTTTGAATTTTGGGAGGAGCGAGACTACCATCACTTCGGCACTGTAAGGCAGGTCTGTGCCGCTAAGTAAGGTGTCCACAGAGGATGACCCTCTTATCCTCTTTGCCATCTTCTTATATTTGTCCATGAGACTGCGCAGTTCGTAGCCCATCCACTTACATTCTTTGTCCTCGGGTGGTACCCAACTAGTATTCTGTAACTCCCCTTCCATTCGCTCAATCCTTCACCTCCCTCAAACTCAATATTTCTCTGGTTTAACATTTCATTTTCTTGCCGAAGGGCTTCCATATCTAAGGTCAACCATTTCACAAGTTTCTCCATTTTCGTGAATCTTCTTTCCATATTTGCAGTTGTAAACTCTAGTCGAGAGTTGCACGGGAGCACGTTGTGGCTAGCATATAAAAGGCATGCTGATGCTATTAGGCCAAAACCATATCAGATCCCATAAGCGATGCTAGTTGTTGAAGCATGTTTTGTAATCGCTAGGCAAGGACAGTGCTCTTGTATATACGAAAGTAGAAGGAAAGGGCAACGGGTGGTGGCTGTGTTACCTCCGATGCCAAAGTCAAAATTTCTCTGAAGCAACAAAGAAAGTAAGAAGTTATGAAAAAGCTAATGAGAATGATCAAGTGAGTAACCTCTCTTTCATTGTTAGCATCCCTTTATATCCGATTCCTCGTGAGACCTTTTTGTTGTTGTAATAATCACCCTTGTCCCTGGCCGTATGGTGTTGTATTCAATGCAGTCGCTCCTGTTAGCCGCAGGGATTTGGCCTCATGGCTGGCCACTCCGAGCAGCATTCAATGTGGTCAATCTGACAAGAAAAAGGATCTCGACCTATCTATCCCTAATTAATGTGGTGTGACTGGGGAGATCATCAGTGGTCTCCCCCTTCTTTGGGCCTACTTGGATCTTCTTCATCGCCTTTTCCTGGTCTGCCCTAGCATAGACTTTGGGCTTCGATGTAGGAGGCCTGAGTCCGACTCGGCTAGGTGCAAAATCCCCATTTCAGTGTGGGATGAAGTTATGAATTTCACTTTAAATTAAGGTATTTTTATATTAATATATATTTAATGAAAAGCAAAAAAGGTTGTGACAATGAGTTTTGTATATTTGGAAAGAGGGTGAGAAAAAGTTTTTATAAAATTACTCTAATTAGAAAAGAAAAAAAAAAATCTACCCAAACATATATACCCGACAAGTCCTCCATTCCTCAAAACATGCAAAATGATTATTTGGACAAAGACTTTCAATGCATTTAGTCATCGATAACACAACTAAAGGCTGAATGGTAAAATGTCTATTATGATTTCTTGCTAATGGCTTTTATTTCAGCATACTATCTTTGCTTGATTTCTTTATAATCTATTCTCTTTTGAGCAAGCAAGAGAACTGAAGTCTAAACCACACCTATGACTAGAAATCACAAATTTCCTTTTGCCCTTAATTGTGAGATAGCTTATGGGTATTATAATATAGCTCATGAAAAGACGACAATGCCTTTCTTATGTACAATTTGGACAGCGAGATAAAATGAGGTGATTTTAGATAAAAGTTAAAAGTTAAATAAAATATTATTAGAATATTTATTATTATTATTATTATGATTATTATTATTATTATTATTATTATTTTAAAATTTGAAAAAGTTGAATTATTTATTATATTTTGTGTGAAAGTTTGTGAAAGTTGTAATAATGATATGAAATAAGATGAAACACTTTCACTATCCAGAGTTCAGATCCAGAAAGAGAGATAGAGAGATAGAGAGTGTGTGTGTGGAGTAACATTACACTGAGTTCACTAAACTCATCGAGAAAGCCATTCTTTCACAGACTCTCGAGGAAGTTGTGGGGAAACATAACATCATCATCTTACTGAAAGGTTGCCAGAGAGAGAGAGAGAGAGAGAGAGAGAGAGAGAGAGAGAGAGAGAGAGAGAGAGAGGGCGACTGCTTGAAATAGGGGGATGCGTGAGAGAGAGGTCTGAGCAGAGAGAGAAATTGCCTCAAAAACTCGGATGGGGCTTAGGGGAGAGAGAGAAGGGGTGGAAACAATAGGTACCCTTCAAAAGATCTGAAGAGATGGTAGTTTTTAAGCTTAAGTTTTTTTTTTTATTATTTTTTATTTATTTATGTAAATCCAAGTATTGAGTTTTAAATTCAGTATCTAGGCTACATACTTGTATCGGGATCGAATAGGTCCAAATTTTACAATACGGATTCCGACAGGATTTGATTTGGATTGGAACTCGTAACCAGAACTCAGTTATCTAGATCCTAGGCTAGGCTGAAAAAAAAAACTTAACCCGAATGGATAGTCCCAATTATATAGGAGCGTCTTTGCCAAGAAGTCTCCACTTTCATGCAGCGCCCATATTATTACATGCATAACTAATCCTAGAAACTTTGACCGCTTTAATCTTTCCTAATAAGTGAGTCACATTCCATTATCTTGACTTATATGGAGTTATTAAAAAAATTGTTTGTATAGATTTATGATATACTGATTCGTGCAAACTCTTTAAAAACATAAAATTATCAGCCTTTATTTTTTCACAAGTAACCTTTGCATCTCTAAATATAAGAATATTATACACAATTTTTAGGTGAACGAAAGCTTTTTAGTAGATGAGAAATGATATTTGCAGTTTTAAAATACACAAGTCTCGTATATTCCTTTGAAAATAATGAGTAAATATGGTATCTATATGAAAAAATAAATTTTTTATCGATAAATCTTCTTTTTTTTTTAAATGGATATGTGGAGTTTACACATCCTAAAACTATATTTTGCATTAGTCCAGTTTAGCTGATCTACTAGTAGCATTTTATTTTAAGTAATGAGGCATTTTTTAGCAACTTTGAAAGGAATCAATTTTCTTTTCTTCTTTCTACTTTCTTTTGCAATTTGGCATAGCCCCATTGAAATGAATTCTTTAGCCCACCCAAAATCTTTCCATGCCCATAGAAATTGGCTGGCACAGTTTACTCAAGGTAAAGATTATTTACTTGGTCCTTTCACTAGGTCCTTCCCTGACCCATACTAGGTGCATTGCCTATCTGATTGGGAATTTTGGTAGAAGTAGCTCACTTGGTAGAAGTAGCTTACTTGGTAGAGCTGCCATTGATTTCATGCAAATGTAGAAGTGTCCAAGTAGAATTGCCATCCCTTCCAATTTTCAATCCATCATTGTCAATGGTACTGTGGAAAATTCAAAATTTTAGCGAAGGAAAAATGGTTCTAGTATCAATCCCGTGCTAGATGGGTTATATCAAATTTGACAGTTTCTATTGAAGACGATATACATGTCAAGTGGGTCATACAATATTTATTAAATATTGAATGCTTAACTAAAAATCTACGTGAATAAAATTAATAATATTATAATGTCTACTTTATATGTTCATCTCTCTCATATTTAGAGCTTTCATATTCGAGAGTTTTTATCCTCTATTTATTCTATTGTTCTAGCATACACCCACTCTTGCCATATCACCATACATAATTTGTTCTATCACAATATGCAACCAATTCAAACAAGTGGGCTCTTTCATTCATTTTCCCCTTGTAAGTAAATTATACATGCACACAAGAAATTAGTTTCATATGACTGTTAAGTCATTTTCCTAATCAATTTCTCATGAGTAAAATTAAGAAACGAATCGTTTAGTAGCTTAATATTTCATTCACATTGGAATAAACTCATATTTTTTAGTATCAAAGACATCTTTACCCTTGAGATGTCAATACGTAAGTTGGTATAAGCAAATGATGGTTACCATCGTTACAAACCTTTGTCCTAGTCAACATATTTAAGGAGACAAGAATCAAGATCTCTTTATTGTCCTCTTTTTTACACTTTTTTTTGACACTAGGTGGGAGTAACGTGCAAAGCACGTTTGTCTAATTTTAGGAAATGATTATTTGTAAAAAATAATATATATTTTATAAAAATTATTGATGTCACTTAATAATTTAAGGCATATTGGAGAAAATAAAAAAAATTAGTTCAAAGTATCATATAATCCAAAATATGTTTATAACATCTATAATTTTAGCAAAGATGTATACAAAAAATTTAATAAAAGTCTAACACAAACGGTAGTTTAAAATATGTGTCGTTTGATGTTTATATTATAATTCATCAATTTATGTCATCCTGTAGACAATCAATAGAGACAACATTGAAATTCTTATTTTGCTGTTGGTTGAGTCGATCAGGGACAACATAAAGTTAAAATATAATCTTTTTATAAAATTTGTGGTATAATATTTTCTATATATAACATATATATAAATCATAAAATATATTTTGAAATTGTTAGCCGAATTTACTCTTTCTTGATTAGCTTAAGGATCACAGCCTTTGTCACGTGCCTATCATAGCAAGTCCACGTATGGAATATGACTTAACGGAAGTTACGTCCTACTACCGTGGGGAAAAAAAAAAACACTTTGATTAAACACACTTGTATTATATATTATATGAGATTTTTAAATTTGGAATACTCAATAATCTGAGTTAATGAAACGTATAATACACATATATTATACTTAGGGATTCACGTCTTATGCACCTAATACACTTGTATATGTTAAGGAGAAAGAGAAAAATATAATAACTAATCTTTAATTACTTATTATTATATAAACTATTAAGTATTATAATTATTGAGATTAATAAATCATATAACAACATTGAATGTTATCTCTCTCAACATTTATGTCTTCATTTTATGTGCCAAACCGTTAAAATAAACGGTGTTAACTTTAACGGAAAAATAAGAAAAACCGTTAAAACAAGATTTTCCGTTTCATACACACTTTTTATATATAGAAGACATAGAAGTCAACGAAACGCATCCCTTCACTTTTATCAATGGGCAAGAACAGGATTATAATTTAATTAGACGGTTGATTATTAGGTAAAATTTCATAATATAGATGATGTGGGATTCTCATTTTATCATAAAATACGAATATCATTAAGTTTTTTATTATATTTATTAATTTGTTAATGACGTCTATAATAAAGTAAGAGTACAAACTTCGACAGTACTACCTAATAATTAGGAGAGTTTTGGATAGTGATGAGATGAAATGAAATAGTTTTAAATAAAAATTGAAAGTTAAATAAAATACTGATAGATTATTATTTTTTAATATTATTATTGTTTTAAGATTTGAAAAAGTTAAATTATTTATTATATTTTATATGAAAATTTGAAAAAATTGTAATGATGATATAAGATTAGTTGAGATGAGATGAAAACTTCTTTATATCCAAACCTAATCATTTGGATGGATCAATTGAAAAATGCTAAACCTTCACCAGGAAAATATAAAACAAGTGGCCCCAACCTAGATTCTTCTTCAAATAAATGGACTTCAAAATTTAGAATGAAGCAGTTGAACTAAAACTTCCTAAACAACTACCAGGACTCCAACCCCAGTACAACACCCTTGTCATTCCCATCTCCCCATAACATACAAAATCAAGAGCCATGGCCACAGAAGATTTCAGTTTCCCCATAATTGGGAACGCGTTCCTATGCAGCATCAGTTCGCCCCAGTTGTGGCAACTCTCTGGGGCAGCCTCTCTAGACTCTTGCAGCCATGAAGAATATGAGGAAGATTGTGCTTTTGCACCAGAACCAATCATGAACAGCCAAAGAGTGAGCTTCTCATATGCAGAGGATGGTGGAAAAGAGGTACTGAATGATGGGAAGGATGACGACGACGACGACGACGACAATAATGAAGAGGAGAAGATGGACATGTTGTGGGAGGAATATTTCAATGAAGAATTGTCAAGAACTCCTACTTCAAGATCCAATACTTTTTCGTCCAGAGATATGGTGGAATTGGGTAGTGTTAAGCCATTGACTAGGAAGCCAGGCAGGCTGTTGATCATGAAGGTCTTGAAGAAGCTTCTCTTGCTCCATAAAAATTCTCATGGAAAGCTTAAAATGACTCGAAATTAGCTGCACTAAAATTCTTGCTTTCGATTATTGAGGGCTATACTTCATTCATATATAGTGCTGTTTTTGTCATTTATTTACTTAAAATTGCACAGTAATTAGCATGAAATCGTGTTCCTTTCATGGATATACAAAGAAAATGAACATTAATTATGAATTGAAGTATTTTAGTTTGGGTGCATGCGTTTTGGTGACGCTGCAGCAATTATGCAGCATTAGATATTAGTTTGGGATCTGCCGTCCTGGCGAGGGATCTTGGACCATTTGGTTTAGTATTATTATTAAATGTTAATGCAGTGTTTGGTGGAATGAGTAAATGATTTCCCGAAATTTTCCTAAGTTTGGTTTGTGAGAGACAAATGCAATTGGCTAAAATGAAAGGAATTCTGCTATTTGCAAATTTAATGTTAAGATAATAATAAAAATGATTAAATTTACCCATTTTTATTAATTTAAACGTTTGAGACAAGTTGTGGTTTAAAATGATATTGGAGTGACTATCGGATTCGAGTAGAATTAATGAATTAAGGTAGTTGACGTGAGAGTCTTTCCAGTACATTGTATGTGATTTGGTGAGAATCTTTCCCCATTTCATGTGATTTTCTTGCTTGCTGAACTTGGAAACTATCTTGGTCCATTAATATTGTTTGTTTTCGTAAGTGCATTTCTAGTGAATTAGCTATTCTTTAGCTAAATTGTGATTAGAAAACCCTCTATTTTTTTTTTTTTTTAAACAAGGGACTTTTCAAAGACATTATAAAACAAACTTTTTAAATCTATCTCTATTTTATTTGAAAAAAAAGGGGGAAGAAAAGAATGGTGAGCCAAATTTACTGGTCAAATCAAAGAGAAATGGCATAGTAAATTTATTTATATTGTTAGGATTTATTTTTAATATTATTATAGTTTTAGAATTTGAAAATATTGAATTATTTATTATATTTTATATAAAAATTTGAAAAAAATTCTAATAATGAGATAAGATAATCAGACGCTTTCACTATTTAAATAGGGCTAAGAGCAACTATTGCCAAGTCTAAAATTTGACTAGAAATTAAGGTTTTGCTAAAACCATTTTGAAATATATTAATCCATATTGGAATATCCATGCTAAAGTCAAAATAATAATATAATATTAAATATTTTAATAAATATTTTTAAAATTTTGTTATATTTTGTAAATGCATTTTATATATTAAATAATAATTTAATTTTTACTTAAAATTATTATTTCTCAATTATTTTTTTCCTCAAATTAATTATCCAACAAACACATTTTGTTAACCGTTCTCACACCTGCAGTAGCTAGGAATATTTTTAGAGTAAACTATTATTGTTTTGGAGATGAACAATAGCTGATCAAATTTGAGGAATTGTTTCTTTAATGTAGTTCAAAAGTTGAGCATTGGAGTTTTGACCATGGAGTAAAGATTACTTTAGTGCACTTTAGTCTTGCAGGACCAAAACGGTCTCTTCATGCATGTTTGTCATGCTGTCCTAAGTAGCATCCCCAAGACTATATATATCCTTGCCAATCAAAATCTCCCACGTGCCAAAATTCACCAGGAGGTCACAATCCAACGTGTTGCGGCCATTGTAGTGCTAATTAAATAATCTTGATCACAACCCAAATGACGTAACCAAACAATTTTTTTTATTTTTTTATTTTTTTTAAGCTACTTTTAGGTAGTGAATGAATTCAGATAATCTATAAATAATAATAATAAAGTAACGATAAAATATTAAATAATAATAATAAATGGTAAGAAATAGATAAAAAATAATGGTAAAACACTATCCAAGGAGCCTAACCTTAGTCCCTTTGACAAAGCTTTTCTCCTCTGCATCTTTTCTGAAAAATGATTATATAAAAGGGGTTTGAAAATACCAACACATCAAAGAACGACTGCATGAATCGGATCTGCTTATTTAGGCTTCTAATTATACAAATAAGATGGGATAAGATTAAAGTTAAAAATTGAATAAAATATTACTAAAATATAATTTTTAATATTATTTTTATTTTAAAATTTAGAAAAGTTGAATTTTTTATTATATTTTGTGTAGGAGTTTAAAAAAATTATAATAATTATATAAGATAAAATAAGATAAAATAGTTTGAACTATGGCATTCTCTCCGATTTATTTCGTAGAGCAATAATGCTCTCTCTTTTTTAATACTTCGTGCCCTCTTGTAAAATAAGGGAAATTTCATCATTTGTTTTTAGGGATGAGATGAGATTAATTGAGATGAATTGATATTAAAGTTGAAAGTTGAATTGTTTATTCTATTTTATGTGAGAATTTGATAAAATTGTAATGATTAGATGAGATGAGATGAGATGAAAAGTTTTATGAAAGTGAACTATTTTGTAAATTTCTCTTACATGGGTCTACTTTCTCTCACTTGACCTACTTGACTCATGATCGTTTCTGGTTCAAACTCGGAATTAGGTAAAATCAGTCTACAATTCTATTTCCTTCCCTTGCAATTTGAAATCTGAATATAGAATTAAAGGTTTAGTAAAAGAAAAATCGGAAAAGAATCTGCACATTCTTTTATTGTCCAAAAAAATAGAGCAACTTATCACCACTAGAGCCACCGAGATTGTCGACCTCTCAGAACTAAGGCTTAGCACACCGAAGAAAAAAAATTGACAAAATGACAGTAGGAAATGTTGGTTTCTAGACTTAAAAATAATTAAGATATTTATTATTAAGTAAAAACTAATAATGTGAACCATTATCAAGCGGCATGAAAGTGACGGTGGGTTAACTCCACCTCTGTAAAAGTATTTGGAGTAGGAAAAGTTGAACTCAAATAAGCATATGGAAACACCCTTTTATTAAAAGGAGTGTTGTATGTGCCAGAGGCAAGGAGGAACCTAATTGATGGATCTTTACTTAGTAGGTCAGGCCATACATTGCTATTTTAATCCAATAAAGTTATTGTAATTTGTAACTAAATATGCCTCATTTTTGGGGGATATGTTAAGTGGGTGGTGGTTCGTTTTTATTAAGTTCCCAAAATATTTACATTTTCTAAAGTTCCCCTTCAATATGGCATGCTAGGTTAGGCAATGTTAATTACCATAATGTTAAAAGAATGATAGATTTAGAGATTATTCCTAAAGTTCTAGGTGATTTGGATTAAAAATGTTTAATATATGTTTAATCTAGACAACTTGGGAAACCATTTAAATATGTTGTAAGCAATTCGTTGTTACTTGAATCAATTCATAGTGATGGTTGCTATTTAAATTGTTTCTCTTCAAAAGGTGGTATTAAATACTTCATTACTTTTATAGATGATATGTTCAAATTTTGTTATGTTTACTTGATGAAGTGAAAATATGAATCTTTTAATAAACTTTTCATCTATAAAACTGAAATTGAAAACCAATTGGAGAGAAATATTAAGATTATAATGTTTGATAGATGAGGTGAATACTCTTGTAATTAAATGGCTCAATATTGTGAGGACAATAGTATTATACATGAGGTGACTCCTCCATATTCTCTCCAATCCAATGGTGTTGCTGAAAGAAAAAAGAGAACCTAAATAGGTATATTCAAATGCATACTCTCTAGTTCTGGCCTACCTATGCAGCAGTGGGGGGTAAGCAATGCTTGCATCTTGTTTCATCTTAAATAGAGTACTACTTGAGGGATCTGACAAAATATCGTATGAACTCTAGAAAGGTAGAATATCCAATGTTAATTTCTTTAGAGTTTGGGGGTTATCTTGTAAAGATTAATGTTTCAAAACTTATGAAAATGAAAATAGGTCCCAACACAGTAGATGCAGTATTTATTGGGTTTGCTATACATTGTTCTACATATAAGTTTTTTATTATCAAATCAAAAGTCCAACTTATTGATCCCAACACATCATGGAGTCTAGGGATGTAACACTTTTTAAAGATCTATTTCCTTTAAAAAACAAAGTAGAAAGGTCTTTACCTATATTGAGTTTTCCTTCTACCAATAGTCAACCTATCATTTTATCTAATTTTAAGAGTTCATCTAGATTAGGAAATGAACTTGGAAGAGGAAAATAAGTGAGCAAGGAAAATGACTTTGGACATGATTTTTTGAAATGAAAGACATGGGAGGGCAAAGGTAATTCTTGATACTAAGCTAATGACATCTTGTGATGGTATTAGCATAAATCAATCTCATTATATTCAAAAGATTCTTAAGAAATTTGAGAGATTCAAATGCAAAACTGTTAGTGCTCCTCTTGATCCTTGTTTGCATTGAAGTAAGAATCTTGGAGATCCCATGTCATAGCTGAGGTATTTTCAGATTATTGGTACACTGTTGTACATTGCTAATTCTACTAGATCTAATATTTTGTATGTTGTGAGTAGAGTTAGCAAAGTCACTAGTAGGCCTGATTTTTAAATATATGAGAGGAAGGCATGGGACAGAATTTTTAAATATATGAGAGGAATCATGACATATGGTATCCTAGGTATCTCACTGTATTAGAAGCATACAATGATGCTAGTTCGATAACTGATACAGTAGATGTTAAGGAAAAGAGTAGATATGTTTTCACTCTTGGTGGGGCATCTGTGGCTTGGAGATCGTGATTTCGTGGTCTACTATGAAGGTTAAATTAATAGCCTTGGATACTACTGGACATGAGGTAGAGTGGCTTAATAATTTTTTATCAGAAATTTTACTAATTAAAAAGCCAATGCCAACTATTTTTGTTCTTTGTGACTATCTGTTTATGATAAGTGTTTATTATTATAAACACTTTAATCATAAGATGAGGCATTTGAGTATCAAACATTTTATGATAATATATCTGATAAGGAATGGATACCTAACTTTGGAATATGTAAAGTCAAAAGATAACCTAGCAAATCCTTTGATGAAAGGACTAGCAAACTAGAAGGTTATACATACATTAAGGGAGATAGGACTGAAGCCCATTAATTAGGTCACTGGTAGTGGCAATCCAACCTTCCTAACTGGAGATCCTGAAAAGAAGGTAAAATGGGAATAACAAACTATTTTAAGTGATTGGATAACACTATTAAAATTTTATTTTTTCAATCCATGCCTAGGGTGTGAGTGCTACAAATGCAATGGCAAAGAAAAAGCGAAATGCTTTGAATAAGTCCAAGATAAGGTGACGTATTGAACTGCATGTACCCTTAGATGACTCACCTATGTGAGTGTGACTCTAGGGCCGTAGTCTATGATAATTGGGTTATTCCCTAGAGCTCTCATGAATCCACGATACAGTGCTCGACCTCTATACACCACCTTAATAGGAACATGATATATGTTGTATTATGCGTGTGGTGTGGAGAAACCTAAGTTAAAAGATTCAGGTTCGACACTTGGTTCACTATGGATCTTTCAGATGGAAACATGCTAACACTAAGTAGGCATTCAAAGCTGCAACCTACCTCTATTGATGCAATCTACCTCTAATTTGTCTTGAAAATATTTTAATTAGTTGGGGGATTGTTGATTTTTAGATTTAGGAATGATTAAAATATTTACTATTTAGTAAAAACTAATGCAAACCATTGTCATTATTTAACGTGTCGATTCAGTTGTCAAGTTTTAAATGAAAAGGTGCCATAGTGTCTTGAACCAATGCATGCCTCTTGGAGATAGGAGCCTTAACCGCTTCACCACCAAAAGATAGGGGTTATGTCCTTTGGTGAATTAAAAAATTTTCAATGTATTTTTTATGATTTGAAAAGTTGTGACTTCTCATAAATGCTCTTTTATTTTAATTGTGACTTTTTATAAATGTCATTTCATTTTCTATAAATAGGGAACCCACGAATTTAAGGACTCCAAAATTTTCTAGAAAATTAGAGAAACACTTTCTTCTTCATTTTCTCTTTCTTTCTTTTGGCTTTGGCTATTTTATATCAATTTCAAGGATATTCTTTTTTGTGCACCAAAAGGGAGATTAACGAGAATCAACGTTATTGTATCTTAAGAGTGGACTGTCAAGAAATCTAGTGCATGTTAAGATTTGGAGGTGGCAGAATCTACTCCAATGAAATCGTCCATCACAACATGCATCAATACCAAGTTCTCATTTTTTAATTTGTTCTTATTATTTTACTTATTCTCTGATTTACATAGACTTTACACATATATCTTTTATTATTCATATTTTACCAACAGTAAAAACAAAGACAAGGTAGGACAGATACCACAACTCTTAATAAAAAAGCACCCTCGTACAATCAATTAATCACCACTCCGAACCAAAGTGATGCGCTCGGAATAATATAACCAAGAGGTCCCAGACCTACATGCATTAATGGAATCTTAAAACCTGTGTTTTTATATATACATACATATATATATATATATACACACATATACATATATATTATAAATATATAATTTTGGGTTAATTAAAAAATTAGTATTGAAATTTCATGCATTTTAACTTTTACAAAAATGATACTTGAATTTCAAAAAACTCATAACTCAGTTATAACGATCCGATCTGAAATTAATGGAGAAGAAACATGGGTAATTTATTGGGCATAAATTAGGTTTAAGTGATTATTTTGGATAAGCCCACTAGTAATAATTACTGAGGTTAGTTTGAGATTTTAATTAAGTCTGACAGTCAAAAAGTTTGTTTTAAGACCCATTAGGGCCGAGTGGATGATTTTGTGCTAATATTTTGGGAAACCCCTTAGATATTTATTGAATTGTTTCGAATAGTCCACAGGTACAAAATTTATTCAAACAGAGCGAGGATTTTTTATTGGGCTCAATATATGAGTTGCAGCTCATTTAATATTTTATAGACTAAGTGGGCCTATTTAATTAGTAGTGTCCAAAGAAATTATTCTAAATGCCCATAAAAACTTATTAGATGATCAGTTGGGTTGATTTAGGACTTGAGAAGTGGCCCATTTAAAATTATTGGGAATTCTGCCCATTAAAATATGTGCAAGCTCAAGAGATTTTTGGATCAGTTAAAATGGCACAAATCCTTTTTAGACCCCGAAAGCCCACAAAAAGGCCAAAGCCCAATTACTCAACATCCAAACTTGTATATAAGACCCATGCACGTTTGTTCCTCCTCTTTCCTTCTCTAGGGTTTCTAGCTACCTATATATCCCTATCATTCACGTAAAAAAAATCCTCAACAAATTTAGGGTTGCCGCTCCGCACTCTCCCATATTACCTATCGGTTTCCTTTGCTACAAGTCATAGAAGAATTCCTTCCCATGCTGCTAGCCTAGATCTATTACAAGGAACATCTGCCCCTTCACGTACGTCGCCAACAACAATCACATGGCAAATTGCAAGCCGCACGTCCAACGTTTAGGGGCGGAACTAGATGCATGGGATAGCGCCCCCCCCCCCCCCCCCCCAAATTTTTTTTTAAAAATGTAATATAGTATATAAATAAGTATAATTTTTCTTAAGTTTTAAAATTTTTACTAAAATTACCCCCCAATACTTAAGATTTTAAAATTTTTACTGGAATTATTCTCCAAATCTCAATTTTTACTCTAACTTTTCACATTACTTACACTTAAATCTTCTGCCTTGCTTACCGATATACCTTGAAAATGAAAATACTCAAATTGTAGAACTGCTCTCCATAATTAGATCTTTCTTCTTTAGCGCGACTACACCTCTGCGTGATTAGACTTTCTCCTTTAGCACGCTGCACCTGCAAGAGCCGCACCTCTTCGTGATTAGACTTTTTCAGACTTTCAGTACACACTACATACCTTTCTCCTTCAGCATACTGGTGTGGCCCATATGCGAATAGAGGTATTTTTTTTTTCATTGAGGATCTAAGGAAGTGCGATTTTTCAAGATAGAAAGAGAGGTAGAGAGAAAAGATTGCCTTGGTAGTTGGTTTCAAAGGAAGAGTGTGTATTGTGTGTGGGTCGTGGCTTTTACGCAGACAGAGAGATGAATCACTTGAGGTTAGCTTTCAAAGATAAACAGAGTCTTTTTTCAATAGCCCAGGTGGCAGGTAGGCTCTGGCCCTCAATGTACTAGCAAGTTCTTTTTCTTTTTCTTTTTAACTTTTTTGTGTTGATGCATTATGCAATGATGTTGCCGTTGGATTTGGTGAATTGCTGCCCCCTATTTTTTTTCTGTCATTTGGATTTGGTAAATTGCTTCCATTGGATATGTTATTGTCATTTGCTTCTAGTTTTTTTGTTCACTTAGTAATAAATACAAACTATACAAAAAAATCTAACAACTCTATATCATTACTTATTAGGTACTTTTCAGGTTTATTCTTGATCTATAATTTTTTCTTAAAGTATAGAAAAATATAAGCATGACAAGAACAATTGATTCTTTTTTAAAAAGAAAGATGTGGACAATTCGGAGAGTAATATACATTTAGAGAGCTCAGTAACAACGGAACGTGATACTTCTACCACTAACGAGCGTCCCTCTAAAACTTCAAGAATACAACCTGAAGAGATGAATGCTACATCTTTGGAATGTGATTTAGGATTACGTCCACAAATATGAGAATTTCCTTCTAACCTACAAGACGAGATCCGATGTGCCTATCTCAAAGCTGGTCCATATCAACATAAACTTTCAGAATATCAATTCTCAGGAATAGGCAATCAACGTTGTCAACTTCAATTTTCTTGATCTCAAAGATATTTAAATTGGTTGGAGTACTCGCCATCGAAGAATGCTATATTTTGTCTTCCATGCTACATTTTTGCTAAGAGATCAATAAACCGTCCAGGATCAGATGCATTTACCAATAAAGATTTTGACAATTGGAAAAAACTGAATGATAGAATGAATTGTTAATAGGACATGAGGGGAGAGATCCAAATTCACTACATAAAAATGCTGTAAAATGCTGTGAGGATCTAATGAATCAATCAAGACATATTGATAAGTTAGTTGAAAAACAAGTATAACAAGAGATGGAGAATACATCGAAGAATACTCGGTTGAGGCTCAAATTTTTGATAGAAAGTGTTCAATGGCTTGTGTTCGATCGCTTATGTTCCAAGCTTGTGCCTTTAGAGGTCATGATGAAAGCTTTGACTCAAAAAATTAAGGTAACTTCATTGAACTGATAAAACTTTTGGCAAGTTATAATGATCAAGTTAATGGAGCTGTCATGGAAAATGTTCCACAGAATGCCAAATATACATCACCCAAAATTCAAAAGGAAATTTTGCATATATTTGCAAATAAAATGTGAAATGTGATTCGCGAAGAAATCGGATATGCAAAATTTTGTATTCTTGTTGACAAAGCTCGGGATGAGTTTAAAAGAGAGTAAATGGTTATCATTTTCAGGTTTGTTGATAAAGATGGTTTTATTAGAGAGCGATTTTTTCATATTGTGCATGTCAAAAATACTATGGCACTAACTCTAAAAAATGAGATATGTGTTCTTCTTTCTCGTTACGACCTTCAAATTGAAAATATTCGAGGTCAGGGATAAGATGGAGGAAGTAATATGCGCGGTGAATGAAATGGATTACAAGCTTTATTTCTTAAAGATTGTCCCTATGCATATTATGTGCATTGTTGGGCTCATAAACTACAATTAGCTTTAGTTGCAACCTCTATAGAAGTCAAACATGTTCATCAGTTCTTTGTCCATTTGACATCCATTATCAATATTATTGTTGGTTCTTCTAAATGTCATGATGAATTACAAACTGCTCAAGCTGCTGAAATTGAAAGTTTGATCACTTCCTATGAGATTGAGATTGGAAAAGGAGCAAATCAAATTGGTACGCTACAACGACCTAGAGATACTAGATGGGGATCTCATTTTCAATTTGTTTTGTAGCTTGATGAGGATGTTCAATGCTACTTGCTCAATTATCAATACTATCTCAAATGAGGGATCAAATTATTCTCAACGTGGTGATGCTGAAGCGGCTTACATGGTATTAATATCTTTTGAATTTATTCTGATATTATATATGATAAAAAAAATCATGGGAATCATTAATGCACTTTGCCAATCTTTGCAACAAAATTCTCAATATATTGTGAATGCCATGAGCCTAGTTTCAACCACAAAAGTGCTCATTCAAAATCTAAGAGATGATGGGTGGGAGTCTTTGCTTACTGATGTTAAATCATTTTGTGAAAAACACCAAATTGATATTCCTGATATGAATGAACAGTATACTAGAGCTCGAGGGAAATCTTGTCGTCAAGTTGACAAGTCAATGGAGCCTCATCTTAGGATTGATATATTTACTGCTATAATAGACTTCTAGTTACAAGAATTATATAACAGATTTAACGACCATACAATGGAACTTCTCATTCTTAGTGTTGCTTTAAACCCTAAAGGTGCATACAAATCCTTTAAAATTGATGAAATATGAAAATTGGTTGAGAACTTTTATCCACAGGATTTTACTGAGCAAGAAAAATTCCTTTTGAGAATTCAATTGCAGTATTATGAGCTTGATGTGCCGACGCATTTAGATTTTTAAGATATGTCTACATTATCTGAGCTATGCAGAGGACTAGCAATTTTAGAAAAGTCGAAGATTTATTATTTGATTGATAGGTTAATTCGTCTAGTATTTACTCTTCTTGTTTCTACTGCTATTACTGAGCAAGCATTTTCTACCATGAAATTTATAAAGACTAGATTGCGTACTCGAATGGAAGATGAGTTTCTAGCAGATCATTTGCTAGTTTATATTGAGAAAGAAATTGCCAAGAATTTCACTTCAAAGATGATAATGGATAAAAATTTTATTTCATGAAACATGAAAGATCATCGTCGAGCTTAATTTGAACGAGAAATCCTGAGTTGATATTTTATTTTTTATTTTTTTATTTTTTGTAATGGTCTCTAGCAAACTATGGAAATCTTTTTGTAATGATCTCTAGCAAACTATGGAAATCCTAAGGAAAATTATCTTATAAGATTATTTATAGACATGTATTTTTTATACACAACTTTATGATGTATGATTATTGTTTTTTATTTAATTAGGTGCAAAAAATACATATTACTTATACTCACACATACCACACACTTTGTCAATTGTCCCCCCAAACACTAAATCCTAGTTCCGCCCCTGCCTACGTTCACATGCCAAGGCGACGTCCCATGTTGGCCAACCCCAGCCCATGCACAGACATCCACTATAGGGCCACCTTGAATCGTTACACACCCCAATCCGCAGGCTATCCTCCACCACGTGAAGTCCAGCAACCACAGTGTTGCATGCTCTTCCCACGTCGAACACAACCACAGCTGCACTATTGCCCCTCCCTCCATCGTAAACAACCAACCAAATCCCCTTTTTCCCACAAGAACCGAGAGTCTGAACAAGCCACTACACCTCCGTTGCCTACGTTGGAAACAGCCGCCCACTGCTTTGATTGATCACTATTGCACCATGAGCCTTCATTGCCAGAGAACTGCCACACGTAGAGGCCTACAACCATGGATGAAGACCAGCCCCATGAATGCACTGCTCAAGCCCTTGTTTAGCCACCCGAAACCAAAGCAACTTCAACTCAACCGCTAACCCACACTTGGCCACCATACCTGCACCACACAAAAACGACATCAACCGCTAAGTGAGACCCTATCTAGCTCTCAGTAGATTATTAAGTTAGGCATCTATTTTAAGTTGGGCTTGGTGTTAGATATTTTATATATATATATATATATATATCTTAAGTGGCTTGATTTTTGGCATGAGCAAATATTTGGTATTCAGTTTTCAATTTTATAAAAAGAGCGAATATGAAATATGCAAAATTTGTGCATGATTATGTGAAGACTCTCTGAATCTATTTTGATTATGTGAAGATAATATGAATCTATTCAGTACTTTATTTTGATATGATGTAGTATCTAAAAACCTTTGGCATGACATTCTGATTCTGTATTTGGTTCTGTTTATGTTTTGTTCTGACCTTACCACGGGTGTAAAACTTTGACCTTTATTTTAGTTGGTACCAACTTGTATGTTTCTGAGTGCACCCACTTTGGAACTAATTGGTTTTTTTTATGGTCTTTCTTGTGTGCACACTCGAGGCTCCAAGAATGATAAGAGGAAAATTCACTTATGTTTTTCCCCTATTTGGCTACCGAGGATAGCACAACCTTACCATGGGGGTTAAACATGACCTTTATTCTGACATGATATGATGATGATTAGGGGTATAACTGGTTTGGTTCGATCCAATTTTAGACATATTTTATATTCGAATTGGTATACACCGATTTTGAGATTTGAACAACCGATATCGCACTAGTTATACCCCTAAACCGGTACTTCCAGTTTTACCAGTTCCGATCCAGTTTTTCTGGTATTTATATGTATAGTGTATTTAGTATATATAATATACTATATATATTATAGTATATAATAATATAGTGATATATTATAATATATAGTGATATAGTATTAATATAACTACAAATACTATAGACTATAGTGATAATATATAGTTATTTATATATAGTGGATTACTAATAGTACTAATATTAGTATTAGTATTAGTATTAGTATTAGTGTGTGTATATATATATATATATTAGTATCATATAGTGATATAGTATTTTATTATGTATGTTAGTGATAATATGTTAGTGATAATATGCTAGTGATTGTGAGATGTGGTGGGGCAAATCTGAAAGATCTGGAGGTTGAGAATCTACTGGTGCTATGCGTGAAGCCTATGGTAGGCCTACAACCCGACTAACCCAATCGAATTTTTGACCCTACCTAATCACCTGGATTCGGCAACTCGACCCACCACGTCCGAGTTGGGTCAACCCTTTTTTTTTTTTTAATACTAAAAACAAAAATGAATACTAATGAGAAGAAAGCATTAATTTACAAACGTATAAACTCTTTATTGCTAATTATTACACCATCAACAATTCTTTTACCCATTATCTCACAAACAGAAAATTAAATTATTTTAAAATTTAACTTAGCCCAAAATTCAAAAATGGATTTTACCCGGTTTCCACCCTCAACTTGCTTCCTTTGTTTCTGTCTTCCCCTTTCACAAGCCTAAAAATGCAATAGAATTCAGTCTTTAAATGCTATAAAATAAAACTTCGAATAGACAATGCCCAATCCATCCCTCCCATTTCTTCCTTTTAATGGTTGCCTTTCCCTTACCATCCTCCCTTCCAACATCTAATATGTGCGTTTACTTCTTCCTTTTCATGCCCTCTATTTCTTTCTCTCTATCTCCATAGCCTTGCACTCTCATTCTCATTCTTTAAAGCTTACCCATTTCCATCACCTACGCTTTTCTCCATTGTCAAAACCTATTACTCTTTCCACGCCCTCTCGCATTCAATTTGCTTCACTTCTTCCTCATGATCTCAAGGTAATTTTTTTCACTCTTTATCAAAGCTGCATCACCTTGAAGTTCATAACAGATTTTGAAGGTCACAAACCAAAACCTAAAATCTCTAAAAAAGAAAGAAAGAAAGATATATCCATCTATCACCACCATCCATCCACCACTTGGGTGTATAATTTCTTGATATCAAAGCTCTTCCTCAAAGACCCTTTTATCTTGCCCTCCATGAAAAGCTAGAACCCATGAGCCAAGGCTACCTCAACTAGCCCCATCTATGTTTGCTAGAGCTGTTTTGAGAACATCGGGATGTGCAAACTCTCCCAAAAATCATATGATAATCTAAGACAAAATAAGCAGACAACAAACTGAGGGGAAGGAATAAGCAGGTGACAAAATGGAGGGGAAGGAAGCTTACAAAAAATGAGGAGATGAGATGACGAAGGGAATGGGGAAGGCTAGGGGCTAGGGTTGATCTGCAAAAGCTTAAGTGAATTTTTATTTTAAAAGTTAGTCGAGTTGAAACCGGAGTTTAACAGGTTCAACTTGAAAGCCCGACAAAACCATTTATTATCAGGTGGGTCAGGTTGAGTCTTTGGGCAAACCGGATCTTCATATTTTTGCCCAGATCTTCATATTTTCTGCACAAACCTAGCCAACGGATGTATTATGGTGTAAAGGCGCGTGAGTGTCACACAACGAGATTTTTGCTATGGTTTTGCTTCGCCCTGGTAGATCAATAGCTAGGGAGTTGCGTAGTGGGGCGCGTGTAGATAATTAGTTGCCAGAGTGTCGTAGATTAAACCAAAATAGAACTGGTGGAAATGAGAGATAGCAAACACTAGCATGAAAACATATACATAGATCGGTATTGGGAATAGAGAGGAGGATGCGAAAAAAGGCTTCACCCTCTACTCTGGTGGAAACATTCAGAAAGGATGAGTAGGCTTTATAGAGAGAAGGAGGAGCTTTTCTATTGAGAAGGAACTAACCGAACTAGATATGAAGTTCATTTGCTTAGCTGGTGCTTTAGTTCACAGCCCATATCCAACTTAATGCTCAATTTCATCATTGAAGTAGAAATGACTACATTATTGATGATCCTTTATTTTGGATATTATTTTAAACCAAAATTAATAAACCAATAATATTACTTACTAGTTGGGGTTCTAAATAAATGTCGTGATTTAATGCCTTCTAAATAAAAATTATATATAATATAAAAATTAAAAAGTATATATTTACATATATATATATGAACCGGTCCGTCCAGTTCAATCTAGTTTTTCTCCACGAATGATGATTGTTATTGTCATGTTTTGTATTCCTTTGGGTCAAGTTTCAGCAACTCGGGTTTGGGCCTTTATACCTGCACACTCATGAAAAACAAAAAGGGAGAGCCGAGTGGTGGCCGGGGAGTCTCTAATACTTAAGTTAGTATATCTCTTTAGTAGTCTGTGCAAAAGTGCCAGAGCTTAGAAAGGGTTCTTTGTACTTGGGGGTCGACTTTTATATGAGGTTTTTGGGTGGGGACATCTCCTTGCCTTAGGGGCTCATGTCATTTTGTTGGTTGTTTGGTTAGAATCCTTTAATGCAACATGGCTCTTGGGGTGGCGCTATTAATGCGATGTAGAGTCTTGGGAGAGGCACCATGAATGCGGTGTGGCTCCTTGACTAAACTTTAGCTTGCGAGTGATCATTGCCGAGTATCTCCATACCTACAGTCAAGAGATTGAGAGTCCTCTGGATCTCTCGCCCACCTACCTATACAAGTTCTCTAGAGCTAGGTGTTAGTGGGATGTGTCAGGGTAGCAAGTCCCATATGGCCATATCGTTCATCTTTTCCACTTGAGGGTTGCTTCACAAGTTGGTTTTGCTTAAGTGCCCAGTGCTTCGTGGAGGCCTAGTGACTTCTGTTAAAGGAGGTCGTTGGGCTGGGTTGGGCTCTTGCCCCCCCTTTCCCCAAGGTCCCTTATTAATTTGTTACTCAAGCCTATAGGAGGAGAAGTTCCTTTACAGTTACCCCACCAATTCATATTAGACTAGTCTAGTGAGAATTTATTCTTTCCTTTTTCTTTCTTGTTCTTATTTTTATGTGGTTACTTCTGTTGAGCTCACCCACATTTGAGATGGGGGATCATTACTCTTCTTGGCTCTGTGGCATGTGTCAAGATCTTGGTACTTGATTGTACCCATATGGATTTTTCGTCATTAATGGTGTCTGGCGACGGTTCCTTTCCCGACTTTAGTGGCACGTCCTCTGATAGTTGGATTTGGTACTTGATTGTGTCTGTTTGGTTCTCCTAGCATTGATGGTGTTATGCGGCTCTTTCTCTTCACGTCGCATTGTATAGTATGTGTTGTAGGATTTGTGCTTGTCTCGTTGGCCTTGTGGGGTGCAAGTGCTCCCATGATTTTGGATCCCAACTGTCCCTAGGGTCTATTTAGACCCCAAACCTTTCATCATTTGGAGCCTACCTATTTTTTTTGCTTTCATCTTCCTTTTCTGAATCCCTAGTGCTTATCTTTCTTTTCTTTGAATCCTTCTTTAGTGTGTACCTGGCCTCTCCTTTCTCCCAAAAGCTCCAAACATGTCAAACCCTCTGACTCCTCATGGACTCTTGTGGGTTTTAGACCCTCTAGAGACTTATACCGAGTCACAACTACTCGATGAGCTTTCCTAGTGGTCATTGGTGACTCCAGGCGAGTTCAAGTCCCTGAAATCAACCTTTAATGTGCCTGGCATCATCGAGTTTGTGGTGCTGGCACCTCAAGGAGCGGTGGAGTCTAAAGGCTATGCTTCAAAGGTAGCCTTGTATCCTAGCATGTTTTCTAGTGGCCTTGGGCTGCCCTTCTACCGCTCGGTCTACCTTCAATTGGCTCCTGCCTAATTCCATCCAACCACATGGAGGATCTTGGTGTCTTGTTGTGTCTTCTGGCAATGGGTGTTGGAGAAGGCGAGTTCAAAATACCCTGACCTCACTACTCGCGAGTTCCTCCTTACTCAAAACCTGTTAAAAAAACATGGAAACACATGCAGCTTATGGTCCATTCATGCCTTGGTCCATCTGGAGCCGCAATACAACCATGTGAAAGGGTGGAAATTCCTCGAGTCCCATTGCCCCCTCCCGCCCCTCCCCCCCCTAAACGGGGGGAAGTCTTCTGTTCCAATGTTTGTTTGCAGTCAAAGCCATCCTCGAAGAGAAGCCCTCCTTGTCTCCCAAAGCTACATCTTCTTCTTCTCAACGTGAGGCCTTTCAGTAGGTTCAAGCTGACCCACTGATGGCCAATGTTACTCAGCCTGGGGGGGTCCTCCCAATCCTTTCAGAGATTCCTTCTCCGACCCCACAAGGTAGTGTGGAGGGAATTGCGGAACTTTCACCATGGGTGGAGTTGCTCTCCTTAAGGTTTTATGGAGTTCTTTTGGACCCTCCTATTCGAGTCAGATAGTGGTCCCATCTCTTGAGATTGATATGCAGATGGTTCCCTTGCCCATGTTTGAAGAACACCCCACTATGGGTGAGGAGTTTTCAACCAGGTTTCTATTCCAAAGTCTCCCATTGCTTATTCCCCCAAAATCGAGATTGCCTCTTCCAAAGCCATCTTTATAGGGGGTGGAGGTGATGAGATCTTGCCCAGGCGGGAAATGGCAAGGGCAGTGTCTTAGTTACTGGGGTTCTGGTTGATGTATCCGAGGCTGAGGCAGTGATGGTGCCTGTTGAAGTCAACAAAGTTTCGATTGTTGTCGCAGAAGTCGGGGCTTCATTTCCCTTCACTTACACTATCTCGACCTTCATATTGGTGAGATCCAAGGTCGAGGTCGTGGTGGGGCCAATGTGGGTCAACGAGGTTCCGGCTATTTTGGTTGACACTGAAGCCTTATTGTCCTTCACTAACACCATCTTGGCCTTGGCTTCAACAGGAGCTGGTGCCGAGGTGGTGATGGGAGCGGCAATGGAGACTATGGTAGCTCTCATTGGCCTGGCATAGGTGAGTTGGCAGTTAGAGGGGCTCCAGTAGTTTTAAAGGGCCCAAGGGTCAAAGAGGGTCTCGTGCCTGCCGCAAAAGATGAAGGTGAAGGTGAAAGTCGGGGAGGTCCGTTTCCGACGAAGTTCGCGGGGGTTGATGGCGCCATGGTCAGGAATCCCCTTGAGGGAAGAGATTACACTACCCCAAGGTTAGCTATAGACGGGTCTTGTTATGATGTCGTCCAAGAGATGAGTAGGAAGCTTAAGGGGTTCTTTTTTGGGGTTGATTATTAACTCGTCACATTCCTCTTTAAGTCATTTTGGTGTAGTTGCTTTTGGTACTGACTCAAAAACTTTCATGGCAGGGAGTGGAGCGGTTGGCGGCCTTCATTATGGATGACCGGGAGTGGCTAGAAGGCTCGATTGACTTTGCACCATGCCAAGGAGGAGAGAGAGAAAAGAGGAGTTAGATGAGGCCCTGATTAAGGTGAAACTCAGTTGCTAGCAAAGGCAGAAGAGGATGCTCTCGCTCTATCACCGAAAGGCCTAGCTGAGGTCTGACCAGGAAAGCTCACGAAAGGAGGTCAGTTTCCATCACCTTGAAGTGGCGCTTAGCAAGGGAGTGAGGGATAATCTTTCGAACTCCTTCAATTGCTAATTGGAGGAGCTGGACAAGCTCTAGGTCAAGAACTCGAGGTTGGGGAAATAGCATGACTCTAATGGTCAATCATACAAATGGCTGGATGGGAGATACTAGAAGCTCTCCAAGTCTTTGAAAAATATGTCGGACTCTTTAAAGGCTAAGTTTCAGAGGGTGAAAGACTTGGAGGTTGAGAATGCCCTCACTCCCGTCTGGGGAATCTAAAGAGAAGAGCCAAGCCGACAACTTAGACACAAGGTTGACTGAGGCCGTTCAAGCGATAGTTTCTCGTGATGTGACTATCCAGGACCTATGCTTCCACTTGGACCAAGTTGAAGCCGTCATCCCATGGCTGCGCGTGGAGTTGTCACAAGTCCGCTTGGTTCGTGATGACGCCTAGTCTTATGATTACTTGGAAGGTTTGGAAAGAATGTGGGATCATGTGCTTGTTAATCCTTAGAGCAATTTGAGGTCATCAAAAGTACAAGACCTCCCTCTAGATTCGGCAACGTTTAAGCGAGGTGCCTTGATAGGAAAGAATATGATCCCAAGCCTCCTTTAGGACAACCCAGCTAACCAAACTCTGATCGTCGTGTTTCTTTGGGTTTCCCCTTTTTGGGCCCCTTTTTTCCTTTTTTTTTATGTAAATGTTGGGGTACGTAAACTTTGTGAAAATATTAAAGGATTCTTAAGCATATCTTTACCTTATTCTGTTCTTTACTCTTCCTTTTTCACATCCAAGGAATATAACGAGCGAGGGGAGGCTATGCATAACAGATAATAAATAACAATTAACTGTAATTGTAATTGTGGAGTTTGCAAACTTGGATCATTTCAATAGGGCGTGATGATAGTTTGAGGCGCATGCTTAGTTGCTATTTTTTCATTAGAGAAGACTCACCCTGGAGTTAAGGTTGGGCAGTTGAGATACTAGACCCACACTCTTCCCGGGAGAGGTCGAGATGCCTTTAGCTAACTTGTCTCATTGGTTCTCTCAGAGAGGTAAGTTGTCGGATAGCTGAGGAGCTGGTTAGCTCTTTGCCATGATGAGGGTCGGGGTGATTTGTCTTCCTTTGTGAGCGAGAGAAGTCGTTCCAAGTTAGACTCTCCCACTAGTTCCTCACGGGGAGGTAAGTCGGGCAGCTTCAAGACTAGACCCACTCCTGCCCATTAATATCATAATGAAGGTAAGTGTTAGGTACGTTGCTGCTAATCTCGCTCTTCATCGTGGCAGAGGTTGAGGTAAGTTGCTGGGTAGCCAAGAGGCTGAACCCGCTCTCCATCATGGGAGGGATAGAGCAACCTTAAGGCGTAACTCATCCCCTTGTGTCTTTCGAGAAGGTAAGTTGTCACGTAGTCTGTGACTGGACCCACTCCCACCTGTTGACTCCCATGGGAAAAGAAAGTGTCGGGCAACCAAAGGCTGGACCTGCTCCCCACCATAGGAGGAATAAAGTAGCCTTAGGGCGTAACCCATCCATTTGGGTCCCACAAGAAGGTAAGTTGTCGGACAGCTAAGGAGCCATGTTCGCTCTTCACTGTCATGGGATTAGGGTAAATTATCAGGTAGCCGAGAGGCTGGGCCCACTCTCATCCATGAGGGAGGTCAGGTCACCAGGAGTGTTGGACCCGCCTGCTAATCCTTGTGGGGAGGTAAGTTGTCAAGAAGTTTGTGGCTGGACCCGTTCCTGCCCATTGATATCACAGCAAAGGTAAGTTGTCAACGAGGGAGATTACGTTCTTGGAGAAGGGAGTTGAGACATAGCTAGAGAGTGTGTTTCGGGTCAAGACACAATTCATTCCTAGAAAACTATACTTTCATTAACAGAGTTTACATTGTTGGCCATGGTAATATAACTTACACGCTTTACACTTTTTAACAATAAAACTTCTGTAGATGCTCGACATTCCAACAGTGTGGTAACTTGTTCCCTTGAGAGTGTCAGAGCTAGTAAGAGCTCGAGTGGTTGTTAGTGGTACCTACGTAGGGGCCCTCCCATCAGGGACCCAGTTTTCCTTCGTCTTAGGTGATTATCCCTGTTTGCTTTAGAGCCATGTCGCCTATCTTGAAAGCTCTTGGTCGTACCCATTTGTTGAAACATCATTTGGCCCTCCTCCTATTGGTTGTCGTCCTTATTTCTGCTTCATACCTGACTTCCTCTAGCAAGTCAAGTTGCTCTTCATGTCACTCGTCGTTAGAGCTTTGCTTGAAGTGTTGCACCCTGTAGATGGGGATCCCAACCTCTCTGGGTGGCATTGCGGCATGTCCATAGGTGAGAGTGAAGGGGGTTTCTCCCACTGTGGTTCTCACTAGGGAATTCTTCTGCCTAGGTGCCATTCCTGTTGCTAAAATTCTTCTTGACAATCCCTATAAACAAATTATTGGTTGCTTCAATTGGCCTATTTGATTCCCAGATTTTTACACCAGTCTCATTAATGGTCAAAATCAAACTGCCTTCTATTATTTGATATGATGACGCGGGGAATGCCGAACTTGCAGACGACCATTTTCCACAAGAATCGGGTGATGTTGCTTGTTGTAATTATTGCCAATGCTTTAGCCTCTATCCACTTAGTGAAGTAGTCCACCGCCACTACTACAAATTTTACTCCCCCTTACCCTAAGGAAGGGGACCTACTAGGTCAACTCCAGGTGGGAAATGGGGTATCTTGGAGTATTCTTGACATTTCCTACACTTTCAAACATATTCTTCTGTGTCTTGGAGGGCATAAGGCCAGTAGCACCCCACCCTCATCACTTTGCCTGCCAACGTCTTTCGCCCGGAGTGGTTACCGCGGATTCCATCTTTTACCTTTGCCAACACAGACTGGGCTTCTTCAAATAAGATGCACCTTAGGAAAGGCATGGAGTAACTTCTCTTATACAGGACTCCCTCAAGTAGGGTGTAATGTGTTGCTATGTTCCTGATCTTTCTTACTTCCCATATGTTATCCTGTAGCTCATTGGTGTCTACATACTTGATTATGTCCAACGCCCACTCTGAGTCTCACGGCTTTACCTCTATGACTTCAATTCCCAAAGCGGTACCTCAACAGTCTTGATCATCATTTGCTCTAGCAGAGGAGAATTTTCTTGCCCTAATGCTGCTCGTGCCAACTTGTCCACCTTTTGGTTCTCAGCCCTCGGTACTTGTTGGATATGAAAGCATTTGAAGTGGGCGCTCACCTTCTATCAAAGCTAAGTGCTTTTTCAACTTTTCACTCTTTGTATCGAACCCTCCCCGTACTTTGTTGACCACTACTTGAGAATTGGCCCGCACCTCTATTTCTTTTACACCCAAAGTTTTGGCGATCATCAAACCAGAGGATAACACCTTGTACTTTGCCTCTTTGTTGGTGGTTTTGAACGCCAACTTAATAACTTAATCATGCTCTTTGCCTGTATCTTTAAAAATTTGCTCCCTCACTCCCCCTCCAAGTTGGCAGGATGAGCCGTCAATGTAAACCTATGAGGGCTGGACTGGAGATGCTTGTTCTACTTCTTCTGGGAAGCCAGTGAATTTTTTCACAAAATCTACCAATACCTGTCCTTTAATAGCATCTCGGGGTACATATTCAATGTCGAACTTGCTCAGCTCTACTACCCAGTTCGTTAGGCGTCCTAAGGCATTTGGTTTTTGCAAGATTTTCTTCAGGGGAGTTTTGGTCATGACCCTCACCAAGTGAGCTTGGAAATATGGGCGAAGGCATCGGGTGGTTACCACAAAGGTGAAGGCGAGCTAGTCCATGAGTGGATATTTGGTCTTTGTTCCTCGATAAGCCTAGCTGGTGTAATACAAGAGCTTTTGGACCCCCCTTCATCCCGTACCAGGGCTGAGGATGCCGCATATGGGGAGATTGCCAAGTATAGAATTAAGGTCTCCCCACATATGGGCTAGCTGATATTAGGGGGGGCTAGTGAGGTATTTTTAAGAGCCTCGAATGCTCAGTCGTACTCGCCATCCCATGTTTGTGCCTTTTGCAACACCTTAAAAATGGTAGGCATTTGTCAGTGGACCTCGATACAAATATGTTAAGGCCACTACTCAACTGCAGAGTTTCTACACTCTTTTGATGTTTCGAGATGGGGCCATGTAGAGTATAGCCTCTACTTTCTTCGAGTTAGCTTCTATTCCCCATTTTGAAACCATGAAGACTAGAAACTTATAAGAGCCCACTCCGAAGGCACACTTCATCAGGTTGTGTTTCATCTGATATTTTCGTAATACTGTGAAGGCTTCACTATGGTCAGTAAGGTGGTTTTCAAGAGCTCCACTCTTGACTAGCAAATTGTCCACGTAGACGTCCATATTTCCTCCCATTTGATCTTTAAACATGCGGTTGACCAGCTGCTAATAGGTGGGCCCACGTTTTTTAATCCAAATTGCATGGCCGAGTAGTAGTATAACCCCCTATTAGTGACATTTGAAGTCTTCTCCACATCATAAGGATTCATGCAGATTTGGTTGTACTTGGAGGAGGCGTTCATAAAGCTAATCATGCGATGGCTTGTAGTAGAGTCGACGATCAGATCAATGCGAGGTAACAAGAAGCTATCCTTTGGACATGCCTTATTCAAGTTGGTGAAGTCGACTCACATTCTCTATTCTCCCATATGAGGCATGCCGTGAGTAACAGGTTAACCTCTGCAACGATGGCAGCGTTCTTCTCAATAATAAAGTTTTGGCCTTCTTGTCTGACCCCCTTGGCCTCCGGGTCCATGCTCAGGTAGTGTTGCATAATCTTTTAGTCGATCCCGAGCATATCCACGTGACTCTAGGCAAAGACATCCTAGTGTTCCATGAGGATTCGTTGTTTGGCGTGTCTCATTTCTGGAGCCATTTTGTTGCCAATCTTGGCTGCAGTTTTGGGGTGGCTTTGGCCTAGGGGGACTAACTCCAACGGCTCAATTGGCTTTAGGAGGTGGTGGGAGAACGTGATCGTTATCTAGGTGGTGGTTTACATGCACCCTATCATCCTTTGGATTCAATTCTAGTACGTAGCACTCGCATGCCAATACCTATTCGCCTCGAGTCTCCCCCACTCCCTAGGAGGTCGAGAACTTCATCTTTAAGTGATAGGTTGACATGACCGCTCTCAGGCACTTGAGGATAGGCCAGCCAAGTATCATTCCTGTTTTAAAATCCAATGAACCAATATTAGCTGGAAACATGATGCATGATGGTGTGGTTGTGCGTGTAGGGTGGAGGTAATCCTGAAGTGTCCTAGTGGGTTTATCTCCGTGTTCACTCATTTCCTCAAAATTAGAAAAATTATCAAACAAATTATTAAAAAATTTAGACTTTGACTTTAACTTTAACACAGGCCTACAAGCAAACCGACCCAATATGTCTCAATTGTGCATGCAAGATAGAAAAAAATGCCACACTAAAAAAAAACTACAAAAAAGAATAAGAAAATGAAAAGAAAATAAAGATCAATCTAAGAGAGGGAACTAAGTTACCGCGTTTTCAAACTACTGAAAAGAAAAACTATCTAGCAATTCTTCTACCGTCTCCCCGGCAACAATGCCAAAATTTGATTACGCCCAAAGAATGACGTGGTAATTATAGCGCAACTTTGAGGTGTCGATTCCATAGGGAGACAAATTAAAAAAAATAGTAGAAGAAACAAAAGAACTAAAGAAAAATATTAAATGATTAATAGAGAACAAAAAATTAATTTTAAATACAAATTAAAGTGAATCAAAGTTACTAACGGAAGAAGTACTCAAATTTGATGAACAGTAAAGTATCAAGAATCCCTTACACAAATCTGGTATTTTAATTATTATTAATTCATTGAATAACTCAATTGGAAACTCAATTCTTGAAATTTCCAATCGGAAGGTATAAATTTATAAACCAAATGTAACGCTTTGAAAAATCATTCACCACTTTTAAAATACGTAAATTATTATCCATATTGAGAAAATCCAGCGACGACAATATGCTTAAGGAGTGATATTATAGCAAAAAATAAAATCAATATAGATAAATAATTAATCCAAACATAATAAAAAAAACCAATTCAATCAAAAGAAAAAGCATGACTGAATCCATAAACAAAATAAATTCTATGATTATTCAGAGAAGAAAACATCAATGATCAATTGAGAATGATAAAATAAAAGAGTTTTAGTAATTAAAAATCAATTACATAAATTAAAAATAAATTAATAATACCATCTAATTTGCAAGGTCATCCCTAATTCTACTTGAGAATTTAATTACCCATAAATATAATGGATAACAAAAATCTCCAAAAAAACATAAAACAAACGGCTGCCATGAAAGTGCTTTTCTCATCTCTTCAAATCTGCCCCTTGTGCCTCTCGTCCTCCTCCTATTTCATGTTAATAATATGCTTATATAGGGTAGGAAAGAAACCCTAATGTCTTCATAATTCCTACATAAAAATTTGCCTAAATTTTAAGACTAATCTTGGCAATAATGTATGTGCTTCAGGAGTTTGAATTTGGAAATGCTTATTAGAGATAAATTTATATACCTTTAAGATATCTTTCTAATGCATGAAGAATCACATCAATCTGATATGTGACTAGAAAGTTAAGGTCAAAATAATAAAGTATGTCCAGTTTGTCTCCTAGCGAATTTCGGACTTAGACTTCTCGCAGTTTCTTTTTATGATTTTTTTTCTTTTTTTTTTCTTGATCCAAATTGCACTCAAACTCCATGAAGGTCCTCCTTTGAATTTGACTGGGTTTTGACTTGCTCTTTTATAAGCTCTGAAATTAAACAGAAAAAACTATTTAGGAGTATTTCAACGTAAATAGAAACTCAATTTAGGAATACACATTAATTCCTACGATTTCTATTCATATTCTAGCATTTTAATCTAATAATATGGTAATTAGAGAGCACTTTCGCTCACTTATCACACCCCACAACTTACTCATTGGTAGTCTCTAGCAATTTTCATGCCAAAACAATAAAAGAGACCAAAGAAAATCACACAAAGGCTACCAAGTCACACTTTCCAGATTCACATGTCAAAACAATCCTAGAAATTCAATAACCCTATCACAAGCAATCCACCTATAGCATTTCATAGGGTGTGTGTGTGTTCCTAACTATATCCATCTAACCAGAGGTCCTAACACATGCAACATCAAGAACATCTCAAACAAATGGTTCAACTCCATAACTCACGGGTATAAAAGTGTTTTATGTGAGGATTCTCTCTATAGAGTTGACAATGGGTGTACACACACTCTCATAAGAAATTAGGCAATTATGTATAAACAACGACTAAACATTGATCTTATGATAGAAACACTAACAAATAAGACTTCCACCAATCTTTCCAAAAGCTTACTTACGGTCAGAACGGTCAATCAAAAAGGTTGTAACGTGGCTTAGGTTTGAAAAAATAAAGATGAAAATAATTCAAAAACTTTCAAGTACATGCAAAGAGAATTTTATTAAATATCTCAGTAGACCACACTTCTCACTTGATATACTCTCAAACTTTTCGGATCGTCGAATAATAATGTTTTTCCTTCTCCTTCTTCTTCTCTTTTTTTTCAACAATTTGATGAACAAACATATGCCACATTGGTATTCTTGCCATATCCACCCAACCTTGACCCTCTCTCTCTCTCTTTTATTTATTTATTTATTTATTTATTTTGCCATTAAAGCTCATTCAATTGAACGCTTTGCAACTCATACTCTTCTCCTTTTTTTCTTCTTTTTTTTTAATTGAAAATGATAAAACAAAAGAAAGAAAATGCAAATTTCACACCTATAATACATTTGAAAGTAAAAAAGATAGAAAAATCAGTGTATAGATTATACTCCAATGCGGAGAGGCATGGATGATATGGGCATATGAAAAGAAAAAACTACATGTGTTTATTGGCTCAAAGTTGGCTACTAGGAGTCTATGAGGGAAATGATTAGCTTAAAAGGCTCAAACGTTGATCCTAAGTTGAACTTTGTCATATCCCAAGTATATCCACCATCTTACCACAAACCATGTAATGATATTCTCAAAAGAAGTGCCCAATTCAACAGATCAATTAATGCTTATTACAATTTACTGCATTTGTAGGCTCTTAATCCTCTCTAAACTCACATGAATACTTAAGTAAAAGAGTTCTCTAGCTACATGTGTCAAACCACTATCTTATCACAAAGTTTGGATGAGTGCATTAGTGGTTCTGTGAATGTTTCAGTAAAAAATGATTATGGTAGGTTTGGTGAATTCACGAAGATGACTATGAATGAGAATGATTACACATGTGAAAATGGTACACGTGTAATGCAAAAAATTGACACATAAAAATATGTCACAGGGTTCCAACAAGCATTTTAAATACTAAATTTGCACCACCACCCCCAACATAAATAAAACATTGTCCTCAATATTTAAGAATCAAAATTGAATGAAGAGTAACTAAGAATACACTTGATGAGTGACGAGGGTAGCTCGCTAAATACCAAAAATAGTAACCTGAAATGACAAAATGAAACTAACCTACAAACAAAAACAAATAAAATAACAACAAACAAAAAGAAAAAGAAAGAAAATAAGAGAAAAAAAATAAAACAAATAAAGAAAAACATACTTGTGTGGTGTGGTCAAGGTTGAAAGACCGGATCTACAAGTGGAATATCTTCCACTTCTGAAACTTGCCTATCAATTAATACTTTAAGGCGTTGACCATTTACTTTAAAGATCCGACCATTTTTAGGATCCTTTATTTCTACCGCCCCATTTTCAAAAGCATGTTTCACTACAAAGGAACTAGGCCACCTAGACCGAAGTTTTCCTAGGTGTTTATGAAGTTTAAAATCATATAAGTGTATTCGGTCATCAAACCTAAACGTCTTCCTAAAAAGATTTTTATCATGAAACGTTTTCATTATAACCTTATAGATTTTATACTTAGGCAAAGGTTTCAATTTCACTCTTGGTGCTTCCATTCTTAAAAGAAACTATTTTTCACCTTTCTTAGGCAACTCCTCAAATTTTGGTTGCCGTACTTGTGTTCCATAATCCTGAGATTTATAAAAAATAGCACAAGTATCAACAATATCAGATAAATCACTAATAGTATCAAACTCATAATTAACAATGGAATATTCAAGGGGATCAAAATCATAAGTTGTGTGAACTCCCTTGTCTATGAGTGCGTCAATCATGTACGTTTGGTGGCACTCGTCATCTATTGACTGTTTCTCAATATGAAAAATGTTGACCTCCGTGGTCATGTTTCCAAAAGATAACTTTATCAACTCATTTCTACAATTTATAAGTACATTAGCCGTAGTGAGGAAATGTCTACCTAATATGAGAGGAACCTTAGAGTTAGACTCAACAACCGACTGAGTGTCCAAAATTAAGAAATATACAAGATAATAAAACTTGTCAATTTGGATAAAAATATTCTCAACTATCACTCTCGATTTTTTAACTGAACGGTCAGCCAATTGAAGCACAATAGAAATTGGCTTAATTTGACCCAAACCAAGCTGCAAATAAATGGAATAAGACATCAAATTAACACTAGCTAATAAATCTAGCAAGGCTTGCCCAAACTCATAATTCTCAATATTACATGTAATGGTTGGACAATCAGGATCCTTGTACTTTTGAGGAATTCACTGCTAAATTAGAGTACTAACTTGCGTTGTCAAAAAGATTGTCTTCTTAACATAGTGTTTCCTCTTAACTGTAATCAAATTTTTGAGAACTTTTACATAAGTAGGAACTTGTTTAATAACATGCAAAAGAGGAAGGTTAATCTTTACTTGCCTAAGGTTCTCCAAGATTTTATTACTAAAATCCAAAGTTCGTATACCAAATTTTAAATCTTGAGAAAATAATACCTTAACTGGGCTCTTAATTACCTCGTCTTCCTTAGGAAACTCGGTACTATCATTACTTTGTTTCTCTTCAACATCCTCTAGCTTATCAATTCCTTAGGATACTCGATACTATCATTGCTTTGTTCCTCTTCCTTAGAAAACATGATGCATGATGGTGTGGCTGTGCGTATAGGGTGGAGGTAATCCTGAAGTGTCCTAGTGGGTTTATCTCCGTGTTCACTCATTTCCTGAGAATTAGAAGAATTATCAAACAAATTATTAGAAAATTTAGACTTTGACTTTAACTCTAACATAGGCCTACAAACAAACTGACCCAATGTGTCTCTATACCTGTGCATGCAAGATAGAGAAAAATGCCACACTAAAAAAACTACAAAAAAGAAAAATAAAATAAAATAAAGATGTACCAAGCTCAGAGAGGGAACGAAGTTACCGCCTTTTCAAACTAATGAAAAAAAAAACTATCTAACAATTCTTCTACCGTCTCCCCGGCAATGGTTCCAAAATTTGATTACGACCAAAGAATAATGTGGTAATTATAGCACAACTTTGAAGTGTCGATTCCATGGGGAGACAAATTAAAAAAAAATAGTAGAAGGAACAAAAGAACTAAAGAAAAATATTAAATGATTAATAGAGAACCAAAAATTAATTTTAAATACAAATTAAAGTGAATCAAAGTTACTAATGGAAGAAGTACTCAAATTTGATGAGCAGTAAAGTATCGGGAATCCCTTATGCAAATATGGTATTTTAATTATTATTAATTTATTGAATAACTCAATTGGAAACTCAATTCCCGAAATTTCCAATTGGAATGTATAAATTTATAACCCAAAATTAAACAAAATGTAACCCTTTGAAAAATTATTTACCACTTTTAAAATACGTAAATTATTATCCATATTGAGAAAATCCAACGACGACAATATACTTAGGGAGCAATATTGTAGCAAAAAATAAAATCAATATAGATAAATAATTGATCCAAACATAATAAAAAAACCAATCCAATCAAAAGAAAAAGCATGACTGAATCCATAAACAAAATAAATTCTATGATTATTAAGAGAAGAAAACATTAACGATCAATTGAGAATGATAAAATAAAAGAGTTTTTAATAATTAAAAATCAAATACATAAATTAAAAATAAATTAATAATACTATCTAATGTGCAAGGTCATCCCTAATTCTACTTGAGAATATAGTTACCCATAAATATAATGGATAACAAAACTCTCCAGAAAAACATAAAGCAAACGGCGGTTATGAAAGTGATTTTCTTCTCTCTTCAAATCTACCCCTTGTGCCTCTCGTCCTCCTCCTATTTCATGTTAATAATATGCTTATATAGGGTAGGAAAAAAAACCCTAATGTCTTTATAATTCCTACATAAAAATTCGCCTAAATTTTAAGACTAATCTTGGCAATAATGTACGTGCTTCAGGAGTTTGAATTTGAAAATCCTTATTAGAGAGAAATTTATATACCTTTAAGATATCTTTCTAATGCATCAAGAATCACATCAATCCAATATGTGACTAGAAAGTTAAGGTCAAAATAATAAAGTATGTCCAATCTGTCTCCTAGCAAATTTCAGACTTAGACTTCATGCAGTTTACTTTTATGAAATTTTTTCTTTTTTTTTTCTTGATCCAAATTGCACTCAAACTCCATGAAAGTTCTCTTTTGAATTTGACTGGGTTTTGACTTGCTCTTTTATGAGCTTTAAAATTAAACATAAAAAACTGTTTAGGAGTATCTCAACAGAAATAGAAACTCAATTCAAGAATACACATGAATTCTTATTATTTCTATTCATATTTTAACCTTTTAATCCAATAATAAGGCAACTAGAGTGTACTTTCGCTCACTTATCAGGAGTTTTTACCACTATGAAGTCAGCCATGGCTGAAGCTGTGTAAGGGGCCTTCCCTGCTATGATAGATAGGGTGATGGTTGGCTGAACCATATCCCCTTTCAATGGCATGGGCATTGGTTGAAGAAGGGTAGGATCAATCCTCATCTGAGTTAAGGATTCCCACAAAAGGAAATCTGTGGAGCTGCCATTGTCGACAAGGATCCTTTTGGCGGTGAAGTTGGCAATTAGTATAGTTACTACCAGAGCATAATCATGAGGGTAGAGGGCCCCTCCTCGTCTTCCTTTCAGAAGGAGATGATGGGCAAGGGCTCACCCCTTCTATGCTTGGTGGGATGGTATTTAGCTGAGTATACCTCTTGGTATTGTGCTCGCCTGGCATGTGCCTTTCTACCGAATGAGGTGGCTCCCCCGCTGGCAACCCCCTCCGCCGCCACAATGGTTTTGATTTTGTCCAATGCGGGCCTTCTTGGGGTAGCGCTTGGGGGTGGCCATTAGGCGGCCTCCGTTTGGCCCTTCTTCATCTCGGGCTTACTTCCTCCTTGGTCTATCGAGCCTTTCTACACTTCTCTCCCATGACCTTCTTCTTTGCTCCTATTCCATTCTCCATCCAGAGGGTACCAGGTCTTGATCGCTCCATCTCTTCTCTTTCCTCCTTCAAGGAAATGCAGTCCTCTGTGTTATGGTTGGTGGATTGGTGGTAGATGCAATAATGGTGACTATTGCTCTTGTAGCCTACTTCTCGAGTGGTGGCAGGTCTTCTTTTTGGATAGTGAGTGATGCCCGATCAAATTGAAAGCCCACACCTCTCGTGGGGGCTTTTTCCCTCCTGTTGTCATGTAGTTTCTTCTCCGTCTTTTCACGGGCCTTGTCCTTGCCTGACTTCTTCCCCTTTCTATCAGCCTGCTCCAATATCTTTCTTCTTAAGCTTTGCCAAGGTCTGGAGTGCATCCTTGGTGTTGATAAAGTTGTTGGCCTGATCCATAAATTCTCGCAGCATGGCAAGAGTTCTCCTGGCTAATTCTACCATGAATTGGGATTGAGGCCATACCCTCCCTAAGAGTGCTGCCAAAGTTATTTTCTCATCTTGGTCATCTTTTGCCATGTGCTCCTTTGTTGAACCTATACAGGTATGCCTTTAGGCCCTCATCTTCCCCCTGCTTGATGGTGAGGAGATAGGCCATGGGGTGACCCCTTCTTTGGCTTGCCATAAACTTTGTGAGGAACAGGCAGGCTAGCTCCCCAAAGCTATCTATGGATTCAGGCATTAGTGACCTGAACCATATTCTAGCTAGTCCCCTCAAAGTTAGCGAGAACCACAAGCTACTTTCCCTTGGAAACCATGTAGAGTCATGTGGGCTTTAAAGGTCTCCAGGTGTTCAAGGGGGTCCCTGGTCCTGTCATACATGTCCATAAAAGGAAATCAAAACTTGGGTGGCAGTGGCACTGCCATTTCCTCAGTGTTGTAGGGCAAGGTAGTTTTGATGAGTAACTGGTCTATTGACGATGACATATTGATCCTTTTTACCATCTTTTTGTACTTCCCTTTGAGATTATGCAACTTGCTCTGCATGTTCCTCCTTTCTTCCTCTGCATAACCTTCTCCTCTTGCGTTTCTGGATTCCACATGTTCATTGTTGCTTGGTTCTATGTCATTTTCTAGTTCATTGGTGGCTACTCTAAATGTCTCATTTTTTAAAGGGTCTCTACTTCGGTAGTCAGCTTTCTCACCAGTTGTTCCATCACCGCTAGCCTTGCTTCCATGTTCACTAATGTTGCTTCTTCTTGTCCTCAAGTTGTCTAAGAACAGGTTGTCGCAGGCGTATGAAGGACACATGAAGTCTATAGGAATCCCACAGACAACGCCACTATTATTGTTCTGTTTTGTACGCCTTTGGACTAGGCTTCAAAAACTTGGGTCTAAGCCTTTACACATGCACACTCAAGAAAACAGAGAAAGGGGGAGATTCGGGTAGTGGCCGGGGAATCTCCGATGCTTAAGTCAATATATCTCCTTAGTAGTCTGTGCGAGAGTGCCAGAGCTTAGAGAGGGTTCTTCATACATGGGGGTCAGCTTTATATGAGGTTTTTGGATGGGGAAACCTCGTACCTTGCCTTAGGGAGCACATGTTACTTCGACTATTGTTTGGCTAGAATCCTTTAATGCGGCATGGCTCCTGGGGTGGCGCTATTAATGTGGCATGGCTCCCTGACTAAATTTTAGCTTGCGAGTGATCATTGTTGAGTATTTTCATATCTGCTGTCAGGAGATCGAGGGTCCTCTGCATCTCTCATCCACGTGCCTGTACATGTTCACAAGAGTTAGGCGTTACTGGGGTGTGTCAGGCTAGTGAATCCCGTTTGTCCTTATCGTTCGTCTTTCCTACGTGAGGGTTGCTTTCATGAGTTGGTTTTGCTTATGGGCCCAATGCTTTGTAGAGGCCCGGTGACTTCTCTTAGAGATGGTCATTGGGTTGGGTTGGGCTCTCACCCCCCTTTTCCATGAGGTCCATCATGGGCTTGTTACTAGGGTCTACAGGAGGGAAAGTCCCCTTACAATGATATTCAATTATACCATGCTAGAAAAGTTTTGTATATGAATATTTTGAACTATCGCTATGATATTTTGATAAGATATTTTGGTTATGCATTTTGAAACTTAAAATGTTTTGTTATGTATTTCGAACTTTGTAAATAGTTCATGTTTATATACTAGTATATGTTCTCTGCTTACTAAGTTGTTGGTAACTCATCTCTTATTTCAAAAATATTATCAGATGTTTTGGATGTTTCAATTGAGGATAATGAATAGGAAGCATGGGCAAGACTATTTGAAGATAGTGAATTAAGTATTAAAAGGGAAATTTAATTATTGAAGAGTTTTATACAGTTGGGATTGTTTTAAGTTATGTTGAGTTGGTAATTTCAAGGGTTGTCATTTAAATTAAGACTTTTTGGTGTATTAGATTAATTATATTGGAGTAGTTAATCTTTGATGTGCCATTGAGACTTTAGAGTTTCTATATGTATTGTGAGATGTGATTTTTAAGTGACAAGAAATAACTCTCCGGCCCAACTAGTTACATGGCATTACATGAGCACTTTCATTAATTTTACCATTAGAAAATTAACAGCATGATTGCCACGTGAAATCCATAGGCCACATGTTAGTCTCTCATTCGTTGTCATGGGTGTTGATGCCACCTGTAAGCCAATTAAGGAATGACTCGTGGCCTGCATTGAATTTTCTAGGGCTGTACAGGAACCGATCCCGCTGACCGCTGTTGATGCCAACCGACCGCCACGGCACGGAACTGGCCGAAACCGGCAGGGAACCGGTCAGCCGTCAGTGTTATTTATGCAAAACCGTAGTCGGTCGGTTCGGCATCGGTTCACCCCCCTAAAAACCACTGAACTGGCCGACTATTTATATTTATATTTTTTTTAAAAATATACTTATTTAAATGGCGTTGTTTCACTCATTTAAGTGGAACGACGCCGTTTAAAGCCTGTGCATTAAAAACATCACTTATGGAACGGCGCCGTTTAACTTAGACTTAAGTGAAACGGCGTCGTTTTAGGACTCAGTATTTGAAAAAAATAATAAAAGGGACGGCGCCGTTTAACCCTACGGCCCCGTTCCCTTTCTCTTCTTCCCCATTTCTGTTCTTTAACTTCTTTAACACATCAATGTCGCCGCCGCCCCCCTCCTCTCTCTCTCGCTTTCTCTCTATCTCTCTCTCTGTCTCAAAAATCTCAGTCACCGCGGCTTCATCGCCCTCTCTCGCTCTCTCTCCCTCAGCAACCGATGACGCTGACGAACCGACCAGAGTTATGCCGAGACCGAGGACGACGGTTTCCTCCCCATTCTCCGGCCGGTTTCGGTCGAGATTTGTGTCGTTTTTCCATGTCGGTGGGGTTTCAGTTTGATGCCGAAACCGACGCCGACACATCGGTTTACACCCCTGGAATTTTCTTCATCTTTGGCCTTGCTTCTAGTGATACATTTACACAACCAAGAGCAACCTTCAGGACTTAAGCATCTGACTTCTAATGGCAAGTGATGTTTTGCTGATATTAGGGTCAAGGATGTGATCCCATTTGTCTTGTTTGACTGAGTCGCTTAAGGCCCACTGGGCCAACTTAGTTCCCTCACTAACAACTAGTTTTCGATTCAACAGCTCCAGGAAAATGACCACAAAACTGTAAATGTTCCCAACCATTGTTACTCTCATCATGTAAGCATACTCTGCCAACCACCAACAAATAACATGAGATATTTAGACACTAACAGTTGACATCATTAATCAAATTGAGAAAGGAATTCAATTGAAGGAAGGCATGCATGGCCAAGGAGAAGAATATGATGTCACTAAACAGAAACAAACCAATATATTATACAATTGAGATGACTTCACAAAGGATTGAAACATGCAAACAATTAGAGGCTTGTGAGTATTATGTGATTTTGGAAACCTCAAATTTGAGGAAAAGGCTTCCAGTGCTCTTTTGAGGGATCGTTCATCTTGCATAGCTCAATATCTCCAATTTGAGGCTCCTTGAGGGACTTCAGCATGATGTTTCCAATTGATAGATCAAGTAGTAGTATTGAGCCGGGGGCAAAACCCTGCAGAAAGGAAAGACCATGAGTGACTCCAACCACTATGCTGTATCTGCTTGCCCAATTCAAAGCATTTTCCAGGCTACCATAAAGAACGTCAAAAAGGGTTCCCTTTGGAGAAAATTCATTAAACAAATAAGCATTGTCAACAGAAAAAACTTGCTTCACAAACAGGTGTGTGCTGAGGGCTTTTACCTATTATTATCACTTGGGCACTGTGGCGAGCACAGTGTGCTGCACGGATGGATGACGAAATTACTAATTGGCGAGGGGTGGTTCGGTGGGTGAAGATAGCCTTGTTAGATGTGTTCCTTCAAGATCATAAATTCACACAGATGCATCCTCGAGATCTAGCAATTCTTAAGGAATTAAATGTTCCCTTTGTTCCAGGTAAAATGAAAAGTGTGAAGGCTGTTGCTTGGAAGAAACCGAGAAAGGGTGGTGTCAAGCTAAATATTGATTGGATTTCTCTTAGTAATCCTGGGATGGTTGGCGGGGGAGGCATTCTCCAGGATGATAAGGGTCGAACCATGGCGGGTTTTGCAACCCATTATGGCGTGGCATCCAATAACGTCGCTGAGGGATGTGCTCTTTTGGATGGCCTCCACATGGCTCACCATATGGGATTTAGAAATGTTATGGTGGAATCGGATTCGGCAGTTCTAGTGGGATGGATCCAATCCAGAGAGTGTAACCTTTAGTATTTGTGGAATTTTTTGGAAGAAATTAAAATGTTGTTTGATGCCTTGAATTGCAGTATTTGTCATATTTTTGGATAAGCTAACATGGTTGCAGATTTTCTTGCCAAACAAGGTGCTTTTAATAATTTTTGGTTGTTTACTGGAGCAGAGATAGGAAGTGGGATGCTTAGAGGTTTGCTGCGAACGGATTGTTGGGAGCTTCCTTATTTACGTTTATAATAATTTTTGTATTGGTTTTGGCTTGGAAAATTGTTGGCATCTAAGATGTAATATCGCAAGTATGTTGGATTGTACTCAGGGTATTCCTCCACCATAAGTGAGGATTTTTTTAAAAAATCGGGAAGAGGTCACTCATGGACATGTAACATTTGCTCTTCTTTAAAAAAAATAAAAATAAAAATAAAAAATAAAAAAAGGGAGAGAGAAACAAAACTTAGGCTAAACTAGTCATCACATTTGAATTGCTCATATTCCCCAAAACCTCCAACTCTTGCCAGAATTTAGCGTTAGTACTATTCATCTAGGTTCTGGCTCAAGAATCTGGGTATACCCAGACTAGAACCCAGGTTTCAAACCTAGGCTGGAACTCAGATGAAATCAGTTTTAAAAATCAGGAACCCGGGTTTCTAGCTTGTACCTAGTTCTTTTTTTTTTCTTTTTTTTTTTTCCGTTTGAATGTTTTGATGTTTCTTTTAACAACCTACAGTAGTACTCTATCTTCTTTTTTAATAAATAATATGTGATACTGATACATGCATGAGAGTTTTTGTACAACAATTTAAAAAAAAAAAATTGAAAAAAGTGCCCATCCACATCCACAATGTTCAAACATACGTGTATAGTACTACTGTAGGTTGTTAAAAAAGAAAAAGTATCTGGTTTTAAACTTGGGTTCTAGGTTTGAATGAGGTTCCCTAACCTGGTGTACTAGGATTATTTTTATCTTGGTACTGGCCCGGATCAAACCTGTGACGCCCTCAAATTCCATTTGGGATTGGATGGACATCCGAAGCATCGGGACATACAACACAAGGTTACCTAGGGGTTCATAACATATAAGATGTAATGTTCCTAATATGTATTTAGCATTATGCAATATTCGCAGCGGATAATTTTTTTTTTTTAGCAATACTATGCATCAAACTTATAGTATCTCAAATAGTTAAATCATAATCCAATCATACTTAACAAAATAAACATCCATAATTTCAGTACGAGTCTCATAAAACTGTAATCTCAAAAGCATGGGAGGCCATACTCCATATTTACATTAACAAAATACACTACTGAAGAAGTTCGTCAAATAACTTGTGTAACTCAACTAACGAGGCCAGAGTACTGTCCAAAAACTAACTATGGAAGCTGTAAGCTCCGTGTCATGTCTGCGGTATCTAGTCAAACTCCTTCAGTCTACCAATGTCCTCTCCCTGCTCTGATCCTAACACATCGCCTACCATTTGAGGGGAATTGTAGTTGGGACTACCATAGTGAGATTTGATTACAAATCTGAGTAAGTTAACAAGAAACTCCCACACAAGTTAATGATGCATGCATGGCATTAAAAGTATGAATGCATAATTAAAGTCATAAGTAAGCATAGCACAACTTGACATATAGCATGGCATAACTGACATAACCTGAATTGAAACGTGAACTGAACTTGACTTGACATGACATGAACTTAAACTTATAATATAACATTGGCTAGCAACATAACATGAGCGTGAACTTGAAACATAATGTGAACATGAATATAACATAACATGAACGTGAGCTTGAACATAGCATAAACGTAAACATAACATGATATGAACATAAACTTGAAACTTAACGTGAACATGAACATAACATGTACGTGAACATAACATAACATGAACTTGATCTGAAACTTATTCTTATCTCATGGGGTTAACCATGATTGCTTATTCTTAACTTCTTGACATGAACTTGAAATCTTGTTCAATAGACTTAATTAATAACGTGACATATGGGTGCTACACGAGTCCCCTTGAGCCATGTGTCCCTGCCGATTACTGCATCACAATACAAGTATCTACACCAGCTATGAATGCGTTAATACGTACTCCATAGTTGTTGTGGCCCCACGTATTCTATGTGTCATAATTGCTGTGTCTCACGTAGTGTATGCTCCACAGTTGTTGTGGCCCCATACTTCATGCTTTACAGTTGTTGTGGCCCCATGAATTATTTGTGCCACACTTGCTGTGAACACACGTAAAATAAAAGATGGCTCCATCGTCGTTAGCGTCTGGCGCGCTCCGGTGACCAGCTAGTTAGGTCTCATTCGCAACTTGTTGACTGTGCTTCATCAACCCAGAGAACTTCACACCTATTTAGACACTCCAGTATGAACAAAAGAGTTCCACTAGGATGGTGATTGACATGAATAACTTAAAATAAACGTAATCTGAAACTTAACTTAACATAAACTTAACTGACTTCTTTACTTAACATGACATACTGGTAATAGTGAATATTACATGATATGACATACATGTAACATGTAACATACTTAACATGGCATACTTATAACATATAGCATTACGTGACAGAATAGATTGTGTAACAAATAAATATTTATGACAAAATAAATCATGCATAACAGATAAACATGTAATGACGTGGCATGGCATGACATATATGATAACATACATACATAAATTGTAGTTCCCTTACCCATCATACATACACAATAAATTGATAGTAAGTTAAAAGCATACTTACCTCGATCATCGCGTTCTACGAGAATAAAGTGCGAAATACGAGAAACTATAAGAGGATATTGTAAAAGTTAGAAATTTAATTACTAACAATTAGAAACATGAAAACAAGCTAACTTAGAGAATAAAATTACTATTTTACCCTCTACATGTGAAAAAATGGTCATTTTACCCCTAACTTAAGGATTTCACATCTTAACTCTAAAAATTTCTAAAATTTACATTCCTCACATAAATTTTCTACTAAATTCAAATATCAATTCAGAAAAATTTAAAACAAATCACAATTATGGAAAACACACTATGGCCAAAACATCCATAGGCCATTTCATTTGATTTTTGCTGCAATTCCTTACAACTTCAAAACTCATGCTTAACCCAAAATTTTACAACAAGGATCTTCCTATCCTAAGTTTAAAATCATACTTAAAACATACATTCAGAAAAAGCTAATAATCAACACCAAACTTTTTGTAAAACTATCCAAACACTTGAATCACAATTCCAAAAAACCATGCTTTGATTCTAAATTAAAACATCTCCAAGAATTCCAAAAAATAAAATCTTACTTCTAACATATTCATAACATCATCTTAAGATCAAACATGCTTTAAATCATCAAACTAAAGTCACCAAAGTCACAAAATAACACTTAGAGTTTTTGGTTTTACACTTAGACCAAAAACAAAAACATTTTCCTCAACTAGTTTTGATAAATCTCTTGATTAATGGCTTAAGTATGTGAGATCTTCGAAATAAAGCATCAATTGATTTAAAAATGTGTCCTAAAGAATATCTAACCATCAAACTTAAAATCACATGGCTAAAAAATCAATAAAACATAGATCTAATCCAAAAACATCAAATCTTAGGCCTAACCGAAATCATCTTGCATAGAAAAATCATATCTTTGAAAATAATACTAAATATCTTCAAGATAACATCCTGACATGAAAATAACGTCATATAAAAATATCAAAGCCTTTAGAGTAAGATCAAATCTTAAAATATTCAAACTTTCTCCAACAAAAACTGTTTTTCCACTTCCAGTTTTTAAGTTTCTAGATCTAAGAAAATCTATCATAAAAAACTTTATTCATGCAACAAAACCTCAATGGAAACTCATAAATATATGCTAACAACACTCCATAAAATTTTCGGATCAAGATATGTCCATTAGCTTGGTCAAAAACTTCAAAACATAGCATACTCTCTAGTTTTACGCCCAGAATGACCTTTCTATGGTTAAAAATACTTTGGACCAAAAAAATACCATCAAATGAGATGAATAATATACCTAAGGAAACTAGACTCAAAGAAGAACAACTTTTATGAAGGCATTATCATGTGAAAATACTTACAAAGATCCAGAAATCTGTCCGAGAGAGCTCTTTTGGGTTTCTCTCTAAGAATGGGGTGAAGAAGTGATAAAAGAGAAGGAAGTGTGTCTTGCACGACTCAAAACTTCTGGAGGGGAGAGATATGGACTTGAATGGACCTTGATTTGAGGTGAATATGTGACATAAAGTGGAGAAGAGTGAGGGGTAAGGAACTGCCTACAGAAGCTGTGAGGTATGGAGGTTGATAAGGTGGATTCTCCTTCCCATCAAGATACTATTGGGTGCAGCCAAGGGCAGTAGATGGTCTTCCATGTGGAGGAGAAAATTTCTTCAAGAAGTTTTGTCAAGGTGGCCAAATTCGTGGGCCTTGGTGGGCCTCAACTAAGTGGACTTCAATTTGTGGTTTAAAAGGGTTTTGGTTAGGTTTTGAGATGCTATCAACCCCAAATCCAATTTTTTCTTGGCCCAATCAAATTACCAAGGTTTAAAAGGTTGGATAATGATGTCATAACAATAATTTTAGAAATTAATAGCATGTGGAAGTGATTTAATCAAGTGATTAAACGCAATGCTAGAAATTGGATCAAAAAGGGTTTGAAGGCCAACTTTAGGGTTTGGGGAAACTGTTTAGGATTTTAATTTTAACCAAGTTTTTGGGGTTTCAATTGGATTCCAACCATTTAGGATTTCACTAGGGTTGAAACCCTCTTTGATCTGACTCAATTTGGTTGATCAGATGAAAAAAGTCTTGCTTAGGTAGCATGATCTCATACCTTGATTTCCTTCACAAATCCATCTAATAGTTCCTCTTTGTGCCAAGTGTCTAATACTATTCACTATGTGTGGCTAAGATCTTGCCAAGTGTCCAAATAAAACTTCTCTAACCTAATTTGCACATTCCTCACTGTGATTTTAAAAATACTGTACTTAGTATGCTTATCGAGGTTACTATTCACTCCACAAAAATGCGTAATAAACTTAGTACTAAAAAATTCTAAATATTCATATTAACCTACAGTTTACCAAAACTCAACCCCGAAGTGCCTCTAAAAATAAATTCATAGTTTCGAACAACTGTTTCGTCCAAAATTATAAAAATGAGTTATTGTGCCAAAAAATTCTAAATATTCAACTGAGTCTAGTGACGTAGACCATAACGTATTCTGACACTTCTAACTATCTCAAACAATTAAAATTGTAATTCTGTCACCATAGTGAGTGATAACACTGAATTTGTTGACAAACTAAAACATGTGCGATTGGTCGATTTGTGAAAACTTATGGGGTTTTCACGAGGTTCCTAAAGTCTATAGAAATTACACCATTGAATTTCTAGCGGGCTGTTACAAAACCCAGGCCGAAACCCGTTTATCCAAGTTCTGGACCAGATGAATAGGCCTATTTATCTTGGCTACCGAATTGGAATATCTTATCACTCTAATTAATCCTCTTAAAAAAGTAGCTTAATTGGGATGACATGATGACTTTGTAACAGCTTGAAAACCTAGTCTTCAGCACATTGGTTTTTGGGTATCCAACTACTTACATAGCTTTGGTGAAGTCGATATTCAATCTATGGATTCCAATGCGGTTAATAGATTGCCTTGGATGATATGAGGAGGGGGAAGATTGTAATACCTCGCTCCCCATGGTTAATAATAAAGTCCTTTTTAGAAATTCTCAGGAAAGTCAGAGTGCTACTACGGAACTTAACTTAACTTAAAGAAGCACCAAGTACAAAGATTCTTTATAATAAATAGAATTATTTTATATTAAAATACTGAAATTATAAAAGAGAGTGTGTGGAAGCATTTATTAAAATTTATCAAAGTCCGTGCCATAAAAATCATAACTTAACATTTATGTACATAACCTAGGCCACTGTCACGCCTCCCTAGACTAAATCTCGTCTTGCAGCTCTATCGTCATATATATCCTAATCTGGGGTGGTTTAAAAACATAAAAACAAACTAAAAGAAGTTGATGACTCAGTAAGAAACCCATCATAACGTAAACATACTTAACATAAGATTTTCATAAAATATTTCATGCTAAGAATTTAAAATTATGATTTATCATACTGATGCTTATGCTATGCATGACTAATTTATATGACTTAACTGACTGATTTTATTTATCTAACTTATCTGACTTATCTTGCTAGCCAACACACTTAACTATGTCTGCAAAGTTGTTGTTGATTGCAATCACAAGTGCATGAATCGCAACAAGTAATAAAGTGAATGTGAAAGAGTATTGTCCCACAATGATTGAAAAATTACTAATAAATACCAACATTTATTAAACTATAACCTATTTGATAATTCGAACGAGAATGAATTGTTGAACTAGAGAGTTTAAAATAACAAAATTAAATAAGCAAGTTGAGATCAAGGAAACAAGATTCTTCTTATCCTATTTTAATTTCCTACTTGAACTAATTGCAATTATTTACTATTGTTGATAATCGGTTCTCTAATTTGTTCATTAATCTTTTCCAAGCATTAACAAAATATCCCAACAAGAAAATTTTCTACATCTCTGTGAAAACTCTAAACCTGTCAAAATTTATTAAGAACAAGAAACCCTCATAAAGATTACACAAGTTCATAGATATCTCTATCCTACGGATTCCTTGTGGTATCTCAAACATAGTATGAAACAATTGTCACTTCTCAGTCTCAAATTGAATCCCAAATCATGAAAATGTTGATCAATCATTCACATGCATTAAGTTCAAAATGAAATACACAACAATATGAAACAACTACTAAATTAGTTCAATTAAAGAAAGATTCACATAATCATAGTTAGGCTACATCGTACTATCATAGCCCTAGAAAATGGAGAGTAGTTCATAATAAAACTGAATAAAAACATAATCAAAGAGTTTAACATCAAGAAGTTGAAAGAAATTCAAAATAAAGAAAAACAAAAAAACTCACAAACCAATTGTGCACTCTATAAGTTGTGCACTAACTTCCCCTACTATAACAAATCGATACTCTAGATTACTACGATGGACAACGCTTGAGTCCGCCCACCGTGAAATTGTATTGATACCATGCAACTGAATGACCATCTGATGTAACTATTATGAGCTTATCTTATACTTGATCTTATGAAAATTTACGTGTCTTATGTAATGTGAGATACATAATACATACATAACTATACTATGTGGAATGAAATGTGATGAATGACGTGCTTGCAAATATCATGACATGCGTGGTACGTAAACATTGACTTTAATAATAATATATATAACTAACTAACATGTACTAATCCTAATTTTATGATCATGCTACCTACCTTGTAGTGTTGCTTCCTAAAATTTCTAACACAAAGTCGATCACGGTGTTGGATTATGGGATTTATGGTTTTTTGCCGAAATAACATGTGGAAGGGAGCTATTTATAGAGAATTTTGCAAGAGGGTGACGACCAGCTTGCGTTGGACTCGGTTAAAGAGTTTTAACGTGAAGATGACTTATAGAGTTGTATCTTTGTTGGAAGAGGATGCCGATAAGTTCGAGTTGGACTCAGTCACAATCATTTAAGAAGAGAGTTTGAATTTAAAAATATAATTTAGTAGCTCATTTAATGTAGGATTGGCAATGACTGAGACTACGTAGAGAACTTAAATCAGTGATGATTTTAAATTGAAATAAATTCCTAATAACCGATCTTTAAATTCTAAAATAAGTCTAATTCGTTCAATAAATAATAAATAGAATTTAAACTAGTTATTTAGTCCAATTAAAATTTTTAATCAGCCTCAATAATTTATCGCTAGTGAGCTTATCTAATATGGCCCATTAAATATAATTTAGGACTAATAATTTAAAAATTATTAATATCTCAACCTTATAATTATTAAGTAGGGTCATTACAAAGATCATCTGCGGATTGTGGTTGTTCATCATTAACCCTGTAATATCGTCTTGACATTGATATAGCAAGGCCTGTGATTGTGACTGCCCCAACAGTGAAAAGAGTTGCTGCAAACCCAACCAGAATCGAAGCGGCAACTGATTTTCCCTTCTTGGCCGATTTTGGTGAAGTGTTTGATGTTGTAGTGTTAATAAGATGCTCATTTCCACTTGCTTCAACAGTAAGCCATGACTGAAACTTTGGAATAATTCCAGATAGTTGATTGTTAGAAAGTAGCAACCGTGTCAAGCATCTCATTTCAGTCAGAAACGTTGGAATTTCCCCTCGATTGTTTGAGAGATCCAAAACTTCTAATCCTGTAAGCCGTGAAAAAGTAAATGGAATACTTCACACAAGGAGGTTGCTGCTGAGATTTAGAGCAATCTGCAATGTTGTCGGCAACACTGGAATCTCACCGGTAAGTTGGTTTTCTCCAAGCTGGAGTTCTAACAGAGAATTCAAACGGTAAATACCGTCTGGTATCGAACCACTGAGATTGTTACCTTGTAAGTCCAAGTTAGTAAGGTATCGCAAGCTTGAAATCGAAGAAGGTATTGAACCGTTCAGCAAATTCCAGCTGACATTCAGTGCAGACAATTTCTGTAGTTGAGCAATTTCAACCGGGATTTCTCCAACCAGCCTGTTGGATTGAAGCTTCATAACTTGAAGACGGCTTAGATTTCCCAACTGTCCCGGTAAAGTACCAGTAAGGTCATTGCCCGCCAAATTCAACAGTGCCAAGCTCAGGCAAGAACCCAAATCCGGAGGTATAAGCCCGGTCAAGTTATTGTTGTCCAGCTCTAGGTACATCAACTTCTCAAGTTTTCCAAACACCGAAGAAGGGATTGGCCCATCAAGAGAATTGTTGAGTTTGGCTTGATTTCCTGCTGAAAATGTGTTTTTTGGGGTTTGCTACAGTTCCGCTACAGTGCCGCTCGACATCCGCTCGAGCGAACTCATCCAGAGAGTTCCGCTCGACCTCCGCTCGACAGTCTGCTCGAGCGAAATCTTCCAGAGAGTTTCGCTCGACCTCCGCTCGACAGTCCGCTCGAGCGAAATCTTCCAGAGAGTTTCGCTCGACCTCCGCTCGACAGTCCGCTCGAGCGAGAATGCAACCCTAACGTGCGCTCGACACTTCGCTCGACGTCCGCTCGAGCGAATGTTCTGACTAGCACCTTGTCCTATAAATACATCATTTTCTCTTCATTTTGAAGTGCCCTTCAGCAGCCAGCTTGAGAGAGTTTTGAGAATCCTTTTGTATACAATCCTAAGAGTCCATTGAGTGTATTGAGGCTTTAGGATTAAGGATTTTTGTGATCAATACTCTTGTACTCCACTTTTGTTCATAGTGAAATCGTTTGAAACCGACCCCGACAGTGGACGTAGGCTCACATTGAGCTGAACCACTTAAATCTTGGTGTTCTTTGTGTGATTGTCATTTCTTTTGTTGCTTCCGCTATTGTTTGCTTCAACTTAGCCATTGTCTGTTCGGTCCATTCCCAACAAACTGGTATCAGAGAGTCAAGCTCTTTGCAAAAATCTTGAGGAATGGCTATGGCAAAGTTTGAAGTGGAGAAATTCGACGGTCAAAACAGCTTTAGCTTATGGCGCATCAAGATGAAGGCTTTGTTACGACAACAAGGCTTGTCGAAAGCTTTGGAGGTGAAGGTATCCGAGGATTCTCCTGCATCGTCAAAAGAAGAAGATGAGAAGGCACATAGTGTCATTTTGTTGTCACTATCAGATGGAGTTTTGAGGGAGGTTGCCGATGAGGAGACCGCTTTCGGTCTTTGGTCCAAGCTTGAGAGCTTGTATATGAAAAAGTCGCTCACCAACCGTTTGTATTTGAAGCAACGGTTATACACACTCAGAATGAAGGAAGGTACTCCTATCTCTGAACACTTAGATGAATTTAATAAGATTATCATGGATTTGAGGAATATTGATATTAAGCTTGATGATGAGGATCAAGCATTAATTGTGTTGTGTTCGTTGCCGGTATCATTTGAAAATTTTGTAAACTCGATGTTGTATGGTAGAGACACCATCTCTTTGGTAGATGTAAAATCTGTTTTGAACTCTAAGGAGTTGAGAACAAAATTGGGTGTACAAGGCACGGATAGTCAAGCCAGTGGTTTGTTTGTTAAGGGTTCATCTAGTAGGGGTAGATCACATGAGAGAAGTGCAGAGAAGAACAGGAGTAAATCCAGGGGCAGTTCACAGTCGAAATTTAACAAGAAAAATGTTAAATGTCATTACTGTCATAAATTTGGTCATTACAAAAATGAGTGTTCTAAATTGAAAAATAGAGAGGAAGGCACTAGTTCTTCTAATGCTGTTAGCGTTGCTGATGAAAAGTCTAACGGCGTAGATATTGTTCTAGCAATTAGTGGCTCAAATAGTCGCTATGGTGACAAGTGGGTCATGGACTCAGCTTGTACTTTTCATATGTGTCCCAAGAGGGACTGGTTCACTACCTATGAGTCAGTCAACGGTGGCTCCGTTTTGATGGGAAATGATATGGCATGTAAAATTGTTGGGATTGGTTCAGTTAGGATTAAGATGTTTGATGGGATTGTCAGGACATTGTCTAATGTTCGACACATCCCAGATTTGAAGAAAAATCTTATTTCCTTGGGCACTCTTGATTCTTTAGGTTTCCGGTACACCGGTGAAGGTGGAGCTATTAAAGTCAGTAAGGGCTCCATGATTGTAATGAGAGGAGATATGACAGATGGTCTTTATTTCCTTCAGGGGAGTACATTGACAGGTACAGCTGCAGTGTCTGTTTCAGATAATCCAGACTCAGACAACACCCGTCTATGGCACATGCGTTTGGGTCACATGAGTGAAAAGGGGATGTCTATCCTGAGTAAGCAGGATTTGTTGTGCAATCAGAAGATAGGAAAACTTGAATTCTATGAACATTGTGTGTTTGGAAAACAGTGCAGGGTTCAGTTTACTACAGGAGTTCACAGAACTAAAAGTACTGTGGACTATATTCATTCTGATCTTTGGGGTCCATCTTCAGTTCCATCGAAAGGTGGAGCCCAGTATTTGCTTACCTTTATTGATGATTATTCACGGAAGGTTTGGACTTATTTTCTGAAACGTAAGAGCGATGTATTTGCTAACTTTAAACAATGGAAGGTTTTGATTGAAAATCAGACAGGCAAGAAGGTTAAGCGACTCCGAACCGACAATGGTATGGAATTTTGCGGAGGTGATTTTGATGAATTCTGCAAAAATGAAGGCATAGTGAGGCACCACACAGTGAGACATACTCCACAACAAAATGGAGTAGCTGAGCGGATGAATAGGACTCTCTTGGAGAGAGCCCGTAGTATGCTTTCAAACTCCGACTTGTCTAAAGATTTTTGGGCTGAAGCAGTCAACACAGCTTGCTATTTGGTTAACCGCTCTCCAGCCACAGCTATTGGTTTAAAAACTCCAAATGAGGTATGGTCAGGTACTCCCTCTGATTATTCAAATTTGAAAGTTTTTGGTTGTCCTGCATATTTCCATGTTAATGATGGAAAACTTGAGCCAAGGGCAAAGAAGGGCATATTCATTGGATATGCTAGTGGGGTGAAAGGATTTAGGTTATGGTGTACTGATCCCAAATCACCTAAGCTTGTAATTAGTAGGGATGTAGTATTTGATGAACAATCCATGCTTAATCCGAGGAAGGAGTTTACTGTGTCTACAGGTGAAGAGCAGAGCAATGGCAAGAAGGTGGAGTCACAGGTTGAGGCTTCAAAGGGGGTGCCAGACGACACCCAAGATCATGTCACTTCAGATGAGCATGATCCTGATTTTGATGATGGCGCACAGTGTGAGCAAGATTACAGTATTGCTACTGGTAGACAAAGGAGGCAGATCAGGCCACCTCAAAGATATGCTCATGCAGATATGGTGATGTATGCACTTACTACAGCAGAGGACATAGATGGTCAAGAGCCTTCCAGTTATTCGGAAGCTGTCAAAAGTAAGGAGTGTGCACAATGGTGCGCAGCAATGACTGAGGAGATTGAGTCTCTTCACAAGAACCAAACTTGGGATTTGGTTAAGTTGCCTAAGAAGACGAAGACTGTTGGTTGCAAATGGGTTTTCAAAAGGAAAGAGGGAATCCAAGATGTTGCAGATGCAAGGTACAAGGCACGCTTGGTTGCAAAAGGCTATAGTCAGAGAGAAGGCATTGACTTCAACGAAGTTTTCTCTCCAGTTGTGAAACACAGTTCGATCAGGGTGTTGCTTGCCATAGTGGCAGCACATGACTTAGAGCTTCAGCAACTTGATGTTAAAACAACGTTCCTGCATGGTGACCTGGAGGAGACCATTTACATGCATCAGCCAGAGGGGTTCATTGTTCAAGGCAAAGAAGATCATGTGTGCAGATTGAAGAAGTCATTGTATGGTTTAAAACAGTCTCCGAGGCAATGGTATAAACGCTTTGACTCTTTTATGATAGATCATGGCTATGAGAGGAGTAGCCATGATTGTTGCGTTTATTATAGGCAGTTACCTAATGGGTCTTTCATCTATTTGCTACTTTATGTTGATGATATGCTTATTGCTGCTAAAAGCATATCTGACATTAGTTTGCTGAAAACTCAACTTAGAAATGAGTTTGAAATGAAAGACTTAGGTGCTGCAAAGAAGATCTTGGGGATGGAGATCCACAGAGATAGGAAAACTGGAAAGTTGTATTTGTCTCAAGGAAAGTACATTGAGAAAGTTCTTCGGAGGTTTGGAATGTCTGATTCCAAACCAGTAAGTACACCACTTGCTACACATTTTAAACTTTCAGCATCCCTATCTCCTCAGACAGATGAGGAGGAAAGCTTCATGGCTAGTGTTCCTTATTCCAGTGCAGTTGGCAGTATTATGTATGCAATGGTTTGTACTCGTCCAGATATTTCACAGGCAGTGAGTGTTGTTAGCAGGTACATGGCTAACCCGGGTAGAGCTCATTGGCAGGCTGTGAAATGGATACTCAGGTATCTGAAAGGTACTTCGAACCTTGGTTTAATATTTGATAGAGAAACTGACTACCATTCAAGGGTGGTTGGTTATGTTGATTCTGATTATGCTGGGGACTTGGATAAGAGAAGATCATTGACAGGGTATGTTTTCACTTTGTGTGGCTCTGCTATTAGTTGGAAAGCAACACTACAATCTACTGTTGCTTTATCAACTACAGAAGCAGAGTACATGGCAGCAGCTGAGGCTGTTAAGGAGGCCATTTGGTTGAAAGGTTTGATCAGTGATTTAGGATTACAGCAGGATGCAATTTCAGTATTTTGTGACAGCCAAAGTGCAATACATTTGACCAAAAATCAAATGTATCATGAGAGGACAAAGCATATTGATGTCAGGTATCATTTCCTTCGGGAAGTTGTTACAGAGGGCGTGTTAGAAATTCAGAAGATTGCTACTACTGAGAATCCAGCAGATATGATGACAAAGCCAGTTCCAGTATACAAGTTCAAACTTTGCTTGGACTTGGTTGGTGTTCGGGATATGTCATTCCCTTAGGGGATTTGGTGGAGGGGTTTCGGTTTCTTGGTTAATGGTTTTTTGTTTAGGCTTGACGGAATTCAAGCCAAGGTGGAGATTTGTTGAGTTTGGCTTGATTTCCTGCTGAAAATGTGTTTTTTGGGGTTTGCTACAGTTCCGCTACAGTGCCGCTCGACATCCGCTCGAGCGAACTCATCCAGAGAGTTCCGCTCGACCTCCGCTCGACAGTCCGCTCGAGCGAAATCTTCCAGAGAGTTTCGCTCGACCTCCGCTCGACAGTCCGCTCGAGCGAAATCTTCCAGAGAGTTTCGCTCGACCTCCGCTCGACAGTCTGCTCGAGCGAGAATGCAACCCTAACGTGCGCTCGACACTTCGCTCGACGTCCGCTCGAGCGAATGTTCTGACTAGCGCCTTGTCCTATAAATACATCATTTTCTCTTCATTTTGAAGTGCCCTTCAGCAGCCAGCTTGAGAGAGTTTTGAGAATCCTTTTGTATACAATCCTAAGAGTCCATTGAGTGTATTGAGGCTTTAGGATTAAGGATTTTTGTGATCAATACTCTTGTACTCCACTTTTGTTCATAGTGAAATCGTTTGAAACCGACCCCGACAGTGGACGTAGGCTCACATTGAGCTGAACCACTTAAATCTTGGTGTTCTTTGTGTGATTGTCATTTCTTTTGTTGCTTCCGCTATTGTTTGCTTCAACTTAGCCATTGTCTGTTCGGTCCATTCCCAACAAGAATTGCTTCCCAATCTCAACCTGACCAAACTTGGAGATATGTTTGAAGGTATCAATCCCTTTAACGAATTATAAGACAAATCTATAGACTGCAAATTTGACGGCGACAACATGTCTGTAGGAATCGACCCGCTTAACTTGTTATAACTAAGGTCTAACTTCTTGAGGATTCTTGTAATTCCACTGGGAATTGTACCGTCAAAGTTGTTTTGATTGGCTGCAAAACGTGTAAGGGTGCTGATATTTGAAATGGTTGCTGGGATTTGGCCCGCGAAGTTATTGGAAGATAGAATCAAAACTTCCAATTTAGAGAATTCTTTAATTCTATCAGGAACAGGGCCGGAAAGCTTATTTATACCTAAGTCAATCAGAGTCAAATTCCGGTAACCCATTATTTGATCAGGAATTCGACCTTCAAAGGCATTCGCAGAGAGCTCAAGCTGCTCTAAAACCATGGCTTTCCCAAGATTGGTAGGGATAGGGCCACTGAAACGGTTGGCACTAAGATTCAAACTTTTGAGGGCAATCAATCCATCTAACTGTAAATTAATGCTTCCATTCAATGAATTGAAAGACAGGTCCAAGAACATCAACCCAACGAATACTTGAAAAGTAGGGAGGACCAACCAACCTGTTTCTGCTAATATTCAAGAGCTCCAGCCCTCCAATCTTACCGCAATCCTTGATGAATTCCTCCGGGATTAAGGTCAGAACATTGTTGGAGACATCAATACTCCTCAAAGAATCTATCTGGCAAAGACGAGGCAGAAAGTCTGAGGAAGAGAGGGAAAAGCCCGGAAGAGAGATTTCGGTTATGGAAGAATTCCCAGAGCTGCAGTTAACTCCGTTCCATGAGCATGGGTCCTTGCTAATATTCCATGATAAATCTGTTTTGTTAAGGAGATTAGAAAGATCGATCATGGCTTTTCTTTGGTTTGAGGATAGTTCAGAGAAGACCAAAGGACAGAAGAAGAACATGGAAAACAAGGAGAAATGGAGTAGAGGGATGCTTTGCTCACGCTTCTTCATTCTTAGCCAAGTGCCTAGAAATCTTTCCACCGTTGTTTCTCAACTACACATATGCATGGGACAAATACAGTGATTGTTTTTGTTTCAGGTGGGACGAAAACCGAGGAAGACATAAGAGGAGATTTTACAGAAAAAGATCGATCATGGATTTGACAATCTCATGTAGGAATACATCATATAGATTGCCATCTCCTTAGTGGATAGGTAACCCGGACGGCCAATAAGTACTGACAACTGGTTGTTGCAGTCATGAGTGGGTGGCAATCTTATCTTTTGTATTGTCATTCGGTTCCTGAGCCCTGATCAAAAACCAAACATCAAGGTGATATCTTTTCTAATTTCTATATATTTTTTTAGAGATGGATTCACAAGACGTTCCAAGTATGTACTTCACGAACCTCCTTAGTCAAGATCCTCAACTCGACCCCACTTACGGTGGGCAAAGTGGAAGTATTCAATGCTTCTGAGCATTCCTGGGAATCCTCGTTGTTCACCAACCAACAGCAATCGGGCTATATCATTAGCATTTAGAGACCACAAATATTTATCTGAAAAAACACTTACTATTGTCTCAGAGAATCTTTTTAGGCTCTTCATTGCGGTGCTTTCACCAATACGTATGTATTCATCCATAAAATCTCCAGTAACCCCATACGTTAGCATTCTAAGTGCTGCGGTTATTTTTTGCATAGAAGATAAACCGAGTCTTCCGGCATTATCTCTTCTCTGGACGAAATACGACTCGTAAGACTCTACCTCATTTAAAATACGAAGAAATAGGGGACGGCTCATCCAAAATCTCCTTCGAAATAGATTCGAGGGATATACTGGATTCTCTGCAAAATAATCACGAAATAGGCGCCCGTGCCCCTGGGCATGATCACGCCGAATAAACTTACGTGGGTGCCTATTGTCACGCTGCCTCGATGACTTTCCATCGACCTCCTCAGTATGAACATCGGTATCATCTTCAGAGGATACGTATGTCAATAATTTGCGAAAGAATGTACGAGTCATTTGATGAAGGGAGCGGGAGATCAAAGGATAGAATAGAATCTCTGTTCTATAAATGAAATGAGACTTGAGTTTGTGAGAATGTGAATGTTAGCAATATGCTAATTTATAGAGGAAAAAGTTACCGTTACACTACAAATAAAAAATGTTACCGTTTGATAGAAGACAAAAAAAGTTACCGTTAGAGAAAAGACAAAAAATATTACCGTTGGAAAAATGACAAAAAATATTACCGTTGTAAAAAGGACAAAAAATATAACCGTTGGAGAAAGGACAGGTAATATTACCGTTACATCCAATTTAAAAAATTATATCATCGATACGTGATTACGGATCCTCATTACTCTTTAATTGATAAAGAGTACTCTTCTAAAAAAATTTTCCATCACGTTAGAAGATGCATTAATTTATTAATAAAATTTACTATTTTTATAATACGATTAATGATTTGACAAAATACTGTATTGGGTAGTCAAAATCATATAAATATTTAGTAGAAAGTGATATTTGAAAAATAGATATGAAAAATTAGAACCGGACTGATTTTGACTGGTTTTAAGAAAAATAAACCGGTACCGGACTGAACCAAATTCGGGAACGGACCAATCCCGCCTTGGTCCAGTTCGGTCCGGTTTACCGGTTCATCGGGTTTTTTTTTACAGCCCTAGATTTGACATTTTAGATATTTATTCTTTTTATAAACAATAGAAAACATATGTGTGTATATACTTTATATTTGACTGTCGAAACAAATTCAATTCATCTCATACTAATTGTTAATGAGATTTATTGTTTTTTTTAATTTTTTATAAAAAAAAAGTTAAACTTATTTCAATCTATTTCGTATATTTTAACTTAAAAAGTTAAACTCATTTCAACTTAAAAAAGTTAAAACCCATTTTAATGGAACTTACAAAATATTATTATATACAACACCACTCAACTCATTTCAATATCAAAAAATAACCTTAATTGTCCAGTTAGAGATATTTCTCAAAGCACCTAAAGGGTGAAATAAAATCTTAAAATCAGTAATATTAAAACGGACCCTCAGGGCTCATTTGGATTTTAAAAGTATTTTATCTTATCATTATAATTTTATTAAATTTTCATACAAAATATAATAAATAATTCAATTTTTTCATATCTTAATTTAACTTTTTTAAATCTTAAAATAATAATAATATTAAAAAAAATATTCTAATAATATTTTATTTAACTTTTAACTTTTATTTAAAATTATTTCATTTCATCTTACTATCTATTATTTCATCTTACTATCCATACTGTTAGACAAGATAATATAGTGATATATTATAATATACCTCTATCTTATATATTATAATATATCACTATAATCTATGATACAATTATAATATATATTATAATAATGTACTACAATATATTATTACTATAATATTATATACTATAATATATTATATTATATAATATATAATATACTACATTAAAATCGAAAAATCGGACAAAATTGAATTGAAAATAGATAAAATTAGAATACTGATTTAGGAGAATAACTGGTGTATAATCGATTTAAAAAAATACAAAACTGATACGTACCGATTTGGTTTTAATTTTTGTCCAAATCAAGACTAAACGGGACCCGTTATGCCCCTAGTCAAATCCAAACAAGACTTGAGATTTTTTGTCCTTTTTGAACGGATCATATGTGATAAAATGAAAAAATATTGAATTTCTTTGTTTTTTTTTTTAAATTGTGAAAATAACCAAAAACTCTCCGCAATTTGTTTTTCACAAAATTTAAGGGTCACACCCCCAGGCCCCAATCTTCCCCATTGGCTATTGTCATCCCTTACTAAATTTATTAAATTAGAGTTTTGTTTTATAGGAAATATATATATTAAAAAATATAGGAATATTAAGAAAAAGAGGAAGCAAATTTATTTTCGAATTTATACCCATAGGAAAAAAAAATAAAAGCTTAATATTAGAAAATGGGTTTATCTTTCTTTTAGGGGAAAAAAAACAAATTTTGGTCGGAATAGTCGGAATAGATTAAGAGCTTTGCCATTCATTCTCACACACTATACAGTGCATATCTTTTTTTATTCTTCTTAAACTATTTTATTTTTTTTAAATTAATTAAATTCTTCTGTGCATTATCCATATACCATATATTTAGTAAGATAAAAAAAAATGTAATATATAGTATATGAAAATAGTAAATAAAATTTTCCATAGATTAAAATGAATCGAAATTTGAAGCAAAACTAGACGAGGATATAGTATACTAATTGAGTTTTGCTACATATAAACGAAATCGCATATTAATTTACGTACTAATACTGATTCGTTCATATTCAAAATTTAAATTGATATTATTTTCAATAAAATCTATTTTTTGACCAATCACATTAGGTTGGTGTATATATTTAACTCAAAATTGTGCTTGTAACTAAATTTTTCTATGCTAATTACTACAATCAAACAGAAAATTCTAATGATTCTCGTCGATGGGGTACGAAAATCAATTCAATATTTTGCCTCTAGCAATTTCCTTTTTCCACGCCCCCTCCTTCGGGTGAGAAGTTTATTGGAGGATGGTCAAAATAAGTCAACGGCAAGGATCTACGGGAGGAATTGCACTTTTTTTTAACATTTTCTCATCTTTTAATGAACTCTATTTTTCACTATATCATCCTCTAGAAGTCATTCTATGGCGATGAGCTTGCTAGACTTTGGAGTCCTTCCTTGACTTTAGGGTTTCTTAAGGTCTCATAATTTTAAATATGACGCGAATGAGATTTTTATTGGCAAAGTATTTTTATTATATATATATTTTAAAAGATGTCATCAATATAAGACAATTTACTCCTCTGTAAGTTTTCAATAATCTCACTTAGTACTAGTTTTCTAGGTTTCTTAGTTTTTAACAAAGTTTTCTAGGTTTCTTTTAGATTTTAACAACTATTTCATACTTATACCTATTTTTTTAGTCATGAATAAAATATCACATTCTCACATTGATTTTTTTATTTTTTATTTTTTCAACATCTCATAAGAGGCTAGAAAATATCTCAATCTCTTTTGACAAACTATTTTGTAAATTTACAACCTCATTTTTGCTATTTGTTGACACTTTTCCTTTCAAGTTTTTGCTAGCTAGCTTATTTTGATTGGTTTTGTTAGTAACATATATGCTACAATCAAATTAACAATTAGGAGTGAAGACAACAAAAAATCTGCTTCAGAAATGATGGTATTACCACTGATCATTTCGAACAGAAAGTCAAGTTTAAATTTGCTTTGAAATTTGAAATTAATACTGACAAATGTTTGAAATCTTTGCTTTTTGTCAAAACAAAACATTTGAATTTTCTACAACAGAAAATCAAATTTAAAAATATTTATGAACAATTCTCTAGTAAATTGCTTCAGTCAAAAATTAATGATTTTAACAAGAATTTGGTTGATGTTGTTTGTTCTAATCTTCCAAATGCATTTTGGTATAGGAAGAAACATGTTATTTTTTTGCCTTATATTAAAGATTTTTCTAAAAAGAATATTCCAACTAAAACTTGCCCTATTCAAATGAATAGTGAGACTTTAGAATTTTATAAAAAATGAGATTCATGATTTGCTTGCTAAAAAAACTATCACGCATAGTAAGTCTCCATAGTCTTGTGTTGTTTTTTATTTCTAAAAAAATGCAGAAATTGAGAGATGGACACCCCGCTCAATGATCAATTACAAACCTTTGAATAAAGTCTTAGAAAGGATTAGGTACCCTATTCCCAACAAAAATGACTTAATTCATAGGTTATGCGATGCAATTGTCTTCTCCAAGTTTAATCTAAAGTTAGGATTTTGGAAAATCCAGATTAGTGAGTGAGATCTTTACCACCCCTTTCAGACACTACAAGTGGAACGTAATGTCCTTTGGCCTAAAAAATGCCCATAGTGAATTCCAAAATATTATGAATGATATATTCAATTCATTCACCCATTTCGCCATTGTTTATATTGATAATGTTATTATATTTTTCAGGTCTATTGATAAATACTGGAAACATTTACATTCGTTTTTAGACATCATTAGACAAAATGGCCTTGTGGTTTTTGCTAAAATGATTAAATTATTTCAAACTAGATTCCTTAGTTATGATATTACTAAAGGCAAAACTCGACCTATTAGTAGGGCTATTGAATTTGCTAAACAATTTCATTTTGTTATTCTTGATAAAACTCAGTTCCATGGATTTCTTGGTTCTCTCAACTATGTGAGGAAACAATGTCATCCACTCTTTGAGAGATTACACTCAAACCTCCACCTTGGACTGAAATCCGTACTATTCTTATTAAACAAATCAAAGCACATGTTAAAACTCTACCGTGCCTTGGAATTCCTACTTCTTGTTCTTTTAAAATTGTTGAAACAGATGCCTCTAACATTGGTTATGGTGGCATTCTGAAACAAATTGTTTCGCCAGGCTCATCTGAACAAATTGTTCGCTTCCATTTTGGAGTTTGGTGTTAAGAACGTGTCCCACCACCTTAAACGTAATTGTTCACCTGCAAGATGTAGGAGAATGTCAATGTGATACGCCATGAGACATTCTGATGCTTAAGTTAGTAAATAATCTTACCCAAGTAATCAAGAATCCAGATTGAGACTATCTTTGGAATTACTTGGTATATTATATAGAGGCTTTAGGTTGAATTAAATCAGCACTACAATTAGATCATGCTCACGTGATATCTATCTCACGTGATATTTATCAGCGTGAATTAACCTTGAATAACCAGAAGCGCCATGTACGTGCATGGAATGCTTATCCTTCCATGCAAAGTGGCGCAGAGATCCCTACTGGGTTTGTGACCTCTAGTTTGGGCCGCATGATAGCCCACCTTCTTCATTGGGCTGGAACCACTAAATGGATCCTCCATTTGAAATACTGCACAGCTCAACTATAGCACTATTAAGAAAGAGATATTATCCATAGTACTATATATTTCTAAATTTCAAAGTGATTTGTTAAACCAAAAATTATTATTATGTGTTGATTGTAAAAGTGCTAAATATGTTTAAAACAATGTTGAAAACATTGCATCAAAACATATTTTTGCCAGATAGCAAGCTATTTTAAGTGTATTTGATTTTGACATTGAGTATATTAAAGGATTTGATAATTCTATTCCTAATTTTCTTACTCCCTAATTCTTGCAGAAAACATGAGCAAAAAAAAAAAAAAAAAGGACAAGGGAAGAAGATTGCTACCCTTCCCCCAATACCTAATACTAGAATTGTTAAACATGAGCCTCCTACTCTGGCCACCCCTTGATATTGCTAACAGATTTATCACTCTTGGTAATATTCCCATTGTTAAACCTGCTTCCTTTTCAACTGCTCTAAGTACTCTTGATGATCCCTATGATAAACAAGTTAAGTCTACTTAGTATTACCCTACTTCCAAAACGGAGTACCTTAAAAAAATGTTTTCCTGGAGCCTGTTTTATGTCGAGCCAAATCAATCAATATACACAGACTCCTTCAAAACTACTTCAAGATATTTTCCTCTAGGTTTTCATTGGATTCCTGAGAATCCTGCAAAAAATCTTCAATATTATTCTGCTATCCTAGCACAAACTGATTCCCTTGTTATTAAACCCATCTATGACAAGATCGATAAAATCAAATTGATCTATCATATTGCTTATATATTAAATATTATCACAGAAGAAAAATGGGGATCTCGTCCATCTACAATGAAGAGACTCCCATATTTTGAGAATGTTTATTGTTACTATGACTATATTGATGCCTAATTCAAATTTATGCTATTTCAGACTCCAGAGATGTCACACTCTTGCTTTCTGAATTTTAAAAAAAATTCAAAACTGAATTTCCTCTCTAGTTTATGAGATGGTGGCACCACTTTGACCCTATTCCCAAAATCTTTCATAAAAAACTTCATAAAGTCATCAAATGTTTTGTCACTGTCTTCAAGATGGATCGACATAATCAAAAGTTTCCTTACTTCCTCCATTTTTGTAAGAGATACATAGTCTCTTGGATACTAAAATGGAGCTACGATTGGAATGGTGATTTACTGGTCCGATATTGGTTTGTCAAGTGGTGGGACAGATTTCCCCATACACAAGATGTTATTGAAAATATTGCTTGTGATTTTCCTCAGATTGCTCCATATCTAAAGAGTATTGAGGAATTTCCACCTATTAAACAGATATCTTCACCTGAATATCCAAATACTCAGGCCACTACTTCTACTAAACTGACTACTTCTGTTAAATCTAATAAATCCAACAAACCTTCAAAATACAAGGAAAAGAAGAATCTGATCCAAGGATTAACCAAAAAAAAAAGATTTGATTTATCTACTACAATAATAATTGCAAACAAAACTAGTAAAAATGATTTTGATACTGAGTTAGAAGCATCCTCTGAAGTTTCAGTTACTGATTCCGACAATGACATTTTTTAACATGATTTAGAAGGCACTCCAAGCTATTTGATGATTGATCCGTCGACATAAACCAACAAATGCACCAAAAGGCTACTGCCCTTAAAGGGTTGATTGGCCTCTAGTTTTTGCTAAAAGATTCCCTTTGCTCTACTTTTAGTACAATTGGCTATCCTGTAACTCCAGCTGAGAAGATCATCTACTGCACCCAAAGCAATATGATTCTAGTGGTCAAATTAACAGTAAAAAAATATAATAATAATAATATTATTAATTTTACTGTTCACTAATGTTCATTGTACTACTATTTACTATTCACTAATGTTCGATGTACTGACATGTACTGTTCACTACTGTTCAAATGATTGTAAAGGTGCTTCTTCATCTATAAAAGGAGAACCTAGCCTTAGAATGAGCATCACTTCTTTTCACACCTCCTTAATATATATATATATATATAGAGAGAGAGAGAGAGAGAGAGAGAGAGAGAGAGAGAGAGAGAGGCTTTACAACATTTAATCTTAGATTCAATAAGAAAAATTATTTTTTATTTGCTTACTTTTTATCCTTTGTGTATGCCTTTATATATATGTAAAACAATACTGACTTTTTATTATTTAATCAATTTTGATTGAGTACAATATTGATTTTTTACTTCAAGTTTTTAAACATATCTTTGATACTGCATGCGTACTCATATTGAAGGAGACTATAATAACTTACATACTTTTATATTAATGTCGACATGGCATCACATTCAATGCGGCCAATCTAACAGGAGATAGGATCCCAACTTGTCTATCCCTTATTAATGCGGTGTGACTAGGGAGATCGTCGGCAGTTTCCCCCTTCTTTGGGCCTACCTCAGCTTTCTTCCTTGCCCTTTCTCTGTCTAACCTATCATGGACTTCAAGCTTGGGCATGAGAGGCCTAGGCCATCCTACTTTTATTTTTTCACACGCTCCCACTTCCCCTCTTGGATTTTCATTATAGCTATACGTCTCCTCATCTCAAGAACTGGTGCAATCGTCGTGTTTCCATGTTCCATCACTCTTTCCGTTGGGGCCTTTTGAGCGATCCCCTCTCCTGTATTTATTCCTCATTTTTGCCTCTATGATTGTCTTTGCTTGATTTCCTACTCTTGTTTCCGTTTGTCATCGCATTCTCCTCTTTCCCTAACAATCCTGCTTCGCCCCTTTTCCCAAATCTATTCTGATGGCCTCCAAGACTGCTTCCCTTAGGAAACCTCTCTCCTACGACAAACACGAGTAGTCCACCATCATCGATCCCATGACCGTCAGTGTGCGATGCAATACTATGCAATCCCAGACTCAATGGAGTTTCCAACTTTAGGTAGTAGGGCCATTAAATTCGAGGGCAAAGTCGAGAAGGTGGCCTTGTACTCCAGCATGTTCTCACAGGGCTTGAGGCTCCTATTTTGTCATTTGACATGCGACATCCAAGACTTCCTAGGCATGGCCCCAGCTTAGGTACACACCAATGCTTGTAGGATCCTGATGTCATGTTGTGTGGTGTGGCAAATGGTCTAAGAGTCAGCTGAAGAGGAGCATCAGGACCTAACTAGCCGAGAGTTTCTATTAAATCATGTCGTCCACGCTTCGGACCTGACTAACAGAGAGTTTCTATTAACTCACGCATGACCAGTCTCACGTGAAGAGTCAAGATTTCTAGGGGCTCACTTGATGCCTCGAGGAATGAAGTAGCCACAGGATGGCCCATCAGGGAGTTCAGCTAAGATATTCTGGCAAAAGGGTGAGGTGATCTCTTTTGAATTGGAGGGACTTACTGGTGACTTAGGGTGGCTTGGATCTTCTCCCTTAGAGGCCACGTCTACCCTGCCATTCTTCCAAGGATGACGAGGAGGAAGCCTCGTCTGAAGAGACCCTACGTGAGTCAGGTTTAGCATTCCTAGGTGTTCCGACGCCTTAATAAACCGACCAAGAAGCCTCGTCTATGCTAGGGGGTGCCTCCTATTGAATGGAGGGGATTATTCAAGGCAATGATGGTGATGGTCCACGCCCTTCTAGCACTGATTCAACTGCTGCATCCATGGGCGTGACTCCTCCCCAACCCACTGTTCTCGAAGGCCTTTCTAGCGACAACCCCGTGATGCTGAGCTAGAATGGGTCCTTAGCGTCCTTGTCTTCTTCCAACTCGTCAATCAAGCATGACACCTCCTTGGCTATTGATTCTAGCGAAGTTTCCCAGCCAACCAACTGGGTGGATGATAGTGTTTCTCCAAGGCCAAAGCACAAGATGGTTAATGGTGCCGAGACCATGGCCTTCTCCCTCGATCCTTCTAGGGGCTCAACGCCTCTAGTAGGGATGATGCCTCATCGCCCCACCCTTCTAGGAGGCTAGGATCGAGGCGATCAGGATGATGACCAGCTAAATGACATCCCCTCATAAGTAAGTTCCCTTTCCCCCCCTTCTTTCTCTCATTCGCCGACTGGGCCTTGTGTTTTGATTTCATATCATCCTTTCAACTGACAGGGAATTGAGTTTATGGTGGCATGGGTTGTGGACGATTAGGCCGAGGCGAATAAAGAAGTTGAGGCTCTATGAACTTTGGGTGACCAGGAGTACAGCAAGATGTTCTGACTTAGGATTGTGCTAGAGCGTGTTGAGGGGGCCTATGAGAAGGTCGAGGACTAGAATGATTACCTGTGGCAAATCATCAAGTATCTTAGCAAATAGGATTTCAACCTCTACACAAAGGAGGCGCTAAGGCAAGAGACTTCCCCCCTTCAGTCTACTACAAGGGCCACTACTGAAGGAAGAAAAGGGTCTAGAGCAAGCACGGGTACTCCACCTGGAGGAAAAGGTGATGGTGGCCGAGAAGTGCTATCAGAATTACGTCGCCACACTTGCAAAAGTTGTAGACATCCACCGCAACCTGAATGCGCAGCTCAGCAAACTCCAACTCGCCGTTTCCAATGAGAAGCTTGCTCGGATCACTCCCCAACTTGAGGTAGCCAAGCATTTATGTAATCAAGCTTGTAGCTAGACGTACTCCTAAGGGCTGGAAATGGTGAGAGGGCATCTAGTGGCAAGTCCCTAGATGCTCTTGGGACTTCGGACTTGGCTCAGTTAACGTCTACTTGAGAGGACCGCAACTCTCTCAACTCTCTAGGGCGTGACCTAATGCTTGACATTTTCCCCGACCCTACTACCTGGCCTAATGTGGGGTCGGGGAAAACATCAGGCATCAGGATGATTTCTCTTCTTTTTATTCCTTTTTTTTTTTTTTGCCCAGCCTAATGCTAGAGGTACTTTGTATTGGCTCGACACTTTGTAATTATGCGAATATCTAATAAACATGACTTTTGGTGTTCTTTTCTCGAGCAATTGTGAGTTCATATCGCCCCGATTTGTTTTTGCCTTGATTTATCAGGGTTTGCCTTATCATGACATTTCCATTGCACTCACGTTTACGAGTTATCAGCCTACTGAATGGGCAAGATTTGAGGTCAACCATGCTGGTTAGCGGTTGGTTGCCAAGGTTTGAGTGCGGAACACCAACCTAAGGAACCAGGTGAGATCTGAAATCGACTATGCTAGGTGGTGAGTGGGGGACTTGGACACTTAGGAGAGATGTTCCCCCTGTTCGTTACCAATGTTTGAGCTCAAAGCATCGACCTAAGGAATCATGTAGGATCTGAAATCAACCGTGATGGGTGGCGATTGGTCACCAAGATTCAAGCGTAGAGCATCTATTTAAGGAACGAGGAAGGATCTGAAATCGACCCCCTGGGTGGAGAGGGGGGATAGGGACACTCGGGAGATGTATCCCCCTTTCATCTCCGCGGAGCATCAACCTAAAGAACCTGGTGAGATTTGAAATTGATCGCGCTGGTTGGGGATTAGTGGCTAAGGTTTAAGCAGAGCATCGACCTACAAAACTAGGTTGAATCTGAAATCAACCATGATGGGTGGCGAGAAGGGACTGAGACACTTGAGAGAGCTATTACCCCTTTTATCATTGTGGTTCGAGCACAGAGTATCAACCTAAGGAACCAGGTGGAATCTAAAATAGACTAAGTTGGGTGGCGAGGGAGGACTGGACACTTGGGAGATGTGTTTTCCCCCTTTCGCTGTCGAGGTTCGAGTGTAGAGCGCTTACCTAAGGAACTGGGTGGCAAGGTTGCCGATGTTTAGGCACAAAGCATCAACTTAAGTGACCTGGTAGGATCTGAAATTGATTACATTGGTTGGCAAGGGGGGTCTAGGATACTTGGGAGAGTTGCTCCTCCCCTTTCATTGTTAAGATTCGAGCATAGAGAATCAACCTAAGGAACCAAGCGAGACTTGAAATTGACCGCACTAAGTAGCGATTGGTTGCCAAAGGGACTATTGAGTGATTCAATCCACACATACACTCTCATGCATGGAAATGTTACTTTTTATTATTTTCATCGTTGATTCTTTACATGGGGAATCAACGAATGCAAAAGAAAGGAGGGAAAAGAGTGCTCCCACCCGTGTTAGAACACCTCAACCTACTGGTTCCTTGGGCTCCGACTTGGTCAACCTTAGGTGTCGTTGGGAAAAAAGAATATGGCTTCTCCTTCCCCTACTATATCAACTTAACTTGTCGAGTTCCTTGCCTTGTGGCTCTTGCATGTAGGATTCCCTTGCTATCTCTTGGTCACCGCACACCACTCCTACTCCATTCTCTAGTGGTAGGTTAAGGTCACTAGTTTCAAGTTGTTTAGCATCAACCGCCTGATGATGGCATTGTATGAATAGTGGGCCTTGACTACAAGGAATTTGGCCATGGTGGTCATCATGAGCCTCTTTGTTCCAACAGTGATGGGGAGTTTTATGGACCCTAGTGGCTGCACTGCCTCCCCAAAGAACCCCTTAGTGGCATGGGGGACGGCCGCAGCCTATCTTGACAAATCCCCATTTTGGAGAATGCCTACCAGAAAAGGATGTTGACCAAGCTGTTGTTGTCTACTAGTATCCTTCTGGTTTTGTGGTTGGCTACTAACATCATCACCACCTGGTGTCTTCATGTGGATATGTGACTCCCTTAGATTCAACATCATCAAAAGTGACAACGAGGTTCTTTTGAGTTCGGGCCTACTCAAGCGACCTCCCTTAGATATTTTCGTACCTCACCTTCCTGGCGTAAGCCTTCCTACTCAATGTAGAGGCGCCTCTACTAGTGAGTTCCCTGGTGATGGAGTGGATTTCTCTTATCTGAACATTCTTTCAATCCCACTTTAGCAGGCTTGCCTCTCTTCTCTACACATTCCTCCTTCTTAGTCTCTCACTTTGCTGACCTTCTTGTCTTGGCTCCTGCCTGTCTTTGCCAACCACCTAGGGGGCAATAGGCGGCAGGTGCTCAATTGTTTGTCCATTCCCTTTCGAACATCCTTAAGGATATTCCATGACTTTCATTCTAAAGAGCCGGCAGTCCTTGGTCTGATGACCCTCCTCTCATGGTAGGCGCAGTCTATGTGAGCCCTTTAGTTGTGATCTCCATCCTTCTGTGGGAGTCCTTCTTCCCGCATCTAAACCACGCCCATTTACCTCAGGGTGGTCAAAGCCCCAAGGCTATCCTCGGCATTGACAAAGCCATTAGCTCGATCCATGAAATCATACAGGGTCACCGGGTTCTGTTGCACAATTTCTACCATAAAGGGGCTTAGGGGCAAAATGCCACCTAGGAGTGCCACCAAGGTGATCTTCTTGTCCTTGCCATTATTGGTCATCTACTCCTTGTTAAAGCAGTACAAGTACGCATTTAAGCTCTCTTTCTGCCTCTGATTCACTATGAAGAGGTAAGTGGCTGACCGTCTTCTTTTTCTGCTGGCCATGAATTTACTAAGCTATGGATGATGCCCAATAGAAGGGCTCCAAACCATACCTGGGCAGAGCCTTTCAATGTCAAAGGGAAAGCCTCGCACGCTATCTGACCTAGGAAGTGTTTTAAATGTTTCCAGGGGCTCAGCTAGATCTTTCGACCCGTTGTACATCTCTATTTGGGGGATTTTGAATTTTGGGAGGAGTAGGATGGTCATCGCTTCGACTCTGTAGGGTAGGTCTATGCCGGTAAGTAGCTTGTCCACAAAGGATGACCCTCCTATCCTCTTCACCATCTCCTCATATTTTTCCATAAGACTGCACAATTTGTAGCCCATCTACTTCGTTCATCATCCTTGGGTTATACCTTTCCAGTATTCTGTAACTCTCCTTCTATTCTCCCCTTCCATTAGCTCAGTCCTACACCTCCCTTGAACTCAATGTTTCTCTAGTCTAACATTTCATTCTCTTGCCAAAGGGCTTCTGCATCTAAGGTCAACCGTTTCACAATTTCCTGCATTTCTATGAATCTTCTTTCCATACTTGCTGATGTAGACTCCTGCTTGAGAGTTGCACAGGAGTGCGTTATGGCTGGCATAAAAATGGCACGCTAACGCTTTTAGGCAAAAACAATATCAGATCCCATAAATGATGCCAACTATTGAAGTGTGTTTTGTAGCCACCAAGCAAAGATGGTGCTCTTGTACTTGCGAGAGTAGAAGGAAAGGGCAGCGGGTGGTGGCTATGTCACCATCGATGCCAAAATCAGAATTTCCCTAGAGGATAAAATGAAGCAAGAAGTTATGAAAAAAGCTAGGGAGAATGATCGAGTGTGTAAACTATCTTCTGTTGTTGGCCTTTCTCCCTTTATATTTGATCCCTCATGAGACATTTTTGTCATTGTAATGATCACCCTTGTCCTGGGCGGCATGGAATCGTATTCAATGTAGCTAATCTTGTTAGTTGTAGGGATTCAGCCTCGAGGCTAACCACTCTAAGTAGCATTCAATGAGGTTGATCTAACAGGGGAAAGGATCCCAACCTGTCTATCCCTCATTAATGTGGTGTGACAGGGGAGATCGTCGGTGGTCCCCCCTTCTTTCGGCCTCCTTGGTTCTTTTTCCTTGCCCTTTCTTGGTCTACCATGTCATGGACTTCAAGCTTCGGCATGGGAAGCCTAGTCCTGGCCTAGCTAGGTGCAAAATCCCCTTTTCAATGTGAGATTAAGTTATGGTTTTAACTTAAGTTAATATATTTTTTATATTAATATATATTTAATGAAAAACCAAAAAAGGTTGTGACAAGGAGTTTTGTACATTTGGAAAGAGGATGAGTAAAAGTTTTTTACAAAATTACTCTAAGTAGATTAAAAAAAACTAGTCTACCCACACATGCCCGACAAGTCCTGCATTCCTCCTTATTCCTCATAACATGGAAAATGATTAATTGGACAAAGACTTTTCAATGCATTTAGTCATCGATAACACAACTAAAGGCTGAATGGTAAATAGTCTATTATGATTTCTTGTCAATGGGCTTTATTTCAGCATACTATCTTTGCCTCTAGATTTCTTTATAATCTGTTGTCTCTTTTGAGCAAGTAAGAGAAGCTAAAGTCTAAACCATACCTATGACCTGAAATCACAAATTTCCTTCTTCCCTCGGGAGATAGCTCATGGGCTAGGCCCATAAATCTAGCAGAAATTATTATATAGCTCAAAAGAAGACAACAAAGCTTTTCTTATCTACGGTTTAGATAATGAGATGAGATGATTTTAGATGAAACTTGAAAGTTAAATAATACATTGTTAGAAAATTATTTTTTAATATTATAATTATTTTAAAATTTGACAATATTGAATTGTTTATTATATTTTGTGTGAAAACTTGAGAAAATTGTAATGATGAGATAAGATAAAAACACTTTCACTATCCAAACTACGGCTTAATTGTATTATTGTATAGGATCATCTTTGCCAAGACCTCTCCATTTTCATGACTAATCCTACAAACTTTGATAGTAGGGTATGTTTAGGTAGTGCGAGATGTTGAGAATTGTTGAGAAGAATTGTGAATATTAAATAATAGAATATTAAATAGTAGTAATGTGGACCACATTCCATTATGATCTTGACTTATTTGGAGTTATCAAAAAAATTGTTTGTATAGATTTATGATATGCTGATACGTGCAAACTCTTTAAAAATATAAAACATTTCTCAGCTTTTATTTTTTCACAAGTAACCTTTGCGGTAGGGCTGAACATCGACTTTTCGGAGTCGATATTGTCATCCTTCGACTCCGACTCCGACTTTGTCGGAGGTCGAATCCTACCTCCGACTCCGACTTGTCGGAGCAGAGTCGGAGTTAGACATTTTTATTGGAATTTTTTATTTAATCCATTTGATATTTTAATTTTACAATTTTGGACTCTAATCAGATTTGGGTTTCTATATCAATTTTTTTTAAATATAATTTCAAATTTCTAATTTATAATTTGTAAAAAGAAATCATTCACACAAGGATCATTCATCCTTAAATCCTTAGAACTTGATACACACATTAAAATCTTGGACACTGTAAAATAAAACAAAATTCAAACTTGTAAGAAGAAAGTTTTCAACTATGATACACACATTAAAAATACATAACCAAAATTACAAATTAAAATCATTTATACAAAATTACAAATTAAAAATACATAACCAAAATTACAAACTAATTATCCATCATCATCTATCCTCCCAAATTATCCAGCCAACTCATGGCTCATCATCCATCAAGTTCTAATTCTATTAACAAGTTACAACTTACGACAAAAGAACGGAAAACCAATACAAATTGCAACGAATTTCATTCCAACAAGTTATTATAGAATCATAGATTGATTACTATAGTCTATACATTACTACTACATGGTATATTAGGTACATTAGAATTACATGTTATTATAGTAAAATTGTATTATTTTAGGTACATTTGTTCATACTAGTATTTAACTCACTATATAAGTTATAGTTATATAAAATATATATGATTAATGTATAAAGAATATAGATATTTTTATAATAATAATTAACTCATGCTAGTATATATATTATTGAGTTTAACTAACTATATAAGATATAGTTATATAAAATCTACATAATCAATACTTTAGTTATTATATATTAGTATTACATGTTATTATAAATTTATTATTTATATATTAGTGTTTATCCATAGGTGTTACATGTTATTATGCATTTCGGTATTTATACATTATTATTACATGTTATTATACTTATATGATTAATATATATAAAAATATATATATTTTTATTAAATATGTACAATATCGAAGTGAAGTCGGAGCGGAGTCGGAATCGGAGTCGAAGCCAGGCATCGGAGTCGGAGCGGATCGGAGTCGGTTCACCTCCACCTCCGACTCCGACTCTGACTCCAACTTTCCTTGGAAAAAAAACTCCGACTCCGACTCTAACTTGTCGGAGTCGGAGCAAAGTCGGAGCGGAGTCGGGGTCGGAGTCAGATTTTCAAATTTTTACTCAGCCCTACTTTGGGATTCTAAGCTCATTTACTTTCACAAAACTTTTTATCTCATCTTATCTCTACTCATCTAATCATTGCAACTTTTTTAAATTTTCACACAATATAAAATAAACAATTCAACTTTTTCAAATCTCAATACAAAAATTATATTAAAACAATATATTCTTATAATTTTTTATTCAACTTTTAACTTTAATCTCAACTCATCTCATCTCTAAAAACAAACAAGGAATATAAGAATATTATGCACAATATTTTGGTGAACGAAAGCATTTTAGTTGATGAGAAATTATATTTGCAATCTTAAAGTGTACAAGTCTCATATATTCTATTTGAAAATAGTTGGTAAATATCATACCTACATGAAAAAATAAATTTTTTAACGAAGAACCTCATTTTTTTTTTCCAAAAGGATATGCAGAGCTTGCGCATCCTAACAATAATATTAACAAATAAAAATAATATTAAAAAATTAAACTCTAATAATATTTTATTCAATTTTAAACTTTTATTTCATCTGATCTCAACTCAACTAATTGTAAATTTGATGAGTGGACGATGATGAGGATGAGATTTTGATTTTCATATGACCAAGTTTTTTTTTTGGCTACACACAAGGGTAGACCTATGTCCCCCCCCCCCCCCCCCCCAAAAAAAATGTTTTCAAAACCCTATTTTTAGGGGTGTGCATCCGGACTAGATTTTTTTCCGATCCGGTCCGGAAATCCAGAATCCGTGTGGGAATCCGCCCGGATTCCACCCGTGCGGTTGAAGAAAACCCGGATCCGGTTTTATAACCCGATTATCCGTAACCGGGTTATACATTTTTTTTTCTCTCTTCCGAAAACGATGCCGTTCCTGCTAGGTTTAGTGCATTTTCCTCTGTCGAGTCCTGTCGCCATCTCCGAGTCACTCTCAGTCTCTCTCGAATCCTCTTCGTTCTTCAAACTCAAGTTCTCAACTCGTTACTCTATCCATCTCTCGTCGCTCATCTAACGACTGTCGCCGTCCCGAATCCTCTTCTCTCAACACTCGTCTCTCGTCTCTCGCTTCTTAAATCTCAAGTTTGTTGAATCCAAAACCCTAGCCGTGCGGTATGTTAATTTCTCTCTCTCTCTCTCTCTCTCTCTCTCTCTCTCTCTCTCTCTCTCTCTCTCTCTCTCTCTCTCAGTTTAGTTGGATTCCTTTTTTTTGGATTTTTGTTTGATTTTCGCTTGGATATGTGTTTGATATTCGCTTGGGTTTGTTTGGGTTTGTGTTTGATGTTCTGGGTTTAGTATTTTGTGGTTTATATTATGCTTTTTTCTAATGCTGAAGGTCATCTGCTCATTTAGTTTATATTATGAATGGTATCATATTGTATAAAGGTTTAAGACTGATCCCGAAATGTTTGAATTTGTGTTTGATGTTCTGGGTTTAGTATTTTGTGGTTTGAACCTTAGACTTGCTGAAAAGAAATTAAGGTGCGAGCACTGCTTATGGAATGATCAGTAAAACAATGTAAGAAGACAAATAGATTAGAGAGATACAAATTTATGAGCAGAAACAAATCATTCACATTAGAAACATTTTCCCTAAAAGCAGCCCTGCTAAACATGCCAGTGGGTTTGCTGTTGTCTTTGGTTTTTTTTGGCTGTTCAGCAATCACTTAGGCCTCAAAAGTCAAAGAGTCCTAAATTTTCATCTCGGTCAACTCTCCAGCTACATTGAAGCTAGCTTAGTACATAACCTGAAATATATACGTTGCACATTTTCTTCTTGTTTAAGTTATAAACAGTTAGCTTTAGCGGCATATATATTAGGTTCTGATCCACTCGTCAAGATCTTGTTTTCATTCGAAAGTTCCCGAAGATTCTTATGGTTTTTGGTCATTAATCCTCCACGTCTAATCTCTTGGAGTCTTGGACTCTTGAATATTAGACGACCCTTAAACAGAAAATTCAGAGGTCGAATCTTCTTATAAGATGATGCATGCTTAGTCTGATCTACAGAAAAGAAGTAGATAAATTATATGACCCTCACTACATTGACAACATTGGTTATAATAAAATTGATGTGTCTATCTCTATAAGAAAATTAATATCTGTGACAACAATTTGTAGAAAACCTCAATTTTTCATCCTTCATGTACATGTAAGCTAGGCAACCCAGGCAACCCCTTTTCGAAGGACGACCGCATTTACTCCTCCAGTAGTCTATTCATCGGCTTTTCATTGTTTTATGATCTTTGCCATCTTAAATGGAAAAGTTGTTTTTAATTCGTAGTGCTTTTCTGCTCCGAGAGCAATAAATTGATCACTTTTCATTAATGGACTATGATAGAATTATAGGAATGCCAGTAGCTATTCATTGGTCTAAAAAGAAAGAATGAATAATGAATGTGCCAAATTAATTTTATTTCTCTCATATTAACTAGGATTCGTGCAGTTTCGTGACTCCTTTTCCAAAGACACTCACCCACTGAAAATAATAGATCTCCGAAAACAACTTCAAAATCTTTAGAGATCTTGATCGTATTTATTTTAATGCTATGCTCATGGCCGCAACATTTAGTAAAGAAATGAGGCCCAATAGATGAATTGCATGTATTTGAACTTCAAGTTTTGTGTAACCATTTTTCATTTTATACAAATTATAAAAAAGGCTATAAAAAAAGTTTGTGCATGTATTATTAATAACTATTTATTAAGAACTGTTTACTTATCAAGAGTGGCCCAAACAGAAATATCAAAATATTCATATATTGATATATATTTGCTAAACCAAAGTTTGCATAATATTTATTAAAGCTCTAAATTGACAAATATTTATTATATATATTTTTTCTTATGCTTAAAACAGATGGAAGGTAGCTTTAGTGATAGTGTTGGTGGACGTGTAATAGACCCATACCGAAGCTCATTAGCGCTGGAGACTGTCCAAGCACTAATCTGCACACAAAATTGGTTGAGTTGTGAACCACTTAGTTCTTGGGAGGAAGAGGAGCATGTAGAAGACATTGACATCAGAGGTAAATGCTTTTATTTATTAATTTTGATTTTTTATTACTAGTTTATCCGTTTTACTTAACTTCTACATTTTTTTCTTCTTAAGGTAACCCTCTTCCTTCAACTTCAGCAACTTAACTTTTTGTTCTTGATGGTGCAAAATTTGGAGCTTATGACTTTGCATACACTGCATATTCAATCATGGTATGAGGCTTTACTTTGTATACTTTTTTTTCTTGCAGGATTTTAATTTATATAAGTTGACTAATCATGTATACTTTCTATGTTTAAAGCCAAACTTTCATTGGCGGGGAAACAGTTATTCGTTCAAGAAGTTTTCCGTACAAAGCTTCTTGTCATCTGAAGGCAGCTGGAAGGAAATTACATCAGGTAATTCGTTCAAGAAGTTTTCTGCTACACCTTGAATTAGTTCATATAATTAAAAATGTAACACCTTAAACATATTGTTATTTTCTACCTTGTTTGTCTGTTAATTGTTCCTGATTCTGTCATCTGCTTCAGTCATCACATTCATGGGCTGTGAGTTCATAGTATGCATGGTATACCCTATTGGCATGTTAAACAGTGCAGCAAGATATTGGCCTGCAGTTGATGGTGATGAATCATGATGATGTAATGTGTAAGCCTTCACTAATAATGTTTATTGGCTTTATGCATAGCTTATATGAATTCTCCATTAGTTACGCCTATTGATATTAATACTTGCTGTTGTCTGGGACTCACAGACCTTATTATACTTTAATTTAGAAAATGAACTGTCAGCCATAGCAATAGAGAGAAGATTACCGGTATTGGGGTTCATCTCTAATTAATTGTTGTTTGCATCACACATTTTATTACCCAGAATAGTTGTCTACTAATTAATTACTATTGAAGACTTCTTGCAGGATGTTTATTGGTACATGCAAGAGGCTGAGAATCATGGTTCTAATGCTGAGGTAGAAACAATTTTTACGAATAATCAGTAAGAGGTACTCTAAAATAACTTGACTTGCTATGGATAATTGTTGTACCTTTGTAGCTGACATGATTTGGCAATGTGGAAATTTGTTTCATTGTGCGAGGAAATGAATGTCCTTTTTTTGGGCAATGAGGAAATGTGTGTTTCAATTTTCATAGTATCTGACATAATAATATTTAGCAATGTAGTATCTTTTAATGTATTCTGTTATGCATTGTTGGGTGACCCTTTGCACTCTTTTCTGAAATATCCATATGTCTATATGATTTACTTTTTAATTTGTTGATTACAGGCCATCCATTTACCAGATCAAGGTGAAAGAAATCAAATTTTCTCCTAAATTCAAGATTCAAGATGTGAAGAGTTATGATATTGTATTAGTTTAATTAGTTGTAATGTACTATTATTTATTTTATTTTTTCTAAATTTATGTTTTGCATTGTGATTTAACAACAATATTATTTAGTTTGCTTTTTTATTTATTTTGTTCTTCAATTTCTTTTTTTTAGAAAATTCTTTTAAAGTGTTTTAATTATTTTTTTTTTTAAATCTGGGCAATTTAAATATGAGATTAGATTTTTTTTTTAAAAAAGTGCTATAATTTCTTTTTAAAGTTATAAAGATATTTTTAGAATTTTTTTTTTTTTTAATACAAAACCCGGATTGAATCCGGGTATGACCCGGCTATCCGGAATTTAAGTAAAAAAAAAAACAGAAAAATCCAGATATCCGGATATCCGGATTGAATCCGGTTATCCGCCCGGATTGAGTCCAGGTTCAATCCGGGCGGATAACTACCCGGATTTTGAAATCTGGATCCAGATCCGGTTATGGCCGGATATCCGAATCCGGATCCGAATGCATTCCCCTACTCATTTTATTATGTGTGTGTGTATATATATTATATGTACATAAATATGTATTAAAAAAAAGATATCATCTATATAAAACAAAGTTTTGAATACCATTTCGATTAAGATACTGGAACAAAATATTATGATACTGATATCATTTCGAGATAGTTTATATATAGATAAATTAATTATATATATAAATTATATTTCAAAATAACATCAATGTAAATCTTAAAAAGTTAAAACACATAGTTATAAAATTCAATAATACTTCTAAGTTCTCAATCAAACTATTAAAAATATTAATCATTCATCTTCATTGCGGAAAGGGGAGTAGGGATTTGATTTTCAGTCCTCGAGAAAAGAGGATTAAAAAATTTAAGAAAATAGCCATCAAATGTGAGAATTTGAGTGAAAATTAGGAAAAAAAATAAGGCTTTTTACATTAATTATAAAAATATATTAATTTCGGTTGGTACATCGAAAATTGGCCAGTATTGACATAAATGCACCGAAATAGTCGACATTTGACCCAATATGAAACATCTATCTTCCCTGTGCCGGTTACTGTTCCGACACGGTAAATGATGGCCATACCGACTGGTATGGTACGATATTCAAAACTTTGATATAAAGACAATTGGCTCCCCATAAATTCTCAAGAAGCTGACTTAGTACTTAGTTTTCTAGGTTTCTTCTTGTTTTTCAACAATTTTTTTCATACTTATACCTTTTTTTTGTCATTAATAAAATATCACATTCTCACATTGATTTTTTTTTTTTAATTTTTAACATCTCATAAGAGGCAAGAAAATGTCTCAATCTCATTTTACAAGCTATTTGGTGAATTCATAACTTCATTTCTTCTATTTATTTACACTTTTCTTTTCAAGTTTCTATTAGCTGGCATGTTTTTATTAGTTTTGTTAGTAACATATATGCACAAATCTCATATGGTTATTTCTATATATATATATATATAATATTATAGAGGCTTTACAACATTTAAACTTAGATTCAACAAATAAGTTTATTTTTTATTTGTTTAGTTTTTATCCTTTCCATATGCTCTTATAATATATTTTTAGAAAAATATTGACTTTTTATTATTTAATCAATTTTGAACAAGTACAATATTGACTTTTTACTTCAAGTATTTAAACATATCTTTGAAAATAGCGGTACTCATATAGATGGAGATTATAAGAATTTATATGCTTTAATATTTATGTCGATTGGCCTCCCAAGAAAAATTCCTGGTTCCACTCCTGGATACATATTAGGGTTGTCTCCTTCCCTTGTTTTGGTTGTTTTCTCTTTACCTTATGATTTCTGAGTATTGTTCTCCTTCCCTTCCTTCTCTAACCCTCACTCTTTATAGAAGTGATCATGCCATTCAATATAAGAGCAAATGACAATGAAATTGGTAATATGAAAGAATTAAGTAGTAGGAAGAGATAGATTTCAATGATGTTTAGATGTTAAAAGTTAGGACAATGCTACATTGCCTCTCCAATTTGTTTTAAATGGCATATGTGGAACTTACGCGTCCTAAAACTATATCTAGCATTAGTTCGATTAATCTGATCTACTACTAACATTTTATTCTAAGTAATGAGGCATTTGTGAGCAACTTTGAAAGGAATCAATTTTGTTTTCTTCTTTCTTCTTTCCTTTGAGGAAGGGCAGGCTAGAAAGTAGTCTTTCTAATTTGGCATGGCCCCATTGAAATGAATTCCGAACCAAAACCTTTCCATGCCCATACAAATTGGCTGGCACGGTTTACTCAAGTAAGGATTATTTACTTGGTCCTTTCACTAGGTCCTTCCCTCACTCATAATAGGTAAATTGCCTATCTAATTGGAAATTTTGCTACAAGTAGCTTACTTGGTGGAGCTGCCATTGATTTCATGCAAATGTTTCCCCAGATGAAGTGTCCAAGTAGCATTGTCATCCCTTCCAAATTTCAAATCATCATTGTCATTGGTACAGTGGAAAATTCAAAATTTTAGTCAAGGAAAAAGGGTCCTCCTATCAATCCCGCGCACGCTAGATGGGTTATCTCAAATTTGACAATTTCTATTGAGGACAATAGACATGTCAAGTCAATCCTACAATATTTTTTAAGCATTGAATATTTAATTAATATTTACATGGGCAATTATTAATAGATATTATAACTACTCCTTCATATGTTTATCTCTCTCATATTCAAAGCTTTCATATTCGAGACTGTTTATCATGTGTTTATTCTATTGTTCTAGTATACACCCACTTTTTGCCATACATAATTTTTTCTATCACAATATGCAACCAATTCAAACAAGTGGGCTCTTTCATTCATTTTTCCCTTGTAAGTAAATTATGCACACAAGAAATTAGTTGCATATGGACTGTTTAAGTCATTTTCCCAATCAATTTCTCATGAGTAAAATTAAGAAACAAATCGTTAGTAGCTTAATATTTCATCCACATTGGATTAAACTCATCTTTTTAAGTATCAAAGACATCTTTACCCTTGAGATGTCAATATGTAAGTTGGTATAAGCAAATGATGATTACCATCGTGACAAACCTTTGTCCTATCAACATATTTAAGGAGACAAAAATCAAGATCTCTATATATATACCTGCTAAATAAATTCACTTTTCAATATTATCCTCTTTTTTACACTAATTTGGACACATAGAAGTCAATGAAACACATCCCTCCACTTTTATCAATGGGAAAGAGAGATATTTTATAACCATATAACAGAATTATAGTTTAACAAAAAATTTTATATGCAGTTATTTTTGTGTATTCTTTTACGCACTTTACTAATTTGATTGGCTGCATTATTTTTTTAATATAAAAGTACTACGCAAAAAGTATAATCCATTAAGTTTCTACGCAAAAGTATCATTTTTTTTAATAGAGTGCAAAAAATACTATGCAAAAGTGACTGTACGTGGAAGAACATATAATTTGATTAGACGACTGATTATTAGGTAAAATTTCATACTATAGATGATGTGGAAGTCTCATTTTATCAGAAAAATCATACCATTAAGTTTTTTATTCTATTTATTAATTTGTAATGACATCTGTAATAAAATAAGAGTATAATATATCAAACTTCGACACTACCTAATAATTAATCATTTGGATGGATCAATTGAAAAATGCTAAACCTTCATCAGGAAAATATAAAACAAGTGGCCCCAACCTAGATTCTTCTTCAAATAAATGGACTTAAAAATTTAGAAAGTGCTATGAACTCAATGAAAAGAAGAGAGTTTCAAGAGATTGAGAGAGAACGAGAGAGGATATTCTCTTATTGATCTGTATATCATATAACATCAATATACCCATATATATAGGGTTACAAAAGAGACTATGCTTTTGACAACTAGCACTATGCGTTTGACGGCTAGTTAAATGTGGTCATACAATTCAAGATGGTTTATAATACTTCCCCTTTGAATGACCATATTTAAAGAATATGCCTCGTTAAAACCTTGCCAAGAAAAAATCCTGTGGGAAAAAATCAATGGCGAAGGAAAAAGAGTACAGTATTCATGTGTATCGTCGAGTGCTTTAGGATTGCCTCATTAAAACCTTGCAAAGGAAAACCCAGTGGGATAAAACCTTAGCGAAGGAAAAAGAATACAATCAGCACAAGTCTTCAAGACATTACTTCTCCTGAAAAGTGCATGATAACAGGTCTTCAAACCTCCGCATTCCAATGTTCTGCATAATCTTCTTAAATATTGCAATTGGTAATGCTTTAGTGAATAAATCTGCCAGATTTTTACTTGACCGTACCTTCTTGATATCAATTTCAACTTTCTTCCCATGAATTGCAATGATTTTCTTGTGTGTATCTGAAAGATAACTTACATCTGTACATCCAACTAATTGTGGACTTGATCCATATTGATAAAATAATCACAACTGGATCTTTCGGCTCATCACTACTCTTCTGGAGTTTTTGTAAATAACACAGTTAGTGAATAATTCATCAACATTAAACCGCTAACCTCCTTTTTTAATAAAAACGGTGGCCAGCCTTTTTAGATCAGACAAGTACCGCTGATTTTCAACTCTTCTGTAGGTTTCAGGTGTGCTGTCAGGCGCCTCAGAGCTATGAAACTATATTTCATCTCTTTTCTCTTGCTTCACGAGAGATGCTGTATCATAATTTTCTCTATAAAAGAGATATTCAGCTCATCTTCATTCACATCTCATCTTTTTCACTTTTCTGTAATCGTACTGCATTTTTACTCTGCAATCTCTTTCTACATTCTTATCCTACAATGGCTCAGCGATCTTCTCATGGCCAATATATGAGGTACTCTGCACCTCGTTCATCAGCTGTTCCTGCTTCTACCACAGGTGCTATCATGTAATATAATGATCTGACTCATAAGTCAGATAATGAAGCTATCTATGAGCTTGTGAGTCTCGGTACCCGATACTCATCATCCATTGTCGCATTTTCTCAGCGATTGCAATCCAGAACTTGTGGAGTTGACAATCTCCACGAGAATATTGCTATACTTCAACGACTTCTTCTAGAGTCCAACATGAATATAGAATCAATAAAGCAAGAGAATAGGAATTTAAAATCCTTGCTTAAATCTTCTTTTCGATTGCCCACCCCTTTAGATAAGGATGTCATGCAGATTCTTGAGAACAAGAGCATTTGAAGAATGAGGCAAAGTGCCTCAAATTTCTGTAATTTTTTCTTCAAGATAATAAAATAATATTTTACAAATATTCATATTTGTGTTTCTATCTTCTGGTAGATGTTCTGTGTGCTTCATTTTATTTCTTCTTTAATAATGCACACTTCTTATCAAACCCATAATATGAATCTGAAATACTAATTGTATTTAAAAGATGGTATTTCATGACTAATAACATCATCCATCTTCCCCTTGAAGCCGCAAGGGTTTCAAATTTATATTTCAAATATGTGCAGTTTCATGAGCCCTTCTGGAGCCTCAATGACATTTAAATCATACATATAAACTGCAATAATAGCTTGTTTCCATTTGCGTTTGGATTGCTTTAGATCATATAATGATCTTTGAAACTTGATAGAATACATATTTCCAGATGTATTCATATTAGAAGCTTTAGACATTTTCTATCCTTCAGAGATTTTCATATATATATCATGATCTAATGATCCATATAAATATGCAGTTAATCATGCATATCCAAACTCTCGGTAACTTTCAAGCTAAAAATCTCAATATGATTTCAACCACTTTAAAATCATATCAATATTGTTTCTTCGAGAAACTAACTTGTGATTTCTATATCACATTTTCATATTAAAAGCTTCAGGCTTTTTATATCATGTATATAAATATCCACTGATATTTAACAAAAAACACCTCTTTAGGTGTTTGGACTTCAAGTCCATATTTATCACATTTTACTTAGTGATATCAATTATGCAGGAATTGAGAAACTAACTCGTGATTTATATATCACATTTTTATTTCCTTTCTATAAATACCCACTGACATTCAACAAGCATCACCTCTTTAGGTGTTTGGACTATAAGTACTGATGCATCATATTTTACTAGTGAATCAATTCTGCAAGAATTGTTTCTTTCAAATTTAGCCAATATTTTACGTCGGTATTCTTCAACGGTTATTGATTCACTTTCATCATTACTTCTGGTAATGTCAATTGCCATCTCATATGGAAATACGTTGTCGACAACGATTTTATTTCTATCCATAATTTCTCCAATATTCATAAAATGTAACGAGATCTCGTTATTTTCAGGTACCTGTCCCTCTTCAAGGGAAGACATTTTCATGAAAAACCTCTTCAGGAGGCACTCTTCAAGAGATTTATATAGGAGAATTTTATACAGAAAATTTGGATGGACTTTATTGCTTGTTCTGTGGGTATGGCCTCTTCAGGAGCACCAAATTATTTGTGCTTTTCTCTTTTGAGATGCTCTATCATTTGTATCAATATGTCTCACATGCCTTTAGACATATCTTTAGACTGCTGAATTTCTTAATTGTCCTACAGGGACTTCAATCCTCGCTGGGATTTTAGCAGCTAGAATATGAGACATTTTTATCTTATTGCATCCAAAATTTAATTATTATCTGAACTTCTGGTTTACATCAAGATAACGTCGAATTATTTCATCTTATTTGCTTCTAGCAAATTTTTCTTTCCACTTCTGGTGGTAAGACTTTATAGTAAAAGAATCTTCTAGTTCTTTTATGAACGTCCATATGAAAATCATTCGACTTATCATAATTGATTTTGAATGATTTGTATAATATCATCTCAAAGAAAAAGCTTATAGCTTTTTCAATACGAGCTTTTGGCTCGAAATCATATCACGTCTAATCTCTTAGTTTCTTTGAATAAAATGCATCATTCTTTTCACTTCAGGGAATAGAATGATATAAATTCATTATCATTCACTTCAGAGAATGATGTAGATCTAGTAAGACGTGACTAATGATTCTTATCAAAAGCTCATTGTTTTGCTCAGTCACTGAAAGACCAGATATAAATTTAGAATATATTGTGAACGGTTGCATTTCATATTGCTACTTCAGGAGCATACTCGATATTGCTACTTCAGGAGCACATTCGAGATGTTCATTCAAATATATATTATTTCCACAATTTCAATTATGCAACTTCAGGTGCATAAATCATAATGAGCTTTTGGTACAAGTATCAATCATTTAAACTATGAGATACTCAAAAGCTATTATTGATTTAGGGCGATCCTTCAGGGATGCTCCATTTCTATTCTCAGATAAATCATATCATCAATAAATAAAACTTGTATCTAAACTATGTAAATAAACATAGAATTTATCAAATAATAATAATGAATATAATCATAAATATTCACCTCAGCAATAATATATTAAAAACTTACTTAATATCCAGCATCATATAAGTAGAAAAATTACTAATGAGAAGAAGAATTAATTCATCATCATCATCATCGCGTCTCAAAGTAAACCTGTACCAAAAAGAAAAAGAAAAGAAAGACTTTTCTTGCCATCAGATTTGGTAATATATACTGTCTACGTTAAACCCCGATTATGCCAAATAGTTAGGAGTAGTGGACAGCTATTTTTGACTAAATAAGACTAATGTGGATGGTAAACAACCATTTTTGACTGTAGGTTGGTAAGCAGTCATATTTGACTTTGAAAAGGCTCCAAAACCTTTTTATTTTATTTTTCACCACCAGGTCCTTGTTTATGACTTTTCTCATTTGATTCCTTATCTACGCCGTGCCTTTCCGTAAATCTTTCCGTTATTTTGGATTCTTTTCCCCGACAGCATCTTACCAAATCCTCCACTCATCCTCACCAAGTCTGTCTTCTTCTCGTCCATTTATTTTCTTTATCCCCTTCACGGATGATCAACTATTTGACATGACTCAAAATCTCTGCCTTCTTACGTCGAATACCACCGTCCAACAAAACACGTCTTTATGTCTATGAGAATTATAGCTAGGGACTACGATCTGGTTGCCATTAATGAAATCACCTGCAAAAGATCCGAACGTCTCAGCTATTAGCAACATAACATCTTAATTTGGCAATCAAGTAAGGAAGAATTCGTCGGTGACGCGATTCTCGCGTGGTATTGCGGCGAATTCGTGGTGGCTAACTCAATCATTCTAATTGATTATTGAAAAAAGAAATTAGCAATAAGCAGACGTTCAGCTTTTAACATGGTTGGGCCCCATTGTGTCTATATCCACGCTCACTGCACCACCTGCAACACAAAATAAAACTCCATGTGGTACTGAATCTTCTTTTAGAAAGGCAGAGGATGTGGTTAGCAGTTACAGAGGCCTCAATTGGGCGCCGGCGCTCAAGACTAATCCCATCGTGTGGTTGAGTTTCTATCATCAGCAACTCCATTACAAGCACTGACGAAGAAGTTGCAGATAAGGTGTCGTTGAGTTCGGCATCGATGAATCCATCTGGAAGCTGCAACGTCCAAACCAATGACCTAAGGATGGAGGCGTCCGGTATACCCTACGCATGGAGCACTGTACTCATCCTGTTGTGCCAAGTTTCAGGCCGAGAAATGAGGTCTTGGATGCACCGAGTTTGAACGTGAGGTCGACCCACGGTACCAACTGTGAGTTCTGCTGGATCTGCTTGTTGATGATGAAAAAATGACCCAGTATAAGGAGTGTAGGTCCATAGCCTTGTACGCTGTTACGTCCGTCCGGAACTCGAAAATCAAGGTACGTGGCTCCCAACCACGAACCCAGATGAAGAATCGGAAAGACTCTGCTGGAAATCTTTGATCGGTGAACTTGCCTCTGTTTTCGTACGAACCAGTATAATATTCAAGTTATGTTTTCGAAAAACGGTAACTCCAGGGAACCTCTGTCACCGTCCATCTCTTGCAGTCACGCCTTGGCTTTTGGATCCAACTTCCCATCACCGAATGATTGCTCTCCCACGGACCTGTCCATGAAGTTCAATACTCCGGACAAGCTCACACCAGTTGATGTCTCCTTCAGACACAGATTGAGTTCGTGCGAGCGAGTGATGAATTTCGGAGGAAAGGCAGAAACGAGAGTATGATTGGTAGCGACAGATTTCAGATCGGTGATCATGGATTGTAACGAGAATCGTGCTGATAACGTGCTATGAACTCAATGAAAAGAAGAGAGTTTCAAGAGATTGAGAGAGAACGAGAGAGGATATTCTCTTATTGATCTGTATATCATATAACATCAATATACCCATATATATAGGGTTACAAAAGAGACTATGCTTTTGACAACTAGCACTATGTGTTTGACAGCTAGTTAAATGTGGTCATACAATTCAAGATGGTTTATAACAGAAAGTAAACTTTTGAAGCAGTTGAACTAAAACTTCCCAAACAACTACCAGGACTCCAACCCCAATACAACACCCTTGTCATTCCCATATCCCCATAACATACAAAATCAAGAGCCATGGCCACAGAAGATTTCAGCTTCCCCATAATTGGGAACACCTTCCTATGCAGCATCGGTTCGCCCCAGTTGTGGCAACTTTCTCCGACAGCCTCTCTAGACTCTTGCAGCCATCAAGAAGATGAGGAAGACTGTACTTTTGCACCAGAACCAATCATGAACAGCTAAAGAGTGAGCTTCTCATATGCAGAAGATGGTGGAAAAGAGGTGAATGATGGGATGGACGACGACGACGACGATGATGAAGAGGAGAAGATGGACATGTTGTGGGAGGAATATTTCAATGAAGAATTGTCAAAAACTTCTACTTCAAGATTCAATACTTTTTCTTCCAGAGATATGGTGGAATTGGGCAGTGTTAAGCCATTGACTAGGAAGCCAGGCACGCTGTTGATCATGAAGGTCTTGAAGAAGCTTCTCTTGCTCCATAAAAATTCTCATGGCCGGAAAGCTCAAAATAGCTTGAAATTAGCTGCACTATAATTCTTGCTTTCGATTATTGAGGGCTATACTTCATTCATAGTGCTGTTTTTGTCATTTATTTACTTAAAATTGTACAGTAATTGGCGTGAAATCTTGTTCCTTTCATGGATATACAAAGAAAATGAACATTTATGAATTGAAGTATTTTAGTTTGGTTGCATGTGTTTTGGTGACGCTGCAGCAATTATGCAGCATTAGATATTAGTACTTTGGGACCTGCCGTCATGGCTAGGGATCATGGACTATTTGGTTTAGTATTATTATTAAATGTTAATGAAGTGTTTGGTGGAATGAGTAAATGATTGCCTGAAGTTTTCCTAAATTTGGTTTGTGAGAGACAAATGCAATTGGCTAAAATGACAGGAAGTCTGCCAGTTCTTATGTAATGTTAAGATAATAATATAAATGATTAAATTTACCTCTTTTTATTAATTTAAACTTTTGAAAAAGTGGTAGTTTAAAATGATATTAGAATAGAAGTACTGAATTCAAAAATTGATATAAAGTGGGAATCTTGGATGGATATGAAAAAAATCGAAACACAAATACTTTTTTTAACTAATTGATGTGAGAGTCTTCCATTAGGGTTGTTAAAAAAAAATGCAAAAGTGGTTGAATCGGACCAGACCAATCCAATGGTTAGGTCTAGTTTGTAAGCGGTCCAGTGCAGTACCAGTTTTCATAATTTTAAAATTGGTTTAAACCGGGCCGATATATATTTATAACTTTTTATATTATATTATATATATTATATACTAAAACATGAGATTGAGATTCTAATCTTATTATTCAATTTATTACTCTTACAATATAAAATTAATCTTATAATTTTTAATATAACATTTTATATAAAATATAAATTTTAATTTTATAACATAAAATTTTAATTTTTAACATAAATATTACTATTAAGTTATTAATATAAACTTACTTTTGACATATATATATACACCAATAATAAATACATTTTTAGGGTGGATGGTTATGAAAAAAATTGAAACACATACGTCTTTTTATACTAACTTACGTGAGAGTCTTTCCATTGGGGTGTAAGTAAAAAAAGAAGGAAAACCGGTTGAACTGGACCAAACTGGACTGAACTAGTGGTTTACATCTGGTTTGTAAGTGGTCTGATGCGGTACCGATTCCTAAAAATAGAAACATGTCCTAAATTGGTGTGGTACTAGTTCTCATATTTTGAAAACCAATTTAAACCGAACCGGACCGATATATATTTATAATTTTTTATATTATATTATATAAGTTTAAATTGGGAGGAGCATCCTCAAGGCAAAATCAAAAGTCACCGAGTCAATAGAATAATTCTCATTGGGAGGCTCCTACTCAAGGCAAAATAAAAATTAATTGGGATGCTTCAGTGGACAAAGTCTCATGCAAGGTGGGGGTGGGAGTCATTATCCGAGACTGGAAGAGCAAAGTGCTAGCAACCCTTCGGATGAAGCAAGACTTGTTCCTTGATCCTTATATGACAGAAGCATTTGCAACCTTCCAGGTAGTAACCTTCTGCAAGTCACTAGGTTATCAAGACATCATCTTGGAAGGAGACTCTTTATTGGTGGTAGCAGGCCTAAAATCAAAGACAGACGATCTCAATTATATAGGCTTGATTACAGCAGACACTAGAGACATCCTCAACACCTTTAAATCATGGTCAATAAGGCATATTGTTAAAGCAATCAATGTAGTTGCTCATGCCTTAAGCAAGGATGCTCTTAGCATCATATTTTTTTTTTAATCAAATCAAGTAGATCATATATTGATGTAAAAAAATGCAAAGATAGATAAGAAACTGTCAACATTACATAGACTGTTCTAACTGTTCAGTCGACATAACCTGCATTGGACCATCTTCTATCCAGATCTTCTCATACTCATAGTCTAAAGCTAACTTTGCTAACTGGTGAGCAGCATAGTTGGCCTCTCTGTGAACAAAATCAACATGCCATTGAGGCCAAGTTCTTAACATACTTCGAGCATCATTAACAAGAACCCCATAATCTGCACTAATCTCCTCATCAGAAGTCACTGCCTGAACAATGATCTTAGCATCACCCTCAAAAACCACCCTTCCCAAACCCAACTCGGCACAGACTTCCATTGCCCTCCTTAAGGCCAGACCTTCTGCCAACACAGGCTTTACAACAGGCTTGTGGCTTGCACACACACAAATCATTATACTTCCTTGCTCATCTCGTATAATAATACCATAGCCTGCTCTATTGAGTTTAGTACTCACTGAAGCATCCCAGTTTGCCTTCAATGTTCTGATTTATGGTTTTTTCCACCTTATGTCTTCTCTGTCACTCATATTATTAGAAGGTACTGCATCTGTGTTTGTTAATGAGCATAAAAACATATCTCTATCTGCAGTAGCTGCTGTCACCACCTGTTGAGGGCTTTCTAGATCTTTTCCATGCACAAAATAATTTCTCCTTAGCCCGATCCTTCGCATAATAAAACAGGCCAGCTGAAGTGAATCCACATCCAGCTTAGAACACAAAGAGAACCACAAAGTCCTAAAGTCAGGAAAAGAATTAGGCCACTTGTGTGTAGGACAGCTTGACATGGCCCAAACATCACTGGCTGCAGGACATCCCCATATTACATGTAGTGGAGACTCAATTTCTCTCTTGCATATAGAGCACAAGTCAACAACAACTATCTTTTTGCTTGCCAGATTTTGCAAAGTGGGAAGTACATTGTGGGCAGCTTTCCATACAAACAGCTTAATCTTCATAGGGACATTTAGAGACCATAAATGTTTCCAATCTATCAAACCAGTTACAATACTCGAGCACTCCCCCTTCATTTGTCTGACCAGTGATTGTTGTAAATAGTATGCACTTCTCACAGTGAAAATCCCAGTTGCAGTATACCCCCACATCAGCTTGTCCTGAGTCCCAGTTTTGCTTAGGGGAATCTGACAGATCTTCTCCACATCTTCCTCATGAAATAACTGGTCCAGCACTTCCTTCTTCCATCTGCATTCCCCCTCATCAATCAACTCAGAAACAGTTGAATCCCTGCTAGAACTAAGAATAGGAAGGTTGGGTTGTAACAGCACAGCATGTTTAACCCACTTATCATTCCAAATACTGATACTAGAACCCGACCCCACTCTCCATAAACTTCCTGCCTTGATCAATTCAATAGATGACCATAGACTCTGCCACACCAGGGATGAATTAGTCCCCTTCTTTGCATTCAGGATAGAACCCCTCTTAAAATACTTCTGTTTTAGGAGTTGTGCAACCAGGGAATTTGGATTGTTAAGAACTCTCCATACTTGCTTAGCCAACATGGCTTTATTAAAAGATTCCAGGTCTCTAAAACCCAAACCCCCATCCTTCTTAGAAACTCTCATACTTGCCCAAGACTTCCATTGGACTTTCTGCTTGGTATTACTACCTCCCCACCAAAATTTTTCCATCATCGAATTGATTTCCTACAATAGCTTCTTAGGCAACTTAAAAACACTCATAGTATAGGTTGGGATTGCTTGAATTACTGCTTTTAGTAATACTTCCTTTCCAGCTTGTGATAGGAATGTATTCTGCCAACTTGAAATTCTAGTCTATATTCTTTCTTTAATAGATCTGAAAGATTGGTATTTTGACCTCCCAACTGTAGTTGGTAGTCCTAAATACCTCCCATAGCTGTTATCTGCTGATACGCCTACTGCATTAACAATCTCCTGCTTTTTTTCTGTACTGGTATTTGAGCTTAAAAAAACAGCTATTTTTTCTCGGTTCAAGCACTGTCCAGATGCCTTCTCATGCACTTGAAGCAATCCTTGGAGCTTTTGCCACTCCTCAATAGTTGCTCTACAAAAGAGCACACTATCATCAACAAAGAAGAGATGACTGACCCTCATCTCTCCCCTAGCAGCTGTAACTCCTTTAATTTCCCCTTTATGCTCAGCCTGAGTGATCAAGGCACCTAAACCTTCAGCACATAATATAAATAGGTAAGGAGATAGTGGATCTCCTTGCCTAATCCCACGTTCAGGTTGAAAAGAGGCCCCAATTTTTCCATTTATCAAAACTGAGTAACTGACAGTAGTGATACATTCCATTATTAGCTGCATCCATCTGTCTCCAAATCCCATTTTTGCCATAATAGCCTCCAGAAACTTCCATTCCACACGGTCATAAGCCTTAGACATATCTAACTTGATAGCCATCGAGCCTGTTCTGCCCTTCTGCTTTGTTTTCATGGAATGTAATAGTTCATAGGCAGTTATCACATTATTAGTGATAAGCCTATTAGGGATAAAAGCACTTTGGTTGCTTGAAATGATAAGATCCAGAACAGGCTTCAACCTGTTAGCCAAAACTTTGGAAACCAGTTTATAGACAACATTACAAAGACTAATAGGTCTAAATTGGTTTACAAAAGAAGGGTCTTTTACTTTGGGAATCAAATCAATAACAGTAGAATTAATTCCCCTATCCATCCTACCCCCATTAAGAAAGTGTAAAACAGATGCACTAACCTCATTCCCAACAATATGCCAATAAGATTGATAGAACTGTGCATTAAAACCATCTGGTCCAGGGGCCTTCAGAGGGGACATTTGTTGTAGAGCTACCTCTACTTCTTCTCGAGTGAAAGGTGTCTGGAGTCTGTAATTCATATCATTGGTCGTACCACAACTTTTGTAAACATTCCATCTTGTATTCAAACTATGGTTTCATAAATATTAATACAAGCCTACTTTAAAAAAAAAAAAAGAATTTAATACTATTCTAGTATATATGTGTTAATTATTATAAAATAATATACTTACTATAATATAAATAGACTAATAGTTTAGTATATATAAATATTATATTATTACTAATATAGATAATCCATAAAATCGAAGCGGGTCGGATTAAAAGAAAAATTGAAAGTTCTGGTTTCAATAGTGAATCGATTAGTAAATTTTCAAAACAGGTCTATATCGGTTTAGTTCTAGAAAATGTATAAAATGGGACCCATTACGCCCCTACTTTTCACATTATATGTGATTTGCTTGCATGCTGAACTTGGAAACTATCTTGGTCCAATGTTTGTTTCTCTAAGAGCATTTCTAGTGAACTAGCTATTCTTTAGCTAAATTTTGATTCAAAAATTCATTGTTTTTATTTTTAACAAGTGTCTTTTAAAAGGGATCAAAAAAAGAAACTCTCTAAATCTATCTCTATTACCTTTGAAAGAAAAATGAAAGGAAAGAATGATCAACTAAGTTTGCTTGCCAAATTTAGCAAAGAGAAATGACATAGGCTACATTTATCATAGCACAAGTTTGTGACGTTTTTTAAGATAACAAGCTAAAAATATGACTAAAAGTTTGGCTAGTTGATTACTACCTCTCAACCCCTATCACAATGCAATGGAGCTTAGCTGGAAAGGTCTCTTCATGCATGTTTGTCATGTTGTCCTAAGTAGCATTCCCAAAATCACCCACGTGCCAAAAATTCACTTGGAGATCACAACCCAACGTGTTGTAGTCATTGTAGTGTTAATTTTAACTTACTTTAGTCTTTGTATGACAACTGAACCTATTTGAGGAGTAAATGAGGTAACCATTCTTCTTTCTTAATCCCTTTGACAAACTACAAAGCCTTTCTCTACATCTTTCCTGAAAACGGTCATATACAAGGGAATTGAAAAGACCACAAAGAAGATCTGTTAATTTTAATACTCTCCGATTTATTTTGTAGAGTAATAACGCTCTCTCTTTTTTAGTACTTCATCCCCTATTATAGGGGTCTACTTTCTCTCGTTTGACTAAACTTGACCTACTTGACTCATGCATGATCGGTTTTGGTTCAAACCCGGAATTAGGTAAAATCAGTCTACAATTCTATTTCTTTTCCTTGCAATTTGAAATCTGAATATCGAATTAAAGGTTCGGTCAAAAATTCAGAAACAAAGAGAATTCCTTGTAAAAGAATCTGCACATTCTTATATTGTCCTAAAACAGAGCAACTTATCACCACTAGAGCCATCGAGACTAAGGCTTAGCACACCAAGAAAAAAAATTGACAAAATGAGATTAAACACAAAGACAAGGTAGGAATATTTAAGCAACCTGTTAAAGCGTGTTTTGTAATCACCAGTCTTGAACACAAGTCCCAAATCGCACCAAGTTCCTGTAAAAGAGAAGAATGTGGTGATTGGGTATATCTGTGATATCTCTAATACCAAAGTCTGAATATATTCAGTGCTCGAGAAAAGAGAAAAAGAATGGAGAATGAGTTCAGAGTGATTCACCTTCCCTCTTTACCTACTCACTCTTATTTATACCACTGTTTCTTGAAGGATCTTGGGCTCCTTTGTCACTATAATGATCACCCCTGTTCTGGATGGTGTGGCGTCGTATTTAATGCAGCCGTTCCTTCAGAGGCATGAACTCGTCCTTGGGGTTGGCCATTTAACATCGCATTTAATGTGACTGATCCTATCGGGAACATGATCTCGACTAGTCTTTACCTCATTAATGCGTCACACCTGATGGTATGCTAAGTGCTTCTCCCTTCTTTGGTCGGCCTGGGTTTCCTTCATTTTTATTCCCTAGCCTGCCAAGTAATGGGCCACAGGTTTCGATGAAATGGACTTGGCTTAGTCTGGTTAGGTACAAAAACCCCATTCTCGCTAGCCTATAAATTTTTGCCACGTGAGCATGGCGGGAATTTTATTTTCTTGCATGTTTCAACTTCTCCTTATTGAATTCATTTTGTAGATGCACATTCCCACGTCTCAGGAGTCGATGCAACAGTCATGTCTATACGTCCCCGTCAACTTCCCGTTAAGGCTTCTAAATTGCCGCCTTCCTCCTATTTAGTCTCTCCTCTTGTTCTTAGAATGACTTTTACCCTATTTCCTATTTCTGTTTCTCTCATTTGACAACCTCTTCTTCGATTTTGACTCATTTCCCTTCTCTGCCCTTTAGATCTACCATTGATGGCTTCTAAGAATGCTTGCCATCGCATCCCAGAAGAGGCTCAACTCTTCTTCAGGTCATGAGCTTCCCTCCTATGATAGGTGTGGGTGGTCCTTTAGTTTTGACCCTGTGGCCCTCAATGCACTACACAACACCTTTATAGTCTCAAATTTAGTCATCCTGGAGGTCCTAAAACCTGGTTGTGAGGGCGTTGATTCCGAGGGAAATGCTAAGAAGGCTGACCTACATGCTAGCATGTTTTCACATGGTTCGAGGTTTCATTTTTGTCGCCCAGTCCTCGATGTCCTGGACTTCTTGGGTGTGCATCCTAACACCTAGAGAATCCTAACGTCATGCTATGTGATATGGTGCATGGTCTTAGAGGCCTTTGGGGAGGAGTACCTAGATTTAATAGCCCAAGAGTTCATTTTCACCGATGTGGTTAGGGCGTTGGATGGAAACATTTGTAGCTTCTACTCCCATCCCAAGTTTTGACTCGTCTATTTTGAGGGGCATCATTCCAATGCCAAATAGTGGCAGTGTAGGTTCTTCTTTGTGTCCGCTGAGGGATGGGAGTTTTTGGCCAATGAAGGTATTGCCCAGGAATTTTTGGTTTGTTCAGATTAGGAGATCGTCCCTGACGACAGGAGGATTGGGGTCAACTTGTTTGAGCATGAGCAGGCTTGCATTCAATTGGTGTACTCCTAGTTTCAAGAGCACAATGAAGAGGTTTGGGCCGACACCCTCCTGACTGAGGCCAATGTCAACTAGTTCTTGGTGGCTCTGGATAATTCCTTCATGGTGGGCTACAATTTCTTAAAGGAACCCTCCATACCATATGGGGTGAAAAGCCCATCTGAGGCCTCGTCGAGGGGGTGGCAAAAAGGCTTTGCCCGAAGGGTGAGGTGATCACTCTTCAGTTGAAAGGCTCTAATGCTGGTTTGGGGTGATTTGAGTCTTCTACTTCGGAGATTGTGGCTACACCTCCACCATTTCAGGATATCCCTTCTACCCTATCGAGTGACCAAAGGAGGACATTTGGTCCCAACCAAGATATTGAAGAGTTGAAGGTGGTGTTCCTCGAGGCCCTACAACACCCGGCGACGCGCCCAGGGTACCATGAAGCACCATGAGGGGACCGAGCATGGCCACACTGCCTCAGGTGTTGTTGGGGGGGGCCCCATCAACTTCCAGGGGTGTTCCTTGCTAGACGAAGGGGGTTGTGATGATCCGTTTTTACGTGTATTTTCACTAAAGGGTTGTTTTTAATTTAATTAATATATTGGTTTATTTATTTTAAATTAATGTATTTTAAATTGGTTTTAATCTATTTGATGTTGTGTTTAATTTATTTTAGTCGTTTTACGGTTTTTAATATCGTTTTCAGCGGATCAGTTTTTGGTCTCCGAAGTAAGGATTGGACCTCATTTCTTTTCTTTCCTCTTTTTTCTTTTCTTTCCTCTTTTTTCTTTTTCCCTTTTTCCTTTTCTTTTTCCTTCTTTTTCTTTCTTTTTCTTTCTTTTTCACTTTTTTCTTTCTTTTCTTTTTTCTTCCCCTTTCTCCCACATAGACCCCGTCCCTCTCTCTGTCCTCCTCTCTCACGCAGGAGCTCCTTCCTGCCCTCGACCCGCCGCCGTTCCGCCGCCGTGTGGCTCACCGCCCCCACCGGTCGACTCCTCTCCCTCCAGCGCACCTCACCACCAATTCCCAGCCCCATCCGGCCGGCCGTTTGGCCGGGAAACCCCCTTAAAGCCTACACGGTTTTTGCCTCGATCTGCCGCCGTCGCTCCACCTCCAGCCACCATTTCTTCACCACTTCATCACCGGTCCCTTACCATCCTAACCCACCTATTTTCGGCCTCCAACGACCACCTGAACAGCTCCCACGAGCTAGCTTTCCTTTTTGGGAAATCCGGTCTCTCTCCAACGTTTTCGCCGCCACCCACGGCCAACCACCACTTCCAATAGCTTCACAATCATCCCTAGACCATTCCCTATCTATCCGAAGCCCTGGTTTGTCCCCGTTCAAAAGTGGGTATTTCACAACCCACGGCCATAGTGATTTTTCACTGTAACGTTGCTTTTTCTCCGCCTTTTGCAACGCCGGGTGTTTTCTAAAATTACCGTATAGCGCTGTAAGTATTTTCCAAACCCTATTTTCAGATTTAAAAATATATTGCTCATTCAATTTATTTTATCTGCTGGTTGGTTGATTCCGGACTAAGTCCGAGGAGTTCGAGGGTCGGATGGATGGAGGACGGAGTTGCTTGTTTATTTGATTTATGTTGATGGTTTATTTTTGTGCATTGATATGGCATTTACATGGTGCATGCACGTGTGTGTTTGTTTAATTGTGAAAAGCATGTTTATTGGCGTAAGTGGACTTACGGGTGCGTGTGTATCACGACCCCAAGCCGGGATGGGGTATTATCTCGGTGGAGCTCCTCTGGTCACTCGGGAGCGGAATAAACTGAGTGATGTCCCATGAGTCGTCGCTGGGCGACGACGGGAGCGGGGGCTAGGGGTTGCTTGGCTACGAACGCGCCGGGCACGGAACCGGACATCTCCCTACGCACCGACTCCGTGGCCCTTCGCTGGTGAGGGCTAGAGGATGCTTGGCTACGAACACGCGGGGCGTGGAACTGGGCATCGCTCGTTAGGTGTCACATGCGTAGTGGTACTCTGCGGTGTGGCACTAGAGCCAGGGTGTGCGGATGACCCCTAGAGGAGGTCATGGCGCATATGGATAAAATGGATTTTGGTTTGAGACGGTTATTGAGGCCAAATGTGACTTTTGGCGTGGTTTTTGGAAAAGATGTGTTTTTTGGCCAAATGGGATTTTGGCGTGTGTGGAAAATTATGTTTTTGGGTTTCGTGCATCGGGCATGCTTCATGCATTTTGTTTGAGTTCTATGTCTTTTTATCTGGTGGTGTTTGGGTTTTACTTACCTGCGGTACCATTTTTGGTTCCGTAGCTTTTGGTGCAGGTTTTGAGGATGAGGAGAAGGAGGCTGAGCCCGAGGATATGGCTCCGCCGGGTTGCTGATGTTATGCTTTAAATTTGTTTTAAAACTATGTTAGTGTTTTGTAATATTTTAGGTATGTTTTAATCAGCTTGTAATACATTAAGAAAAAATTCTGGTACTTAGTTATATGGCTTTCGTTATCCGCTGCGTGTTTCTTCGTGCACATATGTTGCCTTCGCACACACTTGGCACCCGTTGTTAGGGTGGTGACCCGGGTTGTCACCATCCGGACGTCTCGATTTCCCCGTGTCCGTGCGTGGGGATTTGGGGGCGTCACAGGGATCGTTTAGAGTTGCATCAAGGGTGACCCATGCCCCTCAAGCTTTGGCTCTACCATGGCTTTTGATGGCGGGGCGCCTCTTAAGCCCAACTTCCCCAAGGGCCTTTTGTGTGAGGATCTCGTGATGCTGTGTGAGGATGGGTCTTAGGCATCCTTGTCTTCCTCAAGCTCGTCTGTCAAGTGGGATTCCTCCTCGATTGCCACCTTCAAGAAGGTTTCCTCGTAAGTTGGTTCTAAGAACACTGGTCCCTCTGAGGCAAGAGGTGTGGTAGTTAATGAAGTGGGGCTCGAGGAGCCCTCAATATCACATGCACTCGAGGCCCCACGATCCGTGGTGCGAGTGTAGAGTATCAGCTTAGATAACGAGGCGAAAGATGGACTCAACTGCGTTAGGTGGTGAGGAGTGACTAGCACATTTGGGAGAGGTGTTCCCTCCTATAATTATAAGGTGCAAGCGAGGAGTATCGGCTTAATTAACCAAGCAGGAGATAGACTCAACACACTGGGTAGCGAGGAGAGATTGAGACACTTGGGATAGAGTTTCCCTTCGATAATCGCTGGGGTGAGAGCACGGAGCATCGACTTAGATAACCAAGCGAGAGATGGACTCAACCCTGGGTGGTGAGGAGAGACTAGGACACTTGGTAAAGGTGTTCCCTCCTATAATTGTCAGGGTGCAAGCATAGAACATCGGCTTAGATAACCAGGTGGGAGATGGACTTGATCACGCTGGGTGGCTAGGAGAGACTGTTACACTTTGGAGATTTGTTTCCTCCTATAATCACTGGGGTAAGAGCGTGGAACATCGACTTACAACAAGTTGGGAGATGGACTTGATCGTACTGAGTAGCAATGAGAGACTGTGACACTTAGGAGAAATGTTTCCTCCTATAATCCCTGGGATACAAGCGCGGAACATGGATTAGATAACCAGGCAAGAGATGTACTCCACTGATTGGGAGGTGAATAAGACACTTGGGAAATGTGTTCCCTCTTATAACCGCTAAGGTGCAGCATGGAGCATCGACTTAGATAACCAAACAGGAGATGGACTCGACTGCACTGGGTGGTGAAGTTTGGGACACTTGGGAGAGGTGCTAGCTCCTATACTCGCTAGGGTGTGAGGGCGGAGCATCGATTTAGATAACCATATGGGAGAAGGACTCGAACACACTGAGTGGTGAGGAGAGACGTTGCAACATTCAATCGCATACACACATATACATACACACATACTATATCTTTTATTAAGTTTATCAATTGTTCTTTACACGGGGAGCTACTGAACAAAAGAGGGAACCATCTCTCATCATGATACATCTTTAACCACTGCCACGTGATTTTTGGTTGGTTGAGCTTTTGTCATCTTTAGGTAGTGAGGCCGATTTCTCACCCCTTAGCTACTCTAGCTTGTGCTTGCTGCCTTTTTTCGCCCCTTAGCTCTTGCAATAACATTCCCTCGTCACTACTTGTTCACCATGTATCACCTTCATGCCCTCTTTTATTGGGAATTTTATCTTCAAATTGTATGTCGAAATTACCATCTTCAAGCTATTCAGTGTTGGCCATTTGACTATGGCGCTGTACAAGGAGTCGACCTTGACCAGAAGGAAGTAATCCATGGTGGTCATCGTGAGTCTTCCCATTCTGATGGTCACAAGCAGGGTTATGGAAACCAATGGCTATACTGTCTCAAAAGAAAATCCCTTAAGCGACATGGGAGACGAATGCAATCGGTCTTGGTTGATCCTCGTTTTGATGAAAGCCTGCAAGAAAAGGATGTCGACCGAGCTACCATTGTCTATCAGTATCCTCCTAGTGGTGTAGTTGGCCACCAACATCATTACTACCAAGGTGTCATTATGCAGGTAGACTACCCCCTTGCAGTCAGCATCATCAGAGGAAATTGTTGGGGTCTTTTGGGTTCAAGCTTGTTTGGTCGGCCTGTCGACACTGAATGTGACTCCCCCAACTCCCACGTACGAAAATAAGGCAATCGTGAAGTCGGAATGTTGACAATACGGGTCACGCACCTCAACGACAAGTGCTTAATGTGTACACATGCAAGACATGTAAAACAAAAGTTGCAACGGATAAGTTAAATTTAGTCAACCAAGTACTAGAATTTGCTTAATACGGAATCACTTAAATACAAGCATTTCAAAAAGTATTACAATTATCCAGTGAAAACATAATAAAACCAAATTACAAGATCCAAAAGCAGGAAACCAATCCCAACACACGAGAAAGTGAACCCAGGTCACTCCTCCAGTGGAATCGAAGCCTCAAGCTCTGCTTCAACATCATCTGTATCAAAATCCACGATTTTATAAAATGGAACTGCAGGGTATCGAATACCACATGAGATATGAATCTCAGTAAGTAACGAACCAAACAACCCACGAGATAAAAATACATTAATGCAACCAACATGCATGCGTGCACATGATGAAACATGAATGTGCCCAAGACTACAATTTTTTCCGAAAATGATCATTTTTCCAACACATGCAAAAAAATCTCATTTGACCCAAAACATGTCATTACATATCATCTGCCATTTTCTCAAAAAATGGCACAAACATAAACCCACCATTTTCCCATAAAATGGTGCTCATATCCATTTAATCATATACCGTCATTTTTTCAAAAAATGGCTCGACATATCCATTTATCAATCACTGTAGGCAAGAATCATTGGCGAGACTACCACCATCCCTACAGCCTGCACTGGAGACAGGAATCGAAGGCGGGACTACCACCATCATTACCGCGTGCACCGTAGGCAAGAATCACATACAGGAATCTACCACCATCCCTACAATTCATTTTTTCTCTCTTTCATTATATCAGAGCACTGTAGGCAGAAATCATAGGCGGGACTCTACTACTGTCTTTGCTTACCACCATCATTACAGTTCATTTTCTCTCTCTTTCAATCCTTTCAATTCATTTATTACAAACATACCCAAAATTCTTTCTCACATGAAAACTCAGTTTTCATTTACAACATATGATTATGCATGCCATAATGCAATGAAAATCATGACATCCAACACAACATAAAAACACCCAAGCATGATTCAATTCAATAAACAAACTCATCCTTCAATCTAACTCGATCCCCATACTCCTCGAACTCAAAGTTCAACACAACCAATCAGATTGTAGAAAATAAATTAGTACAAAAATATATTCAAATCTCAAAAAGCGTTTTAAAAAATTACTTACAGTGATAAAATATAATTTTTAGAGGACCAAGGTTGTGCTAAAGGTGGCGGCACAACAACGGAACAGTGTTTTCAAACCAAAGCCATGGGTCTAAAATACCAAATTTTGAATGGGGACAAATGAAAACTTGGGCTGGTTAGGAAATGGCTTAGAGATGTTGGAGAAGCTAGTGGTGGTGGTCGTTGGCCATGGATGGCAGTGTGGGCAGTGGTTGGAGGCCAAAATGCTCAAATCGAAAATGGAGATGGTGGGATTTTATGGGTGGTGGATTGGGGTTAAGAAATGGTGGGATAGGTAGCTGGGAGGTTGCCGGTGAGGTGATGAAAGAATGGCAACCCAAGGTGGCACCATGGTGGCACTAGAAAGCAAAAACTGTGTGGGTTGAAGCCGTGCTTGGAGCCTAATGGCAGCACTGGAATAGCTAAGAATGGAGAGGTGAGATCGCCAGCCAGTGAGGATTAGAATGGGAGGGGCAGTGGAGGCCACAGGCGATGCACTGGGCTAATGAAAAACTGAACGGGGGAAAGGGGAGGGGGTGTCGTGCACTGGAAGGAGGTGCAACGGAAAAGAAGAAAGAAAAAAGCAAGAAGAAAAAGGAAAGCAGAAAGAGAAAATGGAAAAAAGAAAAAGAGCAAAAAGAAAAATGAATGGAAAGAAATAAGATCCAACCTTTTCAATTTGTGTCTCAAAACTGATCCAATAAAAATAATTTCAAAACAATGAGTTAAATTATTTTATTTAAACACAATGACTAAATAAAAAATAAAATAATAAAATCCAACAATAAAACAATAAAATAATTTAGAATAAAGAGTAATTTAAATAGTGAACAATATTTAAAACAAGAAAAAACTTTAAATTAAATTTCATAGTTAAAAGTCTTAAAATAACACCACGTAAATCATCTAAAATTTAAACTAAGAAAATTCATAATCTTAATTAATAAAATAATTTATTTAATTAAAATACAAGTAAATACGGGGTATCACATCTTCCCCCCTTAAAATAAAATTTTTTCCTCAAAATTTACAAGGTCAAACATTAACGCTAAGGCAAGATATAAGATAAAACTTAGAACAACACACATTTGAGAGAAACATACCATCAATGACGCCCAACAACTATGCGTACTGCTCTCTCATGTCTATTCTTATAAGTGATTCCATCATACTCACATTAGTCACCAATGGCACATCACGTCTAGTACTCCTAGGGCACCCATGTACTCCAAAATTTCCATTTTCACAAGAACCTTAATACAACACCTAATAAATTTCAATGATTATTATTTTTATACAACAACTATGTAGAGGGCTCCGGCTATAGTATGGATTTCACCCAACATTACATTATTTTGGTCCCTCTGCAGAGGGCTTTCTTGCATTCTCCTCACATTCCGCCTCCTCCTTGAGCTTTCACTTCAACAACCCTCCCGTCTTGGCTCTTGCCTTTCTCCAATAGATCGCATGGGTGGGGAGAAGGGCAGGCACCCAGATGTCCAAGCATCTCTTCCCAGACCTCTTCTCGAATCTTCGCCACCTTCTTCCTTAGATGGTGGCAATTTTCAGTTCGGTGGCCCTTCTCATTGTGGTAGGTACAGTACCTATGAGCCCTCTAGTCATGGTCATTGCCTTCTCATGGGCACTCCTCATCCCCTTGGGTTATGCCGCCATTCATGTTTGAGTGTATTTTTCAGAGGGTTATGCCGCCATCGCTTCTTCTCTCATGATGCCCCTTCTTCGCCTTGGGTTCCTTCTCATGGATTTTTGTGCTAGCACCTTGCTTGGATCCGCTCACCAGCTGCTCTCCTCTTGTGTGTCTCGGGGTGGTTAAAGTCCCTTGAGTGTCTTCAACGTTGATGAAGTTATCGACTCGATACATGAAATCCAGCATGGTGACCATAAGCTTTCGCGCTATTTTCACCATGAAAGGGCTTCGAGGCCAGATGTCACCCAACTGCATTGCCAGTGTGATCCTCTTGTCTTGATCATCCGTGGTCATTCGCTCTTTATTGAACCAGTACAAGTATGCCTTCAAACTTTCTTCTTCCTGGTTTTACAGTGAGGAGGTAAGCTGCCGATTGCCTACTCTATCAATTGGTCATGAACTGCATTAAGAACTGCCAACCTAACTCCTCAAAACTATGGATGGTGCTTGGCTGTGGGGCTCTTTACCATGCTCGGGCAAAGCTTTTCAGCATTAGGGGAACACTGGGCATGTGATTTCCATGGGAAAGTCGTGCAATGTCATGTGGGTCTTGAATGTTTCCAGATGTTCAGTGAGGTCTTTGGACCTATCGTACATCTCTATTTGAGGAGTTTTGAACTTGGGTGAAAATGGGACGGCCACCACTTCGGCGTTGTAAGGGGGGTTTGTGTTGTTGAGTAGTTGGTCCACAAAGGATGATCCCCTTCTTCTCTTTGTCATTTCCTCGCATTTGTTCATAAGGCTGCACAACTCGTCACCCATCCTATTGCATTCTTCATCCTCGGGGGGTACCTGCTAGCATTTTGCAACTCCCCCTTCGTCTATTCAGTTCGACTTGATTCGATTGCTTCTCCAAACTCAAAATTCCTCTGATTTATTACCTCGTTCTCATGTCGGAGGGCCTCCGTATCCTTGGCCCTTTTCTTTATGAGTTATTCCATTTTTGCAATTCTCCCCTCCATGCTTGTCGATGTAGAATCTTGTTCAAGCGTTGCTTGGGAGTACATTGTGGCTGGCATAAAAAAGGTACGTTGATCGTATCAGATTAATATAACTATCAATCCTATAGATAATACCAACTGTTAAAGCGTACCATTAATCCCAAATCGCGCCTAGTTCCTGTAAAAGAGGAGAAAGTGGTGGTCGGGTGTGTTTATGACAGATTCGATGCTAAAGTCAGAATATATTCAATGCTGGAGAAAAAAGAAAGAGAACGGAGAGGAGTTCAAAGTGATTTACCTTCTCCCTCTTATTTATATCCCTGTCCATGAGGGATCTTTAGCTCATTTGTCATTATAATGATCACACCCTGTTCCGTGGTGTTATATTTAATGTGGTCATTCTTGTTAGCAACATGAACTCGACCCGCCATTCAAAATTGCATTTAATATAGCTGATCTTGTCACGAACAAGATCCCAATTAGTTTTTCCCTCATTAATATGCCGCGTGTGATGGTAGGGTACGTGCTTCTCTCTTGGGCCGGCCTTAATTTTCACCCTTTTGGCTCCCGACTCACCAAGTCATGAGCTTGAGATTTCAGTGAAGTGGAATGGGCCTGGTCTGGTTAGGTACAAATAGTTAAAAATCCCCTCCACAACTAAGATACCACCACTCCGAATAATAAAAGCACCCTGCCATAATCAATTGCAAAATTAGTTCTCCACGTGGCAATCATGCAGTTAATCACTGCTCGAAACCAAACTGACACTCTCGGAATAATATAACCAAGAGGTCCCAGACCTACATGCATTGATGGAATCTTAGAACGTGTTTATATATATAATTTTGGATTAATTGCAAAATTAGTATTTGAAATTTCTGTATTTTTAATTCGAGGCATCAACTCTTAACTTTTGCAAAATGATAATTAAACATAAAAAAAAATGAAAATTATGCCGTTAGAAAATTAACTGTATGATTGTCACACGACTCCGCAGGTCACGTGTTAAGTATCATTTATATAATAAATTAAAATAAGTTAAGATAAAAGTTTTTAATTGACCATCATAAATGTCAGCTAATTAAGAAATGGTTGAACTTTCTAACTGAAAACTGACAAAATTATTTATTTGATAAATTTTTATAATTCCTATATCAATTTTATAAAAATTAAAAGAAGAACTCAATACCTTGCATGCTAAATGAGAAATACTATTCATCATGTTTATATTATCGTCATCCCCTTATCATCTATTATGATTTCAAATTATTAAAATATTATTTATTGCTCGTTGCTTATCATATTTATATTTCTAATTGAATTATATTGTTTATACCTTTTTTCCTATTCTGCTTAAATTGTCCTTGCTTATGCACTTTAAAAAAGGGACAAATAAAAAATAATAATGATAGTATGCCTTGTCATTTATTCATTTATTTTGATTGTTTATGTATTTAATTTTTTTTATTGTTTAAAAAATGACTATTAATGTATTAATTTTTTTTAAAAAAAATATTTAAACATATTTTAAAAATGTTTGAAAAAAGAATACATTGCACTAAGGACACACCAAGTGAACAAATTGAGGAGGTATAGCAGCATTACCCATAAAAAAAATAACTAAAGGGCTTGTTTGGAAAAAGTTTCAATCCCAAAATTATAATCTTATCTCCTTTTCTAAATATTATTTAAATATAAAATACTTTCAAATTAATCATTATTATTTTTTCAAACTAATATTATAACTTTTCTAAAATTTTAAACAAAAATAAAAAACAATTCAATTTTTTTAAAAATTGTTAAATGGAGGGGGCGCCCACACGAGCAGACCCCCCCTTTTATTGCATGCGTTACACAACTGGTAAACGCATAGCTTTAAGCAATGCGTTTCCAGCGTATTGAAGGCTGGCCTTTAATACGCTGTGGATAGCCCCCCTCCTTTTGATTCTGGTGCATCAAAAATAATAGTAAAAATCTCTCTCTCACTTGTTCTCTCTTGAAATAGTTTATAGGCTGTGGATTTATTAAGTGTTACTCTAGTTTTATAACTACGTAGTACACTTTACCACTAAGAGAAAACACTTGGTTTTTTGTCGCGCTGGAGAAACTTGTGGAGCATTTCTTTAAGCTAAGCCTAAGGTACTTTCCGTTGTACTTTCTAACATTGGTATCAGAGCGTGTATTATAATTGCTTCCAGTTTCTTTTTGGCATATGCATGTAAATTGTGATTTTTTTTTTATGTGATTTGCGCACATGTGGTGTTGCATTTTTAAAAAAAAAAACAAAAAAACAAAAAAACAAAAAAAAAAAAACTTCTTTTTTTATTTGGCCAAAGCCGCTGCAGTGGTGCAGCGCTCACCACCCTTACACGGTGGTGCAGCGCGCACCACTCCTCCACCTGGTGGTGCAGCACGCACCACCTGAGCATGGTGGTGCAGCGCGCACCGTAGGGTGCTGTGCGGCACCCCTGCAATGGTGCTGCGCGCACCACGGTGCCGCATGCACTGACTGGAGCCCACGGTGCATGGTGCACCGTGGAGGCACCCAGTGGTGCTGCAAGCACCGCCTCAGTGCTGCGCGCACCAGGACGATGCTGCGCGCACCACCCAGGTGCTGCGGCAGCACCCAGCCTCCTCCGGAGGTTCTTGGTGCTGGCAGCACCACCGTGATGCTGCCAGCACCAACGTGGTGTTGCGCGCACCAGTGAGGTGCTGCGCGCACCACCCAGGTGCTACAAGCACCTCCCTAGGTGCTACGGCAGCACCCAGCCTCCTCCGGAGGTTCTTTCCGACGAACAAAGGCGCCGGTAACCTCCTAAAACGGTGGCTGGGATTTGCCGGTTTTGCAGTTACTGTTCACGTGAACAGTAACTGCTGGAGGAAGAAGATGACTAATGGCATCTATATTTTGTTGCATGGGCTTGGGCCCTTCGGCCCACTGTTTTTGTTGCATGGGCTTGGGCCCTTCAGCCCACTATGTTTTGGGTTTAAAAAAAAGAAGGGGGGGGGGGGGGGCTGGGCTTTTAAGCCCGGTGTTTTTTTTCTGTAAGTTTTTTTTATTAAAAACCGAAAAAAGTGGTACAATGGGTTTTGAACCAAGACCTACCACTAAACTAAGGAGAGGGCGCACCACTGGGCTGCGAATATTCTTTGATTTATGTGGGGGTTTTAAATGTTTTTATAAATAGTTTTTGTTAAATAATAATAATATTAAAAAAAAATTGGCATGATTCAATATATGCTTAGATATATTGTTATATTACATGTGATTTTTTATTTAATGTTATAGATTAAATGTGATAACATGTGAATATTTGTTTATTTTCATGCTATATTTTTTTTCATAATGTCATAATACATGTGATCTTTTATTTAATTTTTTAGAATTAAATGTGATAACATGTATGTGTGTATTGAACATGTGGAAATATGATTATTTTATCATCTATGAATGTTAGACTTAAATGTTTAGACATTAGTCTTTATTTCTTTTAATGATAAAATAGAAAATCTCACTAAGTAGTCTTAGTTAGAATTGTCAATGTGAATGATAGGCTGAAAGAATTGCAGTGAACCCAGTAAGAACTGTAAATGCACTGCATAGCCAAAAAGACTACAGTGGCCCCAGTAAGAACTGTAAATGCACTGATGGGACAAGAAAAATGGACTGTAATAGTCTCATATGAACCATCTTTGTAGACTGGCCCAACAGGTTGCTGTAGTCTGGCTGTCTTTGTAGACTGGCCCAACAGGTTACTATGGTCTGGGTAGCTGTCCTTGTAAACTGGCCCAAAAGGTTACTGCGGTTTTAGTAGGTTATGTCTTTACATATGACTAGACCTAGATGACTACTTAAGATAGTGGGAGTATGGTTGAGATTTATGATAATAAATTCTCCCATATTCGTTTTTTAAAATTTGCGCGAGAATTGAGTTAGAAATCTAATAACTGGATATTGTGGCGCAAGAGATGATTCTGAAGCCTGGCGATTTTTCGATCTTGCGACATGTCTAAATTATTCTTTTTCTAACTTGAAAGGACGCGGCAGATTTCTTAAGTGTGTGAGTAATATCCCTTCTTTACGTATTGTAGTGAAATGGCATCCAAGAATATTGTTGCCGACTTAAACAAAGGGGAGAAATTAGATGGGAAAAACTATGACATATGGCATCGCAAGATTCAATATGTCTTAGATGAGCAAGAGGTCTTGGAGGCCTTATCTCACACCCTTACTATGCCTGAGGAAGGGAATTCGGAACAACACAAGATAGATCAACAAGCCTATACCCAATGGGCTAAGAAAAATCAGTACGGGCGCATAATTATGTTAAGCAGCATGCACAATGATCTAATGTGTGAGTTCGAGGTCTATGACACTGCCCAAAGCATGTGGGAGGCTTTGAAGTTGAAGTTTGGTGGGACTTCAGCCACTAGGTTGCGTGGATTAACCATGAGGTTCGACTCCTATAAGATGCGCTCTGACCATACGATGAAGCAGCATCTTAGGGCTATGTCAACTATGATCCGCGAACTTAGGTCGGCAGGAAACAACCTGACAGATGAACAGCAAGTACAGGCAGTGATAAGATCACTACCGAATTCTTGGGAGAACATGAGCCAGAATTTGACGCATAACGAGAATATCAAAGACTTTGGTGATGTCTCGCATCATTTGGAATTGGAGGCTGAGCGCCTAGAGGCTGCTAAGCCCAATCATACGGCCTATGTGGCTAATGCTGGTTCGCGCAAGGCATCAAGGCCTAAGCGCAAAAAGTCCAAGAATGGAGTGGCTGCTGGACATATTTAAAAAGTGTCAGGAACTTCTCAGCGCACCAAGAGGGGCAAGCGCGGGAAAAACAAGTCAAAATTAGAGTGCTTCAACTGCAGAAAGATTGGCCACTTCGCTCGTGACTGCACTGAGCCGAAGAAGGTACACTCTGACTTTTCTCGCATTGTTTTTGTAACTAGCCATGTGATGGTTGCTGACTCCTATCCTTTGTGGACTGTTGATTCAGGAGCGACCGAGCACATAGCTCGAGATAGAGTCAGATTTGTGGAGTATCGCCGGATTCCAACTGGGAGCCGTGATATCAAGGTGGGGAATGGAGCTAACGTGGAGGTACTGGGACTTGGTACCTACAAGCTGGACTTGCGGGGTGGCCGCACTCTTTTCCTCCACAATGTGCTATACGCTCCCGAGATCCGACGAAACTTACTTTCAGTTGTCACTCTATTAAAATTTAGTTTTTGGATTGTTTTTTAAAACAATTACGTTTCCTTTCATTTGGGCCATGTGTTTTATGGCAATGCTTTTCTTCAAGACAGTTTTATGATATTGGATTTGGTTTATTCTAATATAAATGAATCTATTGCTTTTCTTTCTTCATCTATTGATAATTTGAATTCATACACATGGCATGCTAGGCTTGGCCATATAGGGCAAGATAGAATGACTCGATTAGTTAGAGAAGGCTTGATAGGCAATCTCGCTAAGGTCATCTTGCCCACGTGTGAACATTGTCTAATGGGAAAAGTTAAGAGAAAACCGTTTGGAAAAGCCACTAGGGCATCTTTTCCACTGCAATTAGTCCACTCAGACATCTGTGGTCCAATGAGTGTGAGGGCAAGACACGGAGGTGTCTACTTCATCACTTTTATAGATAATTTTCATGTTACGGTCATGTCTACTTAATCTCCCATAAGTCTGAAGCATTGAAATGTTTTAGGCGATATCTAAAAATGGTCGAGAATCAGTTAGATAAGAGTTTAAAAACTCTAAGAACTGACCGAGGACGAGAATATCTCTCTGAGCAATTTAAAAAGCTCTGTGATGAAAAAGGAATCAAAAGACAGTTAACAATGCCAAGTACGCCACAGCAAAATGGCGTGGCGGAAAGGAGAAATCGAACACTGCTTGAGATGGTTAGGTCAATGATGGCGCAAGCAAACCTACCAATTTCTTTTTGGGGGGGTGCACTTTTGACTGCTGCCTACATTCTTAACCGAGTGCCCTCCAAATCAGTAACTTCCACCCTATATGAACTATGGACCGGCGAGAAACCCAAATTGAGTAACTTGCGGCCATGGGGTTCAACGGGTTTTGTTCATGATCTTTCTCATAAGTATGGGAAATTAGGCCCTAGAGGGAAGAAGTGTATCTTTATAAGGTACTCAGAACACTCTAAAGGGTATGTGTTAATAGGTGAACAAACTGATGGAAGTGTAACTGAGATTGAATCACGAGATGTGGACTTCATTGAAAATGAAGTTCCAAGTAGAGGTGAGGTTGATAGGAGTTTAGAACTTCATGAGATTGTGGAACAAGAGGAAAGTGCTCCAAGGAATTTAGTTGAGAATGAGGAAGAAATTCTTCAAGCTCCTACAAATGATAAAAGGGACTTAAATCCGAGTGGAAGCACACCGCTTGTCAATCAATCACAACAACCTCAGCCGCGTACAAGCACACGTGAAAGTATTCCCCGTCGTCGTTTTGAGATTGAAGGGGAAGCTTTTATGGTAGCTCCGCATGATGATGATGAGCCTAGGATAATTCATGAGGCTCTCTCATCTTCTACTAAAGATGAGTGGATGAAAGCTCTTAATGATGAAATTGAGTCTATAAAGACTAACCAGGTCTGGGATCTGGTTGATCTACCGACAGGGCGAAAGACTATTGGGAACAAATGGGTTCTTAAAGTCAAACGCAAGTCGGATGGATCGATAGATAAGTACAAAGCTCGCTTAGTGGTGAAAGGATATACCCAACAGGAGGGTATAGACTATGAGTAAACTTTTTCACCAGTGGTGAGATTTGCTTCAATTCACCTGATTCTAGCTATATTAGCAAACATGTATTTGGAACTCTACCAAATGGATGTTAAGACAGCATTTCTCAATGGAAAACTAGATGAGGAGATTTATATGGATCAACCAATGGGTTTTGTGGTCAAAGGTCAAGAGCGCAAAGTGTGCAAGCTCAAACGATCAATATATGGCCTAAAACAATCATCTAGGCAATGGTACCTCAGATTCCATCGAACCGTTCTTTCGAATGGGTTTACGATGATCACAGAGGACCATTGTGTCTATGTCAAAAGGTCCAAGAAGAGTTTCATTATGTTGTCATTATATGTTGACGACATACTACTAGCTGGAAATGATAAAGGGTTGATAGTCGCCACAAAAGAGTGGTTATCCTTCAATTTTGAGATGAAGGATATGGGTGAAGCAAAATACATTCTGGGAGTTAAGATCTACAGAGATCGCTCAAAGAGACTTTTGTGTTTGTCCCAACAGACTTACATAAAGAAAGTCCTCGAGCGTTTCCTAATGAATGAATGTAAACCCATTGACACCCCTGTTGCAAAAAGCGAGAACTTATCTAAAGAGTTATGTCCTAAGACTCAAATAGAAAAGGAAAAGATGGCCCGTGTCCCTTATGCTAATGCTGTGGGTAGTCTGATGTAAGCAATGATGTGTACTCGGCGTGACATATGCTATGCAGTTGGCTTAGTGAGTAGATTCCAATCTAACCCCGGACTGGCTCACTAGAAAGCAGTCAAGAGGATTATGCGATATCTCAAGGGAACTGCAGACTATGTGCTGTGCTATTAAGGTTCAGATTTGTAGCTAAAAGGTTACAGCGATGCCGACTGGGGCAGTGACCTAGATGAGCGTAAATCAACCACTGGGTATGCCTTTCTGCTCAACAATGGCACCATTACATGGAGCAGCAAGAAACAACCCTGTATAGCTTTATCCACCATGGAGGCAGAATAGATAGCTTGTTCTGCAGTGGTTCAAGAAGCTGTTTGGTTACGGAGATTCCTCAAGCATTTAGACATTGGCACGGATTCTTCAGATTCAGTGACAATATTCTGCGATAGCACGGCTGCTCTCGCATATGCTAAGGACTCTAAGTACCATGGAAGAACCAAACACATAGATATCAGATATCACTACATCAGAGACATGGTAGCGCAAAAGGAAGTGGTTCTGAAACACCTCTCTACAAGTCGCATGGTTGCTGATCCCTTAACGAAGCCCATAGCAAGAGATGTCTTTGAGGCTCATGTTAGGAGTCTGGGACTGCGTAGACTGTAAATATTTTTTGTGTTTCAAATTACATTGAGATGTAACCATTCCTTTGGGATATTAATACAATATGATTCAGTTATTGTCTTTATCGTATTGTCTTTCTAATTCACACACAAGATATGTCAACAGGCTTAGATCGGCTCACTCACACGAGCGATCGCCTCTAGTGCTTAAGAAGCGAGTAGAGATGAGACATTGTATTCTTAGATACTTGTCCAAATGGATAAGTTAGATGACACAAAGATATGTCGTTTTAGTGGGAGCTAAGATCAGGTCCAATGAGAGGACTATGCATGGGTTACCCCACAACCTATGTAGCCTGTGGTTAGCCAGATGTGAGATCCTCTTTGACACCTTGGAGGCGAGCAAATAGAGGAACTCGGGTTAGACACTTAAGGAGCGGCTAGACTAAGATCTGTATGGTGTTGATATAGACATATGCTTTTTAAAAAAGAGAAATCCACCGTAGCATGTATTTCATACTACATGTACTTATTCGACCAAATGAGTAAGTGAGTAAATGGTTCTCCTCTTTCTCACTGTGTGAGTCTTTTTTTTTTTTAAGTATCCTTTACTTTTGACTATGTCACAAGATGGAGGTTATAATGTCTGCTACTTTGGCATGTTGTCTATGGCCATGACTAATACGATCTAAAGAGGCATTGCTGGGAAAGCGGTTTGACCAAAATTGAATGATATGAGTGCAAAGGGAAGATTCTTCGATATCGCATCTTCGATAGTGTTTGCTGACGTCAAACTATGACGCTACATACTGGTAGCGACTAAGGTTGTGAACATATTGAAATGATTTAGAGATAGTCAAGCATTGTTCTGAGTTTTCTAAAACTCAAGAGGGTTTCGAAAATGCTTGAACTGATGCGATCGAATGAGTCTAGGACATAACCAAACACTTTAGGGATGTTACTATGCTAGTCTTCTCTGGGAGAGATTTAGTGTATGTACTCCCATCTTTCTGAAGATATGCTTGGTGGTCGCATGGCCTATTTACTTGTGTGAACAAGATTGAGAACATTAGAGAGATGCATACCTAGGGTCATGCCCATTGTGTGCGAGTGGGAGATGTTAAATGGAGGGGGCGCCCACACGGGCAGACCCCCCCTTTTATTGCATGCGTTATAATGCGTTACACAGCTGGTAAACGCATGGCTTTAAGCCATGCGTTTCCAGCGTATTGAAGGCTGGTCTTTAAGGCCAGCCGTGTATAGCCCCCCTCCTTTTGATTCTGGTGCATCAAAAATAATAGTAAAAATCTCTCTCTCACTTGTTCTCTCTTGAAATAGTTTATAGGCTGTGGATTTATTAAGTGTTACTCTAGTTTTATAACTACGTAGTACACTTTACCACTAAGAGAAAACGCTTGGTTTTTTGTCGCGCTGGAGAAACTTGTGGAGCATTTCTTTAAGCTAAGCCTGAGGTACTTTCTGCTGTGCTTTCTAACAAAAATAATATTAAAAAATCATATTTTAATAATATTTTAATTTTATAATATTTTTTATACAACTTTTTCTCTTCTTTTTCAAAATTTTGTAATATTCAAACTATCTTACTATTATTTACAAATTATTTTATTAATATTTACAAACTATGTTATTCTTATTTACAAAATTCTCATCTTATCTTGATTCCTAACATTTTTCTAAATATATATTGTATGACGAAAAGAGTCGCTCTATTATTTTTTATTTTAAAAACTAAAATAAAATTCATAACATTAATTAGTAGAGCAACGATTTTCATTCCTTTACGGGTATTGAGTCCGAACACTTATCAATATACTATACTACTATTTATTATTTTATTATTATTATTCATCTATTTTTTATTACTATTCATTATTTTTTATTACTATTTAATATTTTATTATTATTTTTTACTTACTTTTTCACTACTATTCACAACATTTCTCAATATTCAAACCTAACCTTAATCACTAAATCAAAAAAATAAAAACATATAAAAAAAAAGGGTAACGGAGAAATATTCGGACTCATTACGAGGATCCAACCACCTCTCCTTATGAAAATATTTATTTCAGAATCTGACGAGCAAGTGGTTCGGATTTTCTTTTCACGCAAAAGAATACTAATATCCAGTTCTGTCTGTTGTATGAGGAGTTCTATATAGAAGCCACTGTAGCAGTGCACACATTGCACTCACTACGTGGCTTCCATTTATTGTTTCAAAAAAAAAAAAAAATCAAAACGTGCGTTTTGACGTTTTAATTCAATTTGAAATTCTGGTTTCCATCCCCATTCGAATTCATCCAGCGAAGAAGCAACTCCCTCGACAGCAACCCACTCCTTCAGCTTCCTCCACCCAGTGCCTCCCAGCGATGCCGTCTCTCTCGTCAGTGGCATCTAGCGGCGCTCCTCCATCTGCCCAACACCGCCACTCCCTGCGAGCTCGTTGAAATGAGCAAACCAAATTGAATCCTGTGAAACCCTATGTTCTTCCTTGACACGAACCTGCGTTGGGTTCCTCTTCCCAGCGCCACCTTGCGACGACATCTATCTGTTCAATGCCACCTCGAAACGCTCCTACGTCTGCCCAGCCCCGCCACTCCCCGCTAGCTGATTGAACAGACCATTCACCAGCCTCAACTGCTCAGATAGCTCTATTTTTCTATAGGCATTTTGCTCAACTTCGTAGGTAGGTAAATATTGTTCCCTTTGCCGTCCATACTATCATGTTGTTCATAATTACATCGAGATGTGATTTTTGTGTTTTCTGAGATGAGTATTGTGGCTTAGGGTAAGGATGGAGAAAAACAGTGTTCTTTGTGAGCAAATGTGGAAGAGGGTGTGATGATGCCTTTCTGTATGGTGTAGTTTTCATCAAAATGTTAACTTTTTGAGAAAATGCATAAGAGGTCATGTTTATGAACCTAGAGTTGGGGGGAAGAGGCAGGGATCGAGAAAACTATAACTTCTTGAGAAAATGCATAATAACTGAAGGTTACCATCATTTGATTTTCTGCAAATTGACCTGAAATTATGTTTACAGATGTGACAATGACACAAATGGGCATTCTTGGACAATGAGAAGGAGTGAAAATGGGAATTATATAAGGTTTCATGGAGCACCTTATAGATAGGGAATACTTGAAGCTAGCAAATTTTGGGTCATTACTATCCTTCCAATTGGTAAATTTATTGATTTGCCAAAAGTTAAAAATCTTTGGAGCATGAAGTTTTCTGCTAAGAATAAAAGAGATGTATATTGTTTTCTATTGAGAATATGATTTGAAATTCCAAATGGAGACAAAATCTTTGAAGTTCAAGTTTCCATGTCATTGTTTGATTCTTTAGGAACCACTTGAAGATGACATATTTTTTTTGCCTTTTTGTTTCCAAAATCACTGTCTGTCATAGTTTCTTTAAAATGAGCACACATCTATTGATGATGGCAATAGTTCAAGCTTTTAAACTATAGGGAACCGATATATACTGTAAATTTTAAGTTGCAAAGTTTAGGCTTTTTCATTTGAGTAAGTTGCAAAGTGATGGATTAATGTTTGTCTCGTTTATCTTAGATTAAAAATACCATTGTAAAGAACCAAAAGCTAGAGACAGAAGAGGCTGAAACACTGTTCTGGAAAGGAAATAATAGTTAAAAGGATTGGAATAGGCAAAAAAAAAAAAAAAACCCAGGATTCCATGCTTTAATCGATATGGATCATGATATGGATTATGCTTGAATTCTATGCTTGGATTCCTTGCCTCTGTCACTCATAATTTCTTACTAAAATGCTAAAATTGATATGGGTTATGCATTCATTGATTGTTTTGACCTTGAATACTTAGTATGCCCTATGTTGTTCTTAATGTACTGCTTAATAACTAATTACTTCTTTGGTATATATATTAACTTTTTCTCTTGTCGTTTTCTTTGTAGTTGTGGAGATTGATGATCGAGCCAGTGACCAGTTGTGGAGATGGCCATTCCCTGTGGTGTTCCATAGTTGTGTATATTGTGTTGTGAGCCATGTGTTAGTGGCTGTTTTTTTTGTATTCCAGTGTTGTAGAGATGCTGTTGGTGTTGATTCTGTAGATTGTAAACTAGGGGCTTTGTGTGGAAACACTTGTTATAGTCTTGGATGACTATAAGGATGTTTAATATGTGCAGGATATTAATTCAGTATTTGAGAATGCATAAATTTGTGGCCTTGAAACAACTATGTCTAGAGGATATATAAACCAAGCCAACAGAACTCAATGTGGGAACATGTGCATGACCCAAATACTGAACCAAACCAGAAAAGCATTTTGATCAGCTCAAGCTCAATCTTTTGGCCACTCTAGCATCTTTTCATGAGTTTTTTTATTTATATATGAAGGAAATTAATCAAGATGTCTCTAAATACATGTGTACTGAAAATAACCAGCAAATATCTCTAACAGTAGGTGTAATGGAAGCACAACTCACTTGTAATTAACCAACAAATATTTACATCAATAAGTGAAAGTGTAAAATATCACTTGCTCACAATCCATAATATCTCTAACTACAAGTCACTGATTACAACAGTATAAGCTTTCATGGAGGCTTGCTCTGAATCTGGATTCACACTAAATTGATTGATCACAAGTACAAGTCAATATTTTGCTCCTGTGTTTGGTTTTCAAGCTCTACTTGGTGTCGAATAGTTTTTGGCTCCATCATCATCCTGTGCTTGGATACCATTTCGTCCATGAAAAGACTTTGAGTAGCTTCAGCCACCAACTGTTCAAAGTGCACGAAATAGAAGAATAAAGAACTAATCTTTACAAACAATTCAATCCCAAAATGACTCCACTAAAATAACAAGAAGTGCCTTGAGTTTTCAAGCAAATTCAGTGTGTTACCTACATAATCTCAACCAAAAGATAGAAAAACTAGGTTTACAAACCTATATATTAAACTCCAAAATGGATCTTATTCTAGGCGTCCCATTTTGCTTAAACAACTCAAAAAATAACTAGATTTTCACTCTTGTTGGCAAATCACTCTTCATTCACTCCCATTTCAAGTATCAAAGTTACTATCCTATTTCAAAACCACTAATTCTTAGATGAGAAATAAACAAGCTTTCAACCTCCACTAGACCACCACCATCCACATTCTGATCCTGAAATCTTTTGTGCTCCTTCATACATGGTACCTTGAATGAATCACGATGCAAATCACCATGGGCATAAAGAGATTTTATAGAAAAAATATGAATATTTTCGAAAAATTAAACAAGAGCATCAAGCCAAACCATCAAAACACCAAAATAAGTCCTCCAAATCTAATATTTTCGATGTTCTTTATTTTTTGTAAACTTGTTCAACCTTAATTTCAAGCTAATATCACTAATTACAGCTAATACCATAGAGATAAATACAGATGGAGTAAACCCAAAGAAAACAAGGAATGTATGCCTAAACCCTAGAATCACAGAACAACAATGGTTTTCCAAAAAGTTTTAAGAAGATTACCTCGGTAAATTGAAGATCTCTGGATGCAATTTCGTAGTGTATGGACTAACACCGTCACGGGATTGAGATGGGGAAATCGCATCAGGTGGGAAATCATAGTGTGAGCGAATGAAGGGATCTCGCAATCACAATGCACATGAGGGGGTTGGGAGAATCACAGAGAATGAGAAGAAAAAGGTATCGAAATCGAACCTGAGTTCTGTTGTTCTTGACTTTGTCAGCGCCACTCTACGATTCACAGAGAAGAAGAAGAAGAAGACGACGGGCTTTGTCAATAAACTTGAGGGATTCACAGTGAAGAAAAAGAAAGGGATTAGAAATGTGAGGAGATTGAGGGTCTCTCTTGACAGAAGGGATACGATAACGAGAGGGGAGAGAGAGGGGGTGAGTGGAGATACGAGGAAGAGGGGTTTTCGAATTCGAGAGGGGAGAGAGGCCCAGAGGGGGGTGAGCGGTGAACTGGTTCGTTATTAGTGAACCCGGTCTACACGTCATGGCTTCTATGGATGTAGCCAAATAGTGGCTTCTGCGTCGAGTTTTTCCTGTTGTATATATTCTAGGATTTTAGGAGGGATTTGTCCTCTTCTTGTTCTTGTGTTGTTTTTTCTCCCTCCAACTTTTGTTACTTCTGTATTATTAAGCTCACTGGCTCTCGTATGCCACCGAACCCCTTCCCCGAGTTTTGTCGTCGACTCTGCTATCTCACACTCATTCCACTGTGGTATTTGAATATCCCTCACACTTCCCCTTACCAAAATTCATATCTTTTTTATTTTGGTTTTTATTTTTTATTTTATTTTTTCCTGATTGTCAAATATGCAGAGTTTCATGGGCGCCATTGATATTTACAACGCCTCCTCTCTCTGTTTGATCAAGCGCAACACCGGTTCTGAACAATTTGTTGCGCCTCAATTGCACAGACCCATTTGTTCATTTGAAGGGAAACGGACACGGGTCTTTGCTATGACCTCCACTATTCCTTCCATACAAGACGTCGATGAGGGTCAGCAGCGTTTGACCGGTGACTCCTTCATTCGACCCCATTTGAGGAAGTTATCTCCTTATCAGCCCATTTTGCCTTTTGAGGTATTTAAATCAAACCCATTTTCCTTTTTACTGTTTCTTGAGTAACCCATTTGTGTTGTCTGTTTTTGCTCATTTCTGCTGCGTCCATAAATGGCTATGTTTTTGTTATGAATTCATTTATCAGCCACTTCAGTGTCGTTCGGGTTTAAGAACGAGCTAGATTGATAATTCATTACTAGAAGATGAGAACCCCACTACTTGCTTCTTATTTCTATTATTTGTTCACCGAATTTCATGTTAAATTTCATGAATCCACGGCAAGTATCTTTCCAAGTTAACTCCTACCACAATCCATGATCTTGTTTATGTGTGTGTGTGTGTGTCTCACGCTGCCTGTGAAGACTGAGAATGAATGTCTTAAGGATTTTGGTTTCTATGTCACTGTTGCCTTGGGGGCAAGGCCTTGAAGGGGAGGATATTGTCACAGGCGAGGGTAACGATATTAACAACTGGAAATGAGGAAGGAAATGAAAGATGTGGTGCGTTTTGAGGTTTAATGAAACAGTGTGTTTCATCTAAGTGAGGACAGGAAGAGTGCGTTTTATGTGTAGTGACTTGCGTTTTGTACACTTGAGTGATAAGGTGCATTTTAGACTAATTGTAAGAACAGAACCCGTGCGTATATAAGTGGGAATTGTTCAGTAAAGGATCATCTGTGAATTGTGTAGACGGTGTGGGAGGTGGGAGTTCCTTGAAAATTCCCTGCAAGATTTTCATTTGCATTCGTGAATGAATCTTGTTCATCTTGGCTATCTGTTTTCATGTTCTTTGGATTGATTTTACTTTCTGTTTCTGCGGCGTGAAATTAGGGTCGTGTCCGAAGGAAGTGTTTGAAAGATGGGTTAGGGTTACAATATATATGTATGTTATCTTTTCTTTAATTTTCTAGGGTCAATTTAGTCTTTGTAGTTAGTCGTGTATGGGCTCAGGAGTGTAGACCAAGTCTTGAGGGCTGGCTATTTGTACGTGGGCCATAATGGGCCACGCCTAAACATGCAGCAGTTATGTTTAATTGGGTCTCTCTCTTTATTTTTAATGGGTTATCAGTAATGAAGTAAGTTTTCAGTTCTCCAAATATTCATATTGGAGGTACTTGGCTCCTCCAATTGCCATACACTAACATTCCCTTACAATTACATATTTACAAATTAAAGAGCCTTAACAGTGGTCTCAAAGCCTCGGTCCTGCACCATGGCTTAAGGCACCTATCAAGCCCAGTTGGCCAAGGCTATCTCGGCGTTGAAAGGAGAATCAATTCATTTGCAGGGGGAGCAGGAGAGGCAGAGGCAAACCCTGGAGGCCATCCTTCAGCAACTCAATAATTTGGCAGCAAGTTATGACTAGTTGGTGGTTATATCTGCACATCAAAACATAGGTGAGAGTTCATCATGTAATGCTTTTAAGTTTAATGGGGTTATTTGAGGGCAGTGGGGGAATCCAAGCAAGGACTCTTCGATTGGATTTTCCTAGATTTGATGGATCTGAACCTGTAGAATGGATCCTTAAAGCCTAACAATTCTTTTCATATTGTAACACTCCAGATGAACAAAAGTTGCAAATTGCTTTTTTTCATATGGAGGGAAAGGCTCTTTCATGGTATTGTTGACTTATGGATTCTAGCCCAGTTAATTCTTGGGAGGAGTTTGTTGTAGCTCTCAAAACTCGTTTTAGCCCATCAGCCTATGAGGAGCTAGTTGGAGTTTTCACAAAACTCCGACAAACAAGTACAGTGGAATATCAGTCTCAGTTTGAGATTTTGTCCAATTGGATCAGTGGCATTATTGAGGAGTTTTGCATAAGCTCTTTCCTCAGTGGGCTTAGAGAGGACCTTAGAATTCCTGTGTCTATGTTTAAGCTCTCTTCGCTATTAGCAGCATTTAGGTTGGCTAAGTTACAAGAGGAAGAGGTGGAAAGAAGGAACCAAGAATACCATTTTAGAAATCAAACAGCCACACAAACCCACCATCACCAAAATCCTAAACTACATGCACCAACACCAATTTTAAGACTTCTTGCACCACCTTCAAAAACAGATCCCAAAACCACAAACCCTAGCTTTAGACCCGTCACCCCAACCAGAAAACCAACCATACGTATTAGGCAGATTTCTTCCACAAAGATGCAGGAAAGAAGAGAGAGAGGTCTGTGTTATTATTGTGAAAAGTTTCACCCAGGCCATAGATGTAATTGACCTAAGATCTTTCTATTGGAAGGAATGAGAGAAGAAGAAGGAGAAGAAGGAGATGAGAAGAGTGAGGGAGCCCTAGCCGCAATTCAATTAGATGAAAACAAGGGGGAAGAAGAGGAAGTTGGAGAGTTGTTGGGCATCTCATTACATGCTATGGAAGGTTCTCTAGCTCCTAAAGCTATGAGGTTGAAGGGTACTGTTAATCATCAAAATGTGTTAGTATTAATAGACACTGGGAGTACATAGTTTTATCGACCCATATGTAGCAAGAAAAGCAAGACTGCTAGTGGAAGAGAGCCAGCTGTCAGTCAAGGTGGCTAATGGTACTAGCCTTCCCTGCCTGGGTTTTTGTAGGGCTGTCCCACTCCAACTGAGGAAATTTATGCTGGTTTTCCTTGATGACATTCTAATTTATAGAAAGACCTTGCAGGAACCCTCACAGCACTTGCGGATTATACTGGAGATTTTACAGACTCACTAATTTTTTGCAAAAGTTTCTAAATGTGTTTTTGGCCATGGAGAGGTGGAGTACTTGGGGCATCTAATATCTAAAGGAGTGAAGGCCGACCCACAGAAGATCACAGCTATGCAGAATTGGCTAGTACCTAAACATCCTAAGGCATTGCGTGGCTTTTTGGAACTTGCAGGTTATTACAAGAGGTTTGTGCTGGGCCATGGAGCTATTGCAGCACCCCTAACAAACTTTGCTCAAGAACTCTTTTTCATGGACAGAAAAAGCTCAAGGGGTTTTTAATCAACTTAAGGGGGCTATGATTAGACCTCCAGTGCTAAGATTACCATATTTTTATAAGCGCTTTGTTGTAGAATGCGATGCATCTGGGGATGGCTTAGGAGCAATTCTGATGCAAGAGGGATGACCTATTGCCTATCTCAGCCAGGCTTTAAATGGGAAAAGCCTAACCCTGTCCACCTATGAGAAGGAACTACTTGCATTGGTGATGACAGTAAGGAAATGGAGACATTATTGATTAGGACATACTTTCAAGGTCCGCACTAATCAGCAAGCCTTGAAATATTTGTTAGAGCAGAGAGTGGGGACTCCATCCTAGTAGAAGTGGGTCTCTAAACTAATGGGGTATGATTTCACAATGGAATACAAGAGTGGTAGAACTAACACAGTGGCAGATGCACTATGACTTTCCACCTCAGAAAACACAATCCCATCATCACTAACACCAAACACACCACCACCCATCACAGACCTAACCAGCCAACCAACCAATATCAACCCCAACAGCCAACTGAGCCAAACAAATATGGTAGTTCAAGCAATCTGTATGATGCAAGCAAAATGGATAGAAGAGTTAAGGAAATCTTACCCCCAAGATCCCCTATTGTAGAAGCTAAGTTAGCTCCCACCATCAATGAACCTTGGACCCTTCTCAGTACCAAGTCCGCAATGAGTTACTCTGTAGACAACATCTCGGGACCTTGGTGTCATTCTAGCAGCAGATCCTGCAGCTATTCCACAACAGTCCATTAGGGGGCCACACAGGTGTACACTAAACATTGCCAAAGTAAAAAGGGAATTTTAATGGCCTAGTTTGCGTGGTGATGTCAGAGCTTTCATAGGGGAATGTGACACATATCAAAGGAACAAGGTTGAAACCCTCTATCCAGCGAGGTTGCTCCAACCTCTTCCCATACCAGAATAGAATTGGGCTGATATAAGTATGGACTTTATAGAAGAGTTGCCACCATCTGGGGGTCGTGCTGTGATAATGGTAGTGGTGGATAGATTGACAAAATATGCTCATTTCATATCCTCACACACCCTTACACCATCAGTAGCAAGGGTATTCATGGATAATTTTTTTAGACTGTACAGGATGCCACAAACAATTGTAAGTGACAGGGATCCAGTTTTTACGAGCCAGTAATGGAAGGAGCTATTTAGGATTTGTGGACAAATCTCTTAATGAGTTATGCGTACCATCCTCAACCGGATGGTCAAACAGAGGTAACAAATAAATGTATTGAGTGTTATTTACTAGTGATAGACCTAGAGATTGGACAAAATGGCTTTCATTAGCCGAGTATGTCTACAATATCTCTAAGCACAATCCGGATAGCCTCCACCAAGGTTACTGCCGTACAAACCAGGATCTACCCGTGTACAAGCTGTGGAGGAGGAGCTGAGAAGTCGTGACTTTATATCTACTTTGGTTTGAGAGAACCTGCAGGAAGCCCAAAGTAGGATGAAATACTATGCAGACTTAAAGAGAACAAATAGGGAATTCCAAGAAGGGGTATGGGTATACTTGGGATTGAGACCTTACCATCAGATGTCACTGGCCATGAGGAGTCTTAAGCTGTCGTTGTGATACTATGGACCATTTCAGATCCTTCACAAAGTGGGGAAGGTGGCTTATCGACTAAATCTCCCCAAAGAATCCCAGATCTATCCCACCTTTCATGTTTCAAGCAAAAGCTCTAAGCCAAGATCCAGTTCGTCCCTCACCTTCCACAAGTGTCCTCTAATGGAACCCTAGAACCCAAGCCAGATGGTATTTTGCAAAGGAGGCTTTTGAAGAAGGGTCGTCGAGCAAGCATGGAGATACTAGTCAAATGGAAGGGCTCATCGGAGGAGAACACTACATGGGAAGATCTCACGGTGATGAAGTGGCAATACCTAGATCTTGTGGGCAAGATCTTTTGAAAAAAGGGGGCATTGTTACGTGCGGCATCAAATTAGGGTTGTGTCTGAAGGGAGTATCTGGAAGATAGGTTAGGTTTACGATATATATGTATGTTGTCTTTTCTTTAATTGTTTGGGTTTAGTTTAGTCTTTGTAGTTAGTCATGGGTGGGCTTAGGAGTGTAGACTGAGTCTTAAGGGTTGGTTATTAAGGCCATAATGGGCCACGCCTAAACGTGCAACAGTTATGTTTAATTGGGTATCTCTATTTATTGTAATGGGTTATTAGTCATGAAGTAAGTTTTCAATTCTCAGAATATTCATATTGGAGGTACTTGGCTCCTTGAATTGCCATACACTAACATTCCCTTACAATTACATATTTATAACATTAAAGAGCCTTAACCCTTTCTTTTCATTACTGAGTTGTGGAGGGTTGAAGTCAGTATTTGACAATTGGTATTAGAGAGGCGATCCTCTAATGGTAGAAGGGACACATGTTGCTGCTTTGAAGTTGCACCAAGAAGGCTCGTAGAGGCATCAAGAAGCTGCACAGAAGCAATCAGAGAACCACCGGCAGACCATTTATGGAATCATTGAAAGGTTAGATCAACTAACATATATGATCAAGGCTTTAGTTGAATCTAGACAAGTTAATTTTGTTTAAGAAGAGTCTCGGGAACCCAGAGGAGAGGGTTGTGAGGAGGGGTTTTATACCAAGGGGGGTGTGCTTGGATTTTCCCCCATTTTGATGGGAGCAATAATGCTGGGTGGATTTTTAAGGTTAGTCAATATTTTGAGTTTCATCATATACCTTCCAACCAGAGTCTTTTAATGGCCTCTTATCATATGGAAAGGGAGGCCTTGGTTTGGTATTAGGAATTAGGATGCCCTAGACTGTGGTCATTAGATTTTGTAACACCCCACTCCACACGGTTAATAATAGTCATTTTTTCTAAGATCTAGGGAGCCGGAGTGCTACTACTAAAATTAACTTAAAAATATTTTCTTTTATTCTAAAGGAAACGCCAGTACAAAGATTCCTTGGCATAAATAAAGTCATTTTATATTAAAATATTGAAATTATAAATGAGAGTGCTCAGAAGCATTTATTAAAATTTTTCAAAATCTATGCCATAAAAACGAGAGTACATGATCTAGGCCACTGTCATACCTCCCTGGACTAAGCCCCATACTGCAGTTTTACCTTTATAAATATTATGATCTGGGATGGTTTAAAAACATAAAAAACTAAAATGATTCGATGACTCAGTAAGAAAATCATCATAACCCAAACATACTTAATGTAAAGTTTTAAAAAAACATTTAATGCTGAGAACTTAAAAATCATGTTTGATCATGTTGATGCTTATGCTATGCATATGACTAATTTATCTGAATTAACTGACTAATCTAATTTATTTGACTTATCTGGCTGGCCAACACACTTAGAGGCCGTTTGGATTGAGAAACACTGTCAACCCATCTCATTTCATCTTATTTCATCATTACAACTTTCTCAAATTCCCACACAAAATATAATAAATAATTTAATTTTTTCAAATCCTAATCAACTTTTTCAAATTCCAAAACAAGAATAATATTAAAAAATAATATTATAACAATATTTTATTCAACTTTCAACTAATAAACAATTCGATTTTTTCAAATCCGAATTCAACTTTTTCAAAGTCCAAAATAATAATAATATTCTAACAATATTTTATTCAACTTTCATCTAAAAACATCTCATCTCATCTCACTATCCAGACAACCTCTTAACCCTGTGTGCAAGATTGTGTACTAACATCTCCTGCTGCAACAAAGGAAGCTGACTGTGCAGTATTCTAACATACCATGGTGGACCACGCTTGAGTCTGTGGCTTGCACACCCACCCTGAAATTGCATTGGTACCATGCATCTAAATGACTATATAATAAAATTGATTTGATCTTATCTTGTACTTGAACTTAAGATAACTTACGTGTTTCATGCAACGTGAGATGCATAATACATACATACTATAATATGCGGAATGAAAAATGTTGAATAACGTGCTTGCAAATATCATGACATGCGTGGTATGTAAACACTGGTTTCGAAAGAATTGACTTTAATAATAATATATATAACTAGCTAACATATGTTAATCCTAATTTATGATCAAGCTAGTTACCTTGTAATGTTGTTTCCTAAACTTTTTGACACAAAATCAAACACAGTGCTGGACTGGGAGGTTTATGTTTTCTTTTTTTTTTTTTTCAAATAACACGCGGAAGGGAGATATATATAGAGATATTTGGGAGATGGTGACGACCAGTTTGAGTTGGACTCAATTAAAAAGTTATAACGTGAAGATGACTTGTGGAGTTGTATGCATGTTGGGTTTATCCTATTTATCCAATATGGCCCATTAAATATAATTTAGACCCAAAAAAATTATCAATATTTCACCCTTAGAATCGTTACAGATTTGGGCCAACAGCTTATGATGACCCTGTGGAGGCATTGACTTGATTGAAATAAACCTCTTATGTGGCTGCTTACAAGGCCCAGTTTGAAGGACTGTCAAATACATTGAAACAGTTGTCTGAAATGCACAAACCCAGTTGCTTCTTGAGTGGGTTGAAGGATGAGATTCGACTTCTTCTTAGAATGCTCAATCCAAACAACCTTAGTGTAGCCCTTGGATTAGCAAAAAGCCAAGAAGAATACATTTTGACTTCAAGGAAGTCTTGGAGACAAAATGGAGAAAGTGTGGAGAGAGGTTCTTTTGAAACAACATCAAAGGTGGGGTATAGAATGCAGAGAAGTAATGTTCCAACTAAAAAGGGTTTCTCTTCTTAGATGGATGAAAAGAGAAGGAAAAGCCTTTGTTACCCTTGTGAAGAGAAGTTGAACCCAGCCCATGTTTGTAAAAATCCTAAGGTTTACCTGTTGCAATTAGATGAGTCTATGGAAGGAGAAGAGGAACATGAGTATGGGCCTGAGTCAGTGCATAAATGTGAAGAAGTGCATAAGAGTTGGGTTGAGGATTTGGAGTTATCTATCCATGCTATTTATGGCTGCCCTAGCTGCTATTTCTAGCTTCCCTAGCCAATGCCATGAAATTGCTTGGAAATATTGGATCTTACTCAATAGAAATTTTGTTGGATTTGAGAAGTATTCATAACTTCTTGGATCCCTTAGTGGTGGAGATAACTAAGTTGAGAAGTCAGAAGATTCTAGCTTGCAAGTTAAAGTAGCTAATTGGGATAAAATTCTAAGTCAAGGGATGTGTGAAGAGGTTATCATAATTCAAGGTACTAAATTTGTAGTCCCTTTTCATGTGCTAACTCTTGGGGGATGTGAACAGTGGCCCAAGACATTGGGTCCCATTAATTGGGACTTTACAAATATGTCGATGAAGTTTGTGGTGGGAGGAGTCTGGGTTTGCAAGGCCTTTATTCTAAGAACATATTAGTGGAAGCAGGTGGAAATCTTTTGGAGGCATCTTTTGTGAGGAAACAAGGTTGGCTGTTTCAATTGGTGGCAATAGAAGGGAGCAAAAGGGCTAATGAGGTGCAATCTGAAGTAGCAACTGTGCTTGATGAGTTCCAAGGGGTTTTTGAGGAGCCACTGGGGCTGCCACCACCAAGATCATTTGACATTAGATTGTGTTGAAAGAAGGAACCTCACCTCTGTCAGTGAGGCCCTATTGATACCCCCATCACTAGAAAAGGTGAAGTTGAAAAAATTGTACAGGATTTGTTGAAGAATGGAGTCATCAGGCCAAGTCAAAGTCCTTTCTCCTCACTAGTTTTGTTAGTTAATAAGGCTGATGGAAGTTGGATAATGTGTGTAGACTACTGAGCCTTAAATCAACAAACCTTCAAAGACAAATTTTCAATTCTTATCATTAATGAGTTACTTGATGAACTTTATGGCACTAAGGTGTTTTCTAAGCTTGACTTGAGATTTGACTAACATCAAATTAGAGTGAGAGAAGAGGATATATCCAGAACAGCATTTAGAACTCATGAGGGCCACTAAGAGTTCTTAAGAGTTAGTTATGCCATTTGGGCTTACAAATGCACCTGCCACTTTTCAAGGGTTGATGAATGAGGTATTCAAGCCCTTTCTCAGAAAATTTGTTTTAGTTTTCTTTGATGTATCTTGGTTTATAGCCAAACCTTTGCTGAACATTTACAACATCTGAGGTCAATGCTAGCAGTTCTAAAACAGCATAGCCTATATGCTATGAGGTCCAAATGTAGGTTTGGGGTGACTGAAGTAGACTACTTGGGCCATATTATTTCTGGGAGTGGTGTCATGGCAGATCCAGTGAAGATTTCCTCAATATTGGAGTGGCCAATTCCTAACACATATGTTGAGACTTATGGAAATTCTCCTTTAAAATGAACAACAGTGTGGTTGGCCCAAGTGGTGAAGGCCTTGGTCTTGGGGTATCACTCCCCTCAAGGTCCAAGGTTCAACACCTCATGGGTGCAAACAATCCTTTGGGGCCACACTTCCTGGTGAAAAGCCAGCGATTTAACCAATTCTGTATAGGGAAACTTCCAAGGGTGCGGTGTATGGGACCAGAGTTTACTTTGCAAGGTTGAGTCCGAAGGGCCCTGCCTTGGAGAGGTTCCCTGACATCAAAAAAATAAAAGTCTCAACATAGGATGAAGATGTTTGCAGATAGAAAAAAGACTCAAAGGTTCTTTGAAGTGGGTGATTGGGTGTTCTTGAGATTGCAACCTTATAGAAAAAAATCAGTGGCAATATGCCAAAGTCTGAAATTATCTCCAAGATATTATGGCCCTTTCCAAGTGGTTGCAAGGATAGGTACAGTGGCATACAAACTCAACCTACCCTCTAGTTCCAAAATTCATCCAGTTTTTCATGTTTCTTGTTTGAAGAAGAAACTGGGTGAACAAATTACTTCTCTGCCTACACTACCACCTTTAGACAGTGAGGCAAACATCCAGCCTGAACCTGAGGCCATCCTTGAGAGGAGAATGAGAAAGGTGGACAACCATGCTTCTATATAGATCCTCATCAAATGGTTGGGGGCACCACTGGAAGACAGCTCTTGGGAGTCTCTGTGGAAGCTACGTAGCCTCTATCCCCACATTGTGGGCAAGGTTCTTTAAGGGGGAGGGCTTCTGCCTCTGTGTGCCTTGGGGGCAAGGTCTTGAAGGGGAGGAGATTGTCACGGGTGAGGGTAATGGTATTAATGTATGGAAATGAGAAAGGAAAGGAAAGAAGCTGTGCATTTGGAGGTTTAATGAAGCGGTGTGTTTCATCTAAGTGAGGATAGGAAGAGTGCATTTATGATGTAGTGGCTTGCGTTTTGTACACTTGAGTGAGTTCCTCGAAAATTCCCTGCAAGATTTTCATTTGCATTCTTGAATGAATCTTCATCTTTGCTATCTGTTTTCATGTTCTTTGGTGATCTTTGACCATCATAAGCTTTGCCAGATGCTCAAACTTCATGAAGTATTCTCACAAACCCAGTTTTTGACAACCACTGAAATTTGACTACGGCAGCCCACCTTAATCCTGTGGCCTTAACCCTGTCACCACCCAGTTTAGTTATATATTTATTTATAATCCACTGCCAGATTTCTGTAGTATCTGGCTCACCGATAACTTAATTGAAAAGAATCTTACTGCAAGTTCTCTACATTTTCCTTTAAGTCAACTGGTTTCTACATAATCAGTTTCAGTTCTTGTTTGTTTACTTTTCATTAATGAAAAGAATATGGAAATCAATTTCCTCTTGTGCTTTTTTCTCTGTGATTGGGTTGATCAGTGCTGAGAATGATTTGTATCACTTACGCATCTCAGTGTAAATCCATGTTAATTAGTTATTTGATATCTGGATAAATGAAAGGGTTTATTTGGTACAGGTATTATCATCTCGTCTTGGAAGGAAGCCTGAGGATATCATCAAATTAGATGCGAATGAAAACCCCTATGGTCCTCCCCCAGAGGCAAGTCATATACGCCATTATAATTTCTATGTATTAAAAAGCCAAGTTATTTGATTTGGTTAAAAATTTTAATGAGATTTTTATTTAGTGTTTAAAGATTTGAAGTAAAAAAAGAGTATGTTTATTGCAGGCACATTCTGAGTGTTGAAACCCTATGCTATCCTAAATAGAAATTCATGTTTATAGGTTTTCGAAGCTTTGGCCTCGATGAAGTTTCCGTACGTCTATCCGGACCCTGAAAGCCGCCGTTTGCGTGCTGCCCTTGCCCAAGATTCAGAACTTGAATCTGAGTATATTCTTGCAGGATGTGGGGCGGATGAGCTCATTGATTTGATTATGAGGTTAGAAATTAATTTTTTTATGTTGTATATGTTTCCAATTAAATATTCCCTTATTGTTTATCTCCCTAACTTCAGTAACAAACAGTTAGTAATCTTGTGCAAATTTTGTTGATATTCACCATATCCTGCAGATGTGTGCTTGATCCTGGTGACAAGATAGTGGACTGCCCTCCAACCTTTACAATGTATGAGTTTGATGCTGCAGTAAATGGTGCATTTGTAATAAAAGGTAAAGATAAATTTAGTACTTTTTCATGGTTTCTTCTACAGTTTTTGCAGTCTCTAATTCATTCTTTCATTAATGTAAATTCTTGTTTTCATCACCAACATAGAGTTCCTAAACATCTGTCATTTATCTGCCTGCTATGTTTTTCTATACCTGCTTTGCTTTTCATTTGCATGTCATGTTGTTTTTACATAACCTCCTGCAATTTTATGTTATTCTGCAGTTCCAAGGAAGGCAGATTTTAGCTTGAATGTAGAACAAATAATAGATGTTGTTGAATGGGAGAAACCCAAATGCATATTTTTAACATCTCCCAACAATCCAGATGGGAGGTACCCCTCAATTCCCTTTTCTTCGTGTATTTTTGGCATGCATAATTGGCTTGAGATCTTTAACTTGCCCCTCCCTTACTGTCCCATAGTGGGCAGTCTACCAAATTTAGAGAAGATCACTTCATCACCTCTTGAAGACATGAAAAGTCAAAGTATCTAAATTTAGAGAAGATCACTTCATCACCTCTTGAAGACATGAAAAGTCAAAGTATCTAAATTTTGAGAAGATCACTTCATCACCTCTTGAAGACATGAAAAGTCAAAGTATCTGTTCATAGTTTTTGTTCTATTACACGGCTAGATCGTCTATTCTTTTAATGTCGGTGTATGTTGTTACATTTAGTAAATATGTCTACTTTTAGGGAGAATAAATCACTCTTTAAATCTCCAAAGTGTTATTAACTTAAGATTCTGACATTGTTTTGGTGCTTGACTTGAATTTAAAGTGTCTTCTATTATTTATCTCTAGAACAAATTGCACAGAGGGACTGATTGTAGAATACATGAGGTCTCATTTGGCTGAAGAAAGAGGTTAATTGAGGTGTCCTCTTTGAGTTTCAGGATTTTGACTCTATCTTTGGTCTAGTGTGGTTATGCTGATCTAATCAGTCTGCACAATATATGTGAAATTCTTGAACTCTGGATTATTTTCTAGTCATGTAGTTTCTACTGACATTATATTTCCATGCTACCTACTGTATGCAGTATAATTGATGATGAAGTTCTCATGAAAATCCTTGAGCTTCCCATATTGGTTGTGCTGGATGAAGCATACATTGAGTTTTCAGGAATTGAGTCAAAGATGAAATGGGTGAAAAAGCATGAGAATTTAATTGTTCTTCGAACATTTAGCAAAAGGGCTGGTAGGTGAATATTTTTAGTTCTGCTCTAGCACTATGAAAAGAAAAAAAATGGTGTATATTTTTAGTGCCTTTTCTTTAGTTAATTATTTGGGAACTTGCATGTCACCTCATATGATTCTATTGTGGAAGCATCAATCCTGTTATTGAATTGGTAATTACAAGATCTTTTACTTTCTATGTAATGATCTGTTAATACAAGATCTATTATGTGATACCCCATACTGAATGATTAAGGTTGGGTAGTGTATGGGATCTCACGTTGCTTGGGAAGGAAAAGTTCTTGCTCTTTACGATGGTTCCAATGGGCTCCAATTGTATCATTGACTAGTACTTTTGAAGTATAGGCCTAGATGTGGCTTGGGCCTTCCTTGGGCGTTGCATATTACTTTCTATTTTGTGAACTGTTAAAATCAGTTGGTATATGCTCTAGGCTAGCATTTAGATAATGGGGGTTTTAGACAACCCTGCTGCTAACCCCCACCCCGGGGGCTGCTTAAAGAAAAAAGACAAAGGAAGTAGAGAGTTATAGTTCCCCAGTGCACTAACATAATTGAATGGGTAAGTTCTTAAAGTTGTATTACATTTATCATGAAATATCGACAAAGCAAAACTCCCTTTTCCACTTTCCTAGCAATAAGGTCCAAACTTGTGTTCCAGTGCCCAGGGATTCTTTCTATATAAACATGTTATGCTAGGGATTTTTACAACCCCAAAGCAAAATGTAGAACAAAGGAAATTTTATGTGCAGATGAGATACCCGTTATTGTGCTGTGTCAAATGGATAAGGGGAAGGCTAATCACTATGAATGAGTGCATCGACATATGCAATAGCACATGAACCAAAACTCACGAATACTCTTGTGCCATATGCTTTGTCACTGGTTTAGTTTAATCAAAGATAACTGTCTTGCAACACTACGATGCCACAAACTTCAGCTTTAATAAATTTTTTTATTTTTCATAAGAAATTTATATTCATTCCTTTTAGAAACATCCTTCCTCTTTCCTTAATGTGAAATGATCAGAACCTTAAATTGCAAATAAACAACTGATGCAGGTTTAGCTGGACTTCGAGTGGGATATGGAGCATTTCCATTGAGTATTATTGAGTATCTTTGGAGAGCAAAGCAACCTTACAATGTTTCGGTTGCTGCTGAAGTTTCTGCTTGTGCAGCTTTGCAGAATCCCTCATATCTTGAGGTTATTTCCTATCTAACTTATCTGTATTGCCCATATATATCATCAGTTATTGATGATTGTGAGAGAAACTGTTATTACTTCCCATCAATGCCATATCTAATATGAATTAACAATCTCTACCAGAAAGTGAAAGATGCTTTGGTACAAGAAAGGTTGAGGCTTTATAATTTTCTGAAGGAAGTGCCATTCCTCAATCCATATCCAAGCCATTCTAATTTCATTCTTTGTGAGGTTGCATCTGGAATGGATGCTAAGAAGCTAAAGGTGCGTAACTTTTTTGCCTATATCATTACTTTACCATGTAAAAAGAAGTTTTATTCGGGATTCAATATTTGTGCTGTATCTACTCAGACGATCTAGCATAAATGTATTTGACAAGATAGTTGCTTTCCTTTTAAAAAAGAACAATGATTTTTCTAGACAACTACCTTTAAATTTACTCTGTGATAGGGCAATCTTTGTGACCTTCACTTTATGTTGCTAATTAGGTTGCAAAATTACATAGTATGTAGTGTTCTACTCAAATCTATGATGATCCATAGGAGCCACCTTGGAAAATAGGGTAAAATATCGATAATGTATCCTCTATTCAGCTTTATCTCTCAATTTTTTTCTTAATGCCATGGAACCTTACAGAGGCAGGTCCCTTTGGACCACCCTTGGCGAGTAAAACTCCGAACCACCCACCAAAAACGTGTATCAGGTAGTTCTGGGAAACAACTAGTTTGGAATCAAATCCAAAATATCTACATCTACAACTCATTCCAAACCTGCCCTTGAAGCTCGGCTGCATCCTGACTGGTTGCTTTGTCTCGCAATCAAATGCATTTTAGTACATGTGTGCCTAGATGATTGATTTCCAGGGCTTTAGAAGAATCAAATTCGGGTTTGCCCGACTGGTCAGCCTGATAACCGCTGAACCAGCTATCCAGTCAGTTTGAGATGTAATTTGGAGAACCAGCTTATGGTTCTACTGATTGCTGGTCCAAGAAGATGGTTTTTTATTTTTCTATTAAGAATTTGTACGGTACTTGTGAAGGATAATTTATATGGCCATTGCTGATTGGTATGCTTTGGAACATATTAGAGTGCCGGATAAATAAATGTTCTGATATTTTTATATTACAGGAGGACCTTGCAAAAATGGGCGTAATGATCCGTCACTACAATAACAAAGAACTGAAGGGTTATGTTCGCATGTCTGTTGGGAAGCCTGAACACACAGATGCCCTGATGAACTGCCTTAGACTCCTGTCCTAGTCCTGTGACTGAGCAGGGTCAACATTTTAGGGAGCAGAATCTGATTAAGAGGTCAAATTCAAATTGTACTTTATGCTAATTAAACCACTTTTAAATGGTTATATTTTCTTTGTTTTGGAATTAAATGATATTTATTTCAAATTTGATATCTTCTTTTTCTTGTAGAAGGTGAATGATGCGTTCTTGTTTAATCTAGACAGTTCTCTATGGGTATAGTTAAACCTTCTTTGCTAGAGAGGGAGAGCGAAAGGCTCAATTATCTTTACATTTGAATTCCTATTTTATGTGGTTGTTTTTCTTTGCTTCTTCATAAGAGGATACTTATCACTCCCTAGCCCTAGGTCTTATTGTTAGGATTGGATATCTGTGTGTCGGGAGACACAGGTCTGGGATTTATCTGGGTAAAATATGTTGTGTTTGCACGGTCTTTGGAATTCCTTGTCATAAAAAAAGGATTGGAGTTTTTTGGGATTTAAGCCCATGGCTTATAATTCTGGACCGATTTGGGCTATTATTTTGGACTAGTTTTGGTCCAACCTTGCAGATTGGCTGCCAGCATAGGGATTGATTGAAGATTATTGGGTAAAGCATTGTTTTTAGGCTCAAGAAAGCAGTAGGAAATGCCCTGGCCGAACCCCTGAGTGGGCTACCAATCCTAATTCAATTAGGATAAGTCAAGAGACTCTACTAGTCTCTGCTCACTTGGACTCCAAGATACATCAGCAAACGCCTAGAGAAGTGGCTGGCCAGTAAAGATCCAAGAAAAACCCCCAATTCATTAGGAATCTTAATCCTAGACAGATTAGGACCCTATCACCACATATCCTGTGATACCCCATACTAACTAATGAATGTAGGTGGTGTATGGGATCCCACATTTCTTGGGAATGAGAAATTCTTTCTCTTTATAATGATTCCAGTTGTACCATTGACTAGCCCTTTTAAAGTATGGACCATGTGTGGCTCAGGCCTTACCTCGGGGTGTTACAAAGGGTATAAGAGTTTATCCCAACCAGAAGTGTGGGACGTGAGCCGTGCCACCTATGATGGAATGGCTGTTTGGGAGGGAAGTTCTAGCTCTTTATAATTGGCCTAGCGAGCACATCAGGAATTTAAGGGGGAGATTGATACCTCCATACTAACTGATAAGTGTAGGTGGTATAGCTGCCGCTCTTTGACAGCACTTGCCGCCTTTGGGAGCGCTCTGGTCATCAGCCCCACAAGCTTCTTGACAGGCGAAGTAAAAATGCCAAAGCAAATACATGAGATCAAGGATTTCCTTCTCACTGCAAGAAGGATGCTCGCTCTGTCCAAATCAAGAGGAGCAGGGATGTGGTGAAGTTTAAAGTTCGCTGCTCCAAGAACCTTTGCACTTTGTGTGTGTTTGACTCAGAGAAGGCTGAGAAGTTGAAGCAGTCCCTTCCTCCAGGTTTGAGTGTGCAGGATCTTTGAAGGAGTGCTAGTTCTTTTGAGTTCCCATGAGAAGTTGAAACATTTTTGTTCTTTCTGCTTTGGATTGTCACCTTAATGTCATTTCTTCAGCCTTGGGTGGCGTAGAACCTTGTAGTTTGGCTCAAATTATAGATGGATCTAGTGATGAGAGAATTGGGTAGAGGCAGGGGCATTGGTGGTTGCAACTAAAGTGTAAGTGGTCTATGGAATCCGACATTTCTTAGGAGAGAGAAGACTTTATAATAATTCCAATGAGGATCCAATTGTACCATTGACTAGACCTTTTAGAGGCTCAAATGTGGCTCAGGCATTCCCATGGGACATTACACATACCAATCCTATAAAACCTAGAAATCAAGTCTAATCCATGAAGGATTGAACCCCTAGGGGTTGGCTCAAGTGGTAAAGGCCTTGGTCTTGGTGGTATTCTTCCTCAAAGTCTAAGGTTCGAATCCACTTGGGTGCAAATAATTCCTAGAGGCCATCGGACTGAGGGATTCTCCCCTTAAATTACACAAAGTGCACTTACAGGAAACTCTTTGTCAAGGGCTTGTTCACCCCCGAGATTAGTCGGGGCACTATGTCCTGGACACCTAGTGCCAATAAAGGAAAAAAAAAAAAAAAAAAAAAAAAAAAAAAAAAATCCATGAAGGATTGAACTACACACTAGCTGAATCCTAACACTTTACAGAAACAAAATTCCAGCAACAAAAAACACCTCTCTCGCCACCGCTCTTGTTAGTTGTTCCAAAGAATTTCAAATAAACTAGGAAAACCACTGCTGCCACTCAAATTCCAGCAACAAAAAACACCTCTCCTGCCACCCCTCTTGTTAGTTGTTCCAAAGAATTTCAAATAAACTAGGAAAACCACTGCTGCCACTCATCCAGAACAACTAGGAGTCCTAATCCTAAACAAAAAACTGTGTCACCCAACTTCCTTGTCTATCTCCAGTTCTTCACCATCAAGAACCCCTAGAAAGTAAAAAATACTCACTTCTAGTGTACGTTCTACATACCTACGGCAGCTTTCCGGCAATAGCTCGAATTTAGATTCATGAAACTCACCCAGTTGTGAACTGTCAGGTTAGACCAGAACACTTCAAGCTGCCATAGGCTTGCTGCTGCCGCGTCCTAGGTAAGTAAAATATGATCATGCTCTTATTCAAGTTCGGTAAGTGCATATGATTTATGTCCTGTGACATGTATCTTTTCTAAGTTTTGTAAGTTACTACAGACCTGCCCTTCAATTGCATCCTTTTCAAAATTTTATTATGTTCACATGTTTTTATAAATGAAATGCTCATTTCACAAATCATGTCTTTTGAGATTATTCTGTGTAAAGCCTATTATTTGATAGCCCCCTTTTTTGTGTCCCAGCATGTGAATGTAAACGGATTTAATTGTATGCTTGTACCATGCCTTGATATGTATTACTAGTATTAATATCATTGAATGAGTGATCGAAAGGAAGGGAAAATGAATGAAAAAATAAAAGAAAAGGAAAGTGATTGATGATTGATGACGGATTATTGATCATGTATTAGCAGTAAATGATGATGGATAGCGGGGTGAATGGCAATGCCAGAATGGTTCACTAGTTGTGCGCTTAGTGATGTCCATCTCCTTTTGACAAGATTTCATCATGATTGCCAACCATGCGCATAGGGGGAAATTGATTGAATGATTGATAAATGCTTAAGTTATGCTTCATGATCTAAAGGAAAAGACTAATGAAGTTATGATACGTTTGAATTAGACTCACTGTTTTATTTTTATAAGTTAACCATCCCAGGTAATGATCGATGTGATGATGAAGCTGCAAGAGAGAACTTGGCTCAGGGAGAAGAGACAGAGGGCTAGACATTGTTCAAGTTCCTCGGTGATTTTGCTAATTAGCACAAGACCTTGAACAGCCTCTAATGAATGCTTCTAATCACTCTTTAATAATGTGCGGTCTATAATTGTTTTATGGAATCTTTTATATCAAGCTCCGAAGCGATTTTAGAAGTTGTAGCATTCCCGACTTCATTAGGGAGATGGTATTGGTATTACAATACTAATCCTTTTTCATGGTGAAGGTTTTGTAAAATATTGCTGTGCATGTATATTTACCCAAGCGAAAGAGGGTACTAATCTTTTTAAGCTTAGGAACCTCTTTAGGCTTAGCAAAAGAGAAAGCTCATCTATTTGTCCACATGAATGTCTATTTATAACATCTTGATGCACACATGATATCATATTAACATATGTATTTGCTAGGCCTATTTAAGGTTAAGTACTAAAATAGTCCCTGGACTTTTACGTTCTAATCTCTTCTAGGTTGTGAAATACTGCTTAGCACGAGCTGTGAATGCAAGTGATATAGTTTCTTTTTACCAACATGAATGCCTGCTTGTGCCATCATTATGCAGGCTTGATATGGCATTAATTTTTCTGGCCCCTGGTCTGTAAATTTACAAGGCACATTCTCCCAATTCAATTCGTTCTCATTCTGCCTCACATCTGGGTTTGTCTTTATCAAGCAATCCCATATGTAAATCAACTTCAACTACCCATGATATGATTTCTCTTTTTAAGCTTTTGGCCTTAGCTCAATTTTCTTCAGCTACCCCATATGAATTCGAGCGAAGTGAAAATAATCCATTATTTGTGTCAAATTCATTAACAAATCTCTCCTACTTGTCACCCATATTGCATGAGATGAAACAGCAAATTTCATCTCTTTATTTCAGCCTATGGGGCTTAAATTTATAAGTACTGCTAGAGTGCCGTCCAGCAGTGACCGCTAGGTATGTCCTCTCAGTAAAATTTACTTTTCTAATTTCTTTTTGTTTTTCTTATTCATATTTACAATCTGACGAACTACATTAAACCATGTCGGTTTATTAAATTACTTTTGTGTAATCTCTTTGTAGCTAGAATATTTTCTTTTTTTTAATATCTATAAATATTTTTAAAAAATATAAAAAAAAATACCAATATACTTAATAGTCACTTTCTTATGTAGTAAGTAAAAAATTTTAAGAAAATTAAATGCATAAGCAGTCAAAATGAAGGGGCAAAGTAGCATTATTCTAAATTTATATGTCAAGTAAAAGATCGGATCTATTTTTTTATGCCTCAATTTTAATACCTAGCTCCCACACCTAAGGTTGCTGTCATTTATGCTCATAATACAATATTGGAAAGTGATTTATGCCACACAATAATACTTTCTTCTACATTCCCCATTGCTTTCTCAAGGTGTCCTTAAGCATCACGTATTCTTTTCCATTGATGCGATAAGAGTCTACTTTACGCTAGAATTCCATTCCCAATTATTCATGCAACTACTTTCCAGAGACTTTTTTTAATGGTAAGCTATTATTGCAAGTCGGTTGAGCATTTAACAAAGATTTCTTGCAAATGATTATCATAATCTTCAATATATTTTCAAGTTTTTGTTCGAATTTTAAGGCTTAAAGAAAGAAATTTTTCGAAGTGGTAGAAGATCTCAATCTCAATATAACTGTCATAATGGATATGCATTCCACAAAGGAAATGGCGTCTCATAAATGCTTCCCATTTTGCAGAGGAAAATCATCATCGTCATCTTCTTCTTCCATGAATATCAATGAACACATCAAGTTATTTTGTTCCCTAAACAGCGATATCGAGAGGCTAAACACATCACTAGCTGGAGATTCCATATCCCTCAAATGGTGCTCTGAAGCCATTAATCTCCTGAGGAAGATGCACTCTCATTTTCTTCTGTTTTTTGAGAAATTTCACATATCCGTTTTGTGGGATGGTACAGATATCTTGGACGAGTACATGAAACAGACATTAGATCTCCTTGATTTATGCAACTCTCTAAAATCAGCCATTTCTGGGATGCAAAGATACAGGCTAATGGTTGAATTTGCTGCAGGAAAGTTGCGTAATGGTGGGAATATTTCAGATGCAACTACCAAGATCACTGAGATTGAGAGATTGGTAAGTGAGAGTCAGAAGATTTATGGAGTTGAGAAGTGGAGAGATACGAATTTGTTCAAGACTGACATGCTTAAAACTAAGAGCAAAGACAGCACTATCTGTTTTATCTATGCCATTACAAGCAGCATGAGATTGGTAGGCATGCTGGTTTTTTCTGCACTGCTCTATCCAATTTCAATTACAATGGATAAGGAAGTTTACTGGGTGTCTCCTCAGCTAAAATCATTCTCAGTTTCAATTGGGAAGCTTGTTGGTTGCTTCTTGAAGGTACTTGAGGGGGTCAAGGACAAATCAAGGCCAATTTTGGTTGAGAATAAGGTTATAGAGAAGACAGTTTTGGATATTAAAGCTCAGGTTTTGAAAGGAAAAGCTGTGGATCAAGAGAAGCTTATCAATTTGCTGAAGCAAAGCTCTCTGGTTCTCAAAGAAGGCATGGAGATGTTTGAATCTGTAGTGGATGAGCTGTTTGAAGAGGTTGTCAAGGGAAGGAATGAGGTGCTGGCTATGGTTGATGTTAATTAGTGAGATTAGATCTGCTGGTGTATTTTGATAAATCAATGAATAAGAGGAGTTTATGAAATATTGTACATTCTTGCCAGATAATTATTATAAGATATATATATATACACATAAATTGTTTCAATATTTTGAGTTTTTGAGACAATACAGAGTTGGATTGCTATAGAGTTACCCACATTCCAAGTGGGAGGAGATATGAAGAAATACAACAGTAAAACCTATGCAAAGCACAACAATGCATGGAAACTATGCATGCCAACGACTACCGCATTTGTCGGAAGGAAAACTTGGTTGATGGTGCTGTTGGAGCCAAACATCAAGAGACTTAAGATGTGTTTGTTGATGGCGGAGATGATACATGGTCACATTTCTAAGTTTTAAATTTCTTAAAAGTAAAAGACGAAAAAAATAGAGAAATTAAACAAAAACTATTAGGCTTACACTACGAGCCGAAATAGGTTAAACTTAAAGAACGGTTGAAAGAATCTTAGGGGCAACAACGGGGGACAAGCATGCAATGCTTGTGGTGCCACTTGGCATTCACGTGTACCACTGGCGACACATGACAGCCACCCATTGGCAAAACTGACAGAGACGACATGAGCGGAGGTGGCGGTGCTAATGGTGGTCTTCATGTACATTATTGGCAAACTAATCAGAACCAAAAAGGGTAGAAACTAGGGAAAAGAAAAGACAAAGAAAGGAAAAGGAATGAGGAAATCAAGTAAAAATAAGAGGAGGTGAGGAAGGAAGAGCTAAATAAAAAGAAAAGAAAACTAGGGGGAATAAAAAATTGATGCGAATCAAGGTAGGCCTATTCTTAAAGATCCTTTGCAAATTTCAGATGGACCAATTATAAGATCAAGAGCCAAGAAGATCAAAGAATCAATACAAAGATTGGTAAAATCCACTTAGGATAAAGCTAGCAAGAGCCCAACACTCAAGATGAGCTTGAAAGAATGAGAACCAGTTTTGATCCATTTGGTACAAGCTATGGAAGAGAGCAACATGACTTTTGGACACTTGAAGGCCTTCAACTTGTTTAATGCATTTAAAGGACTTATTTTATTAGTTTAGAATAATTTGATTTATTATGAGAATGACTTAAGGGCATGTTGGAAAAGTTATTATTTTGTTGAACTAGAGTTTCAAGGAGTTAATGTAGCATGGCACTGTTCACCGTATTGTGCGCAGCACTGTTCACTTAAGGGTATTTTTGAGAAGGGGCTTTAATCTTTGGAAGCCCACTTCATGGTTAGACAATATTGAATTTTCATTGTAAGTTGAGTTTACTCCTCTTATTCTTGATAAAACTTTTGAACTTATCAAAAGTAAATCACAACCTTTGTAGTGTTCCTCTTTGTAATCTGGGTTCTTGAGACGGGTCAACAAGTCTAGATTTTAATATAATCTAGATTCTTGAAACGAGTTCTCAACGGGTCTAGATTCTCCATCCATTGACTTGATTTGGATTTCTTGGGTGAGTTTTTAAATTAATTGTGGGTTCAAGGGATTCCAATTCCACAGATTCACATCATTTGGTAGTCAAAGTCAGGTTTCCAATCAGATCTGATTCAATCTTTTAATTTTTGCATTACTTATAAAAAAATAAATAAATAAGAGGGGCTGCTGAAATTCTTAGGATTTTTGTGTGGCTGCCGAATTTCCATATTTTTCTTTCTAGGGTTGGCTGAATTACTCCTAATCCTTGGGTTTTTTGTGTTGGCCGAAATTCCATCTTGTGCTACCGAAAATTTCATCATCAAGGGTTTCATTGATTCCCTTCTATTTCATTGTTAATATTTATGTATTTGAATTCAATTGTTTGATTGTCACAAGTGAATATTGTTGTTTGTGATTGAATTAGTGAGAAAAAAAAAAAGTATAGAAATCTGAATTTTTTATTAAGCCTTATCATCAAAAGGGCTGCATACATCATTATAGTTGGTATCTTGTCTTATAGTTACTCTTCCATTCCTGCAATTTCCTGGATTCTTGTGTCGTTTTATTCCTTCCGTGTTTCTCTTGTTCTTGTTTCTTAGACCTAATTACTAGTTGAGATAAAATAAGATTGTATTGTCTTGATTGAGTTTAATTAGTTCTTAAAGAACTTGAGTGGGAAAAATCATAAAGTAAAAGGCAAGAGAGTATAAGATCATTATCGGGAAAAAGCTAATTAAGAGTGAAATACGAGTGGAGTGTCATTATTCGAGTGTAAACACATAAGGCAGAGTGTGAGGCCTTTTTCCACCAACATTTTTTTTTTTGTGCAGCGTATACGATGTCTTATAAAAGTGACTCATCACCAAAGAGGATGGTAGATAACTTCTTTGTGTTCCAGGCCATGCAACAACAGTTTGTGCAGTTGAAAATAATGTTGGGGGAAGTTAAGGATCAGATGGATCAATAAGATGAAGTGATTAGAAATTTACATGGTGGAAGAGATAGGAGGAGACGTGAACCTAGAAGAGAACATGAGTATGTAGATGAAGGAGATGATGAGGATGAGGAAGACCTAACGTCTAAAGTTGGGATGGGTAGGCATAGAGGAGTTAGGCGTGAAAGAGGACTTAGGAGAAACCCACGGGGTCGGAATGGAGTAGATAGGAACCTTGAGAGCATTAAAATGAAAATACCATCTTTCTAAGATAGAACAGACCCTGAAACTTATTTAGAGTGAGAAAAGAAGATAGAGTTGATCTTTAATTGTCATAACTATTCAGATGAGAAGAAGGTGAAGTTGTTAGTAATTGAGTTCACTAATTATGCTATTATTTGGTGGGATCAATTAGTGACCAATAGGAGGAGGAATTATGAGAGGCCTGTATAGACATCGGGAGAGTTGAAAGATCTCATGAGGCGGAGATTTGTACCTATCCACTATTATAGGGAGACCTTTACCAGAAATTACAAAATCTTACACGGGGTCTAAGAGTGTAGAGGATTACCATAAGGAGATGGAGCTGGCTATGATACAGGCTAATGTATAGGAGAATCGGGAGGCCACTATGGCTAGATTTTTGTGTGGTTTGAATAGAGAGATAGCCAATGTGGTTGAATTGCAACATTATGTGGAAATAGAGAACATGGTGCACATGACTATGAAAGTGGAGAGACAATTAAAGAGAAAAGTGACAACAAGGTACACTTCAGTTTCTAGCACTCATTGGAAATCAAAGTGGGAGAGAAATGATTGAGTTATAACAAAATAAAAAACCGAACCACCTAAAGGAAGAGATGAAGGAACTAGCAACAAACTCAAGGTAGAATCCCAACCTTTTAGAAATAGAGACATTAAATGATTTAAGAATTTGGATTCAGGGTACATCGCTTCTCAATGTCCAAACAAACATGTGATGATTATTGTGATAATGGAGAGGTGATGACTGCAAGTGAGGATGATAGTGATGAGATGCCCGAGTTGGAGGATGCTAGTGATGATGATGGACTACAATACCCCGTGACAAGTGACTCCCTTGCTGTTAGGCGTACTCTCAATAGATAGATTAAGTTGGACGATGCAGAGCAACAAAGGGAGAACATTTTCCATCCTAGATGCCACATTAATAGCAAGGTATGTAGTATAATCATTGATGGAGGGAGTTGTACTAATATTGCTAGCACTACTTTAGTTGAGAAATTGAATTTACCTACCTTGAAACACTCTCAACCATACAAGTTGTAGTGATTGAATGATTGTGGGGAGATTAGGATGGATAGGCAACTGTTAGTTACTTTTTCCATTAGAAAGTATTAGGATGGGGTGTTTTGTGACGTTATACCGATGCATGCTGGCCATATCTTGTTAGGGAGGCCGTGGCAGTATGATAGGAGGGTAATACATGATAGATTCAAGAACATGTACAGTTTTATAAAGGAGAGCAAAACAATCAAGCTTACTCCTTCAACTCCAAGATAGGTCTATAAGGACCAATTGAAATTGAAAAATGAGATTGCTCATAAAAGAAAGAGTGAAAAAAAGATTGAGCAAAAAAAAAAGAGTGAGAGTGAAAATGAGTGAAAAAGAAAGAGAGTCTGCAGAGAGAAAATGAAAAACAAAAGTGAGTTTCTATACAAGAGAGAGTGAGGTTAAAAGAGCTTTCTTAGCATATCGGCCTATGATTTTTCTTGTCTGTAAAAATTCTTATCTTAATCTTGATGAAACTAACCAATCTCTTCCTAGTTTGGCTTTTTTTTGTTATAGAAATTTGATGATGTATTCCCAGAGAATATGCCGAATGAGATACCACCCATTAAAGGCATTGAGCATCAGATTGATTTTGTGGCTAGAGCTGCTATTCCAAACCAACCAACCTATAGGAGTAATCTAGAGGAGGCAAAAGAACTTCAGATGCGAGTTGAGAATTTGATGAGTAAGGGGTACATAAAGGAGAGCATGAGCCCATGTGCAGTACCAGTGCTACTAGTGCCAAAGAAGAATGGGACGATGAGGATGTGCATTAATTGCAAGCGGTCCACAATATCACGGTAAAGTATTGACATCTCATTCTTAGATTAGATGATATGCTTAATAAATTGCATGACTCGTGTGTTTTCAATAAAATTAATCTTAAAAGTGGTTACTATCAAATTATGATAAAAGAGGGTGATGAATGGAAAACTGTTTTTAAAACTAAAAGTATGGGTTTTATAAATGGTTGGTTATGCTATTTGGACTTACAAATGCGCCCAGTACTTTCATGAGATTAATGAACCATGTCCTACGTGCGTTCATAGGTAAGTTTGTGGTTGTGTACTTTGATGATATCCTAGTGTACAGTAAGGACATAAATAAACATATTGAGCATTTGAGATATGTGTTTGATGTGTTGAGATATGAAAAGTTGTATGCTGATTTCAAGAAATGCACATTTTGTATGGAAAAAGTTATTTTTCTTGGTTATGTTGTTAGTACAAAAGATATTGAGGTGGATGAAGAGAAAGTCAAGACCATCAAGAAGTGGCCAACACTAAAAAGCATCACTAAGGTAAGAAGTTTTCATGGCTTAGCTAGCTTTTATTGGCGTTTTGTTAAAAATTTTAGCACCATTGTTGCACCACTCATTGAAGTAATTAAAAAGAATATTGAATTTCATTAGGGGGCTGAATAAGAGAATGCTTTTGCTACTATTAAAAAAAGATTGTGTTCTGCACCTGTATTAGCATTACCTGATTTTAACAAAACTTTTGAAATTGAATGTGATGCCTAAGGAATATGGATTGGAGCCGTTTTGATGCAGGATAGGTGACCCATAGCCTTCTTCAATGAGAAGTTAAGTGGGGCATCCTTGAAGTACCCTACTTATGACAGAGTTTTATGCTCTTGTTCGTGCTTTAGAGACGTGGCAGCACTACCTATGGCCCAGGAAATTTGTGATGCACACTGATTATGAGTCATTGAAACATCTCAAGAGTCAAGATAAGTTGAATAAGAGGCATGTTAGATGGATGGAATACATTGAGACTTTTCCATACGTCATCTGTTACAAAAAAGGTAAGGAGAACATTCTAGCTGATGCATTATCCCGAAAGAGTAGCTTGGATGGATAAAAGAATGCGAAGTTAGTAAAGTCACACTTCATGAGAGGGTACAACTTCAAATTGTCTAAAAAAATAAAAAGGTTGCTTCCCAAACCAATAAAGGACAAAAGCATGTCATCTTTAAACTAGGAGAATGGGTTTGGGTTCATATGCGCAAAGAAAGATTCCCAACCTATAGAAGGACTAAGTTGCATCCTTGAAGAGATGGACCGTTCCAAATTCTTGAGAAAATTAATGACAAACTAATAAAGAACAAAAGCGTGTCATCTTTAAACTAGGAGAATGGGTTTGGGTTCACATGCACAAAGAAATATTCTCAACCCATAGAAGTACTAAATTGCATTCTTGAAGAGATGGAACGTTCTAAATTCTTGAAAAAATTAATAACAATATATATAAAGTGGATCTTCCAGGTGAGTACAATGTATATGTTACTTTTAATATTTATAATCTTTCTCTTTTTAATGTAGGTGAAAATTCAAATTCGAATCATTTTTAGAAGAATGGGAATGATGAACCAAGGTGGACTTTGAGAGACTTTTCTTTCGTGAGTGATGATGGTCATGCACTTCTCATCTTTACTGACGTAGCAAGGATCTACACCTGATATGCTCTTGTGTCTTTGGAATATCGTAAAAGCACCTTTCGGTAAAGAATAGTTTGATGGAATAGGTGTGGCATTTGTCCAATTGTATGGACCTAGTACTCGAATATATGCCTTTTTATTATTAATTCCGCATAAATAGAAATATGCCTTTTTTTTTTTTTAATATTTTTGGCCAAATATTTCTCTTTTGAAAAGTATTCGATTTTCAAAATTTAAGAATTCAACGATTAAAGTACTATTCACTCAATCATTTCAACTAAAAGAAAATAATATCTTCACAATTCTACTTCCCTGAATTTTCTGACAAATGCCTAGGTCATACCATGAGGCTCCCAACCAAACAATATCAAGACTATGTTTGGATGTTAAGCTAAATTAAAATGAATTTATTATAAATAGTAATGAATTAAAATAATAAAATGAGTTTTGTTAGACCCATCTAAAATAAATTTAGATATTATTTAGATGTTAAAATCAATTTAGATGTATTTATAAAAAATTAAAAAAAGTTATAATTTCTACGTGTGAAGAGATATTGAGTTGAAAATGATTATAGATCTCACGTGTAAAGAGGTTTGAGTTGAGATAAGTTTAATAATTTAAGAATTGAATGTTTAAATGTTAAACTTATTTTAAAATTAAATTAAACTAAATTATGAGCTGAGATAATTTTAATAATTTAAAAATAAAGTATTTAAATGTTAAACTCATCTTAAATTTAAATTAAATTAAGTTAATCTCAAATGAGTCTAAGTTCCAAACAGAACCTTATATACCATTAAACTCTGCCTCCAACTCCAAGTGCAAATATAGCTTAATTAGCAGCACTCAGACAAAACTACAAAACAAAATAAACCTCCAAAGTCTCGCACATATTGATGTCAACAACCAAACTATTCCAATTCCATCAAAGTACGTTTGAAGGGAAACTTCTTTCCTTTTCGCCAAACCGAGACCCGTCGTAATGCCAACCACAATTCGCATAGCTTAGCAAGCTAGGCCACGTTCTGTAATATCGAAGTTCTGTGATATCGAAGAAAGCATTCTCGGAGTCGCTTACTTTTATGTCCAAGGCTAGTGATATTAAAGATCCTCTTAGAAGGTGTGGTTTTATTTTCAGAGAAATATTTGGTCTATAAAGAGATCTTACCAAAAATAAAAAAGGTTTAAAAGACGGAGCGACCAAATGGAATTTCACTTTTCACCCAGAATATAGGTACAATGAATCATTGTGACCAACCACAATCAAAATTTGCCAATCACAAGTAAAATTGCCCAATTATAATACAAATCCGAACCACAAAATCAAAATTTCTTATAAGCAACAACAAACTCACCATGTAAGTGAGAAGGGATGTCGCCAGAGTGGCATAGAGATACCGGGTGCTTCATTTGCATCCAAACAAAGCAATGAATGGAAAAATGAAAAACAAAATGCATACAATGTGGCTAGAGAATATTGGAGTTGTATGTTTCTAATGAGGCATAGACACTTGAAAATACTGCAGAATTTTGACCTCACCTCAAGGGATGACTGCCAATAATATTCTTCATCCGCTATATCCTTTCCTTGAACTGGAATCGCAAAGTTCATGTATCACGTCCACACGCAGCACTTCTACAACATGTACAACATTACAGGGCATACTTCACCAAACATTCAAGAAGTGTGTGACCAAGCACAATGTAAAGATACCGACTTCCTATTCAAAATGATAAATTTCACTCGGTTGCACTTTGGCGAATATTCCGCTTTTCCTCTGACCTGTGATGAAACAACTTAGCTATGGCTCTCCTCTCACAGTCCTGCATAAGGAACCAACCAAAACTATTAGATCCACATTCGACCCCCTTTTACCTTTTCTTTTACTATGCACACGTGCATAATTCTTTCAGACAGCCATTATGGCTTCGATTAACTTCAAGGGTGACTAAATTCCATAGATTTATTAACCTTGAACATATTAAGATGAAAAGTTTTGCCAGGATTCTCCCTTCTCAACTTCTGGTATGTATAAGCGAAACTCAGTTGATCACGAGGAGTGAACCGGTCAACTTCATTGAACCAAAGGCAGGAGAACAAATTTGACATTGGAGTGTGTGCCCTAATGATAAAAGATCCTTCAGGTACATCTGTAGACATTGGCAAATTATGCTGTAAATTAAAGGAGGAAGTATGTGTATCAGCAAGTTTTGGACAATTAATCTTATGAAAAAACATACTGCTAGGGAGAAGCTTGTTTGGGTCCGAGGCATTAAATCTTTTCAGTCCATCAGCCTGGTAGAATGCAAATTGTTCATCAATGATGGTATGGTTGTACTTGTTCAGTTTCTTGTTTTGCGAAACCTCTTCCCATACACAATGCCGGTCATAATGATTAGAAATTGCATATTCATAACCTTTTCGCCACAAGAAGTATTCCAAGATCAGAAGAGGGTCAAATTGGAGACGTAATTTGCTGTCCAACCAGATCGAATACCTGAAAATATTTTTGATACATAAGATCAGACATGAGTGACCAGGTTTCTTCACATTAAATACTGATCTATCCAGCAAATGGACAACTCCAATCAACAATATATACCATGTAAACAGTTCCTACAGATGTACTGTAAAAATGTACAACTTTGACCATTAGATCCATAAGATTAAAATTGGACGAGGAGTTAAAGGGGAACAAGGAGTTTGTATGTTAAGATTGTAAAGTATTTCTCTTAAATGACAAATGTGTTGATAGCACTCACTGACATTGACTAAGTTACTGGGATCTACATGCAGAATGAACATCTTTTTTTCCGGTTGCCAGGAAGTAAACAATTCTACAGGCAAAAAAAATGTGAATATTGTTTATTTATAGCTATTCTTGGATTGGACGAGTTATCAAAAGAGGATCGCTTAACTGTAGCAAGAGCTCAAAAAATTGTGCAGTTCTTATCACAACCTTTGAAATCTAGAAAGCTAGAGGATTAGGAGATGTAATGAGCACTCATCCAAACAAAGAGATGTTGAAAATTATGGCTTATCTCTGTCACCATTTTCTCCCAGTGTTCAAATGTTCAGGCATTATGCTCTTTTCAAACACGGAACATTAAGTACAAAGGAACCATCCTCCAAATTTTTGAATTTCTTTGACTTCCAAAAGCTTTCCCAATAATCCCACCACTCATTATGGCATAACCCACTCAATCCTAAAAGTGTTTAACATCACTGCCCAAAAACCACTAGCCAACTCACAATGTCACAGAAGATAATCAATACTTTCCCCATTCAGCTTGCACATGCAACACTAATCCTTGTTATTTTTATAAGTAACACTAATCCATTAATACAATAGGCCTCCTTCTAAAATTATCTGTCATTAAGATCTTTCCTCAGGCCATTCAAAAAAAAAAAAAACTGCCCCGGAGGGTGCCTTACTGAATTTTCAACCATTGACCAGAGATTATAAACCAAGCTAGATTGGGTTGTTAAGAACTTCACAGAGGTCGACAAGCTAATTAAAGGAAGTAGGCAACAGGGTGGGGGAAAGAGGAAGGAGGGGCATTAACAGTGAGCCCTCTAAAGCATGGCTATGGCATCCCACATAACTGGGGAGTAAAACTTAAGTGGTGTAACATGCTTGTGCTACTTGTTAAGAGAAAACATGAGTTGAGTGTGTAATCCTGAATTTTTTTTTTTTTGATAAATAAGTGCGTAATCCTGAACTAAACAATATATATATATATATGTATATTACAGAAGATACATATGGGTGTTTGTAGGTATTTCACTTAATAATCAAACTATTGATATAAAATATTGGAGTTAACTATGGGTGTAATTAAAACCTTTATGCAATTAATAAGCTACAACTTTTGTTAGAATAGAAGCTACATACATTAGGGTTGATTCATTCCCCAAAACTCACAACTTATACCAGATTAAAACCGAGGCACACTTATAACACATACAAACTCAACTATTTATCATCTTAATATTTACCATGTTTAGCACATTAAATTTGAATTTAAAACCAATCTATCACCCGCATTCTGCTCAGGGTTCCAATGCTGAAATGACAAAATCTCTATCATTGGAATTGAAAGCAAGGATTGGGTTTTAAAGAAATCCACCCAGTCAATTACCCTAGAAAATCTAGAGGATCTTAATCAGATTGTATGAATATGGACTGTGAACATCTTCTATATATCATATAAACACTTGTGAAGGCAAGATAATCAAGGAGAAACGAATTTCATTATGAATTTATTCCAGTACATTTCTAACAAAGAAACAAACAGATGATCTGCATTGTAATGGAAATAAGATGATCTGCATAGCAATTGAAATAAGGACCACAAGATTTAAAATAATTTTAAACAGGACTCAATTTCCATCATCGTATTAGTTGTGTCTGCAGTATAGAATAGATGTAATAATCAATATTATGTGTCATCCATTATATGTTGACACGTGTATAAAAGATGCAAATGTAGATTGCCACTCACAAATTAGTACAGTAATAAGCTACAAGGACTACAGCATTTTATAATCAACTGCATCATGAGACATTAGTAGTCATGTTCTCACCTTGCAGACGGAAAAAGCCGATGAGGCAATAATTTAGGTATTTTTCCCACCCTTCTCATATCAGAATAAGGTAGATTCTTCACAACCACAACCTTCCACAAGCCAATAAAACCCATTCTATCTAGCACTAGACCTTCTGAAGCAAGTGTTTGCATGGTAACTTCATCCATGAACATAACAAAACATACATTTTTCCTTGACAGTCGAGTCACCTGGAATAAAGAGAAATTGAGATCATTTACAAATCCAAACCACACTCTTGATGATAAAGATCATAGCACAGATATATACGACACTCTGGAAAGCTAGAATTTAAATTGACCAGATGTAGCTCAAAAATACTGGTAACCTCAGATAATTCCATCCACTTATCTAATTCCCAGACTGTAAATGTGGAAAAAAAATACTTCATTTGGTCTAAATTCACTTCAACATCTGATTACTAGTTTCATAGCTGAGATATCCCTTGATTACTGTAGAAGAATGTGATTACTGCATTTATAGGTTCCCTAAGGCAAATGGTTTGAGTGATGATGAAATGGGCTAAATTCACTTCAACATCTGATTACTAGTTTCATAGCTGAGATATCCATTGATTAATGTAGAAGAATGTGATTACTGCATTTATAGGTTCCCTAAGGCAAATGGTTTGAGTGATGATGAAATTGCACACAACCTGAGCTTTATTTGAAATTGCACTTCCCATTGACCATACATAATGAACTTGAGGTTAGCTTTCAGCATATGTTCGCTTGAGTTGATAGGAAATTGGTTTAATTTTATTCATATTAACATGTGTTTGTCTCAAGAATTCTCCGATTTGCTGAACATAAAATGCTGATTTTGGCCCATGGGCTTATTTTCGACTACGACTACCCAGTGAGTTTTTGTGTGATTTAAAATAATTCCCAGCTTAATTTTTTAAGCATTTCACTTTCTTTATTAGGAGTGATCCTATAAGAAAAAACGGAAGTTAAAATCTCCTCCTCCTCCTTCTTCACCTCTCACCAGTGCTCCTCCCCAGCCAAAAGTATTCTTGAAAGCCACTAAACAGCCATGAAATTCTGTGACTAGACCATAAACCCAAACCCCAGTCTTACACCTACAGGAACCACTCAAACCCATTATGACCCTACTGCCAGCAATCATTGACTGATCATAACCACCCTTAAAATTTAGCTACTGCCTGAAAATTCCTGCAACTTGTATTATAATATATCTTCAAATGTTTACATCAAAGCCCAATTAATCAATTTCTATATCAAGCATTCAAAACTTTTCTTCTTGTAACCCTAACCCTAATGATAATAATTTTTTAACATAGCCCACCATGCAGGCATTAGTAGACAGGTTTCCAGATACGTTCCACATCAGTTTTGCACCAGAACAGATGATCCCATCTCTCACTACATTCTCATTAAAGAAAATAAATTCTAAATGCCTTAGTGTTTGTTTTATTGGCACCAATTGCCCGGAACAAAGTCCTACCTAATCCCAGGGGTGCACAAGCCCTCAACAAGGAGTTTGCTACAAGTGCGCATCAGGTAATTCAAGGGGAAATTACCCAAATATTATGGCCCCTAGAAAATTTTTGCATGGAAGGGTTTGAACCTTAGACCTAGAGGGAGCATAACACCAAGACCAAGGCTGTTACCACTTGAGCCAACCCCTAGAGGTTAATTCTGAATACTCAAGTATTATCACCTAGAAATACATCTTGGTAGACAAAGCAAATCATTAAACCCTAATTATGTGTTGAATGGAACCTATACATCCAACATTCCTAAGATGAGACTGAGTAGAGCAAAATTATTTTGTTTGCAAACATTTTTAGGATTATTTTGTCAATACTGAGTCTTTCTTTTTTTTTATTGGTAATCAAAGTATTTTATTCATAAAAGTAAGCAAAGCCCAAGTACGCAGGGAGTATACATGAGGAATACCTAACTGTCAAGATTGAGTCTTTCTATATAAGTATATTACTTAGAACTGTGTTAATAGGACTTATAGACTTTAATTTGGCCTCCCATTTAATTAATTAATTTATTTATTTTTATAGGTGGCCTCCCATTTATTGTTAGTATGAAGGTGGGCTCCATATGCTTAATGTGGTGTATTTTGAGAGAGCAGAATGCACAGATCTTTGATGATAAGGAAGCTTCAGTGGCAGAGATGACAAAGACTGTACCCAACTCCCTTTATACATGGACAGCACTCATGACACTTCGCTTTTTTGAGATTTTGAGATTTTTTTGAATTGTTGTTTTCCTTTTATTTTAAGTAGGGAGTTGTTTGTATCCTTCTTGTGTACCAGTTTAGGCCCCTGCACTTTTTAATTATAAAATGGAAATAATACCAACCAAAAATCAATAGAATCTCAGATTTTGGTTTTCTCTTGTGGTGTCTCCAAGACCTAACCTTGCAGAAGGTGTATTATGGTTTAGCGTTCCCTTCAACATGCATAAATCTCTAGAATAAATATTTTTCCTTGAAGAAAAATGGCAAAACATTAAGTTTTCTTACTTGAAAATAAAATAAAAATTGTGTACCGTTTTACCAGTCGGCGTCCTCAAGCGATCTGAATTTCCAAAAATGCAAGATATCACAGCGATGTGGCATTTACTGATGTAATTTACATCATCTTCAGCCAAGTCAAATCCAGTGCTTGGGGATCCTTCGGGACCTTTAACCAAGCCACAATTTATTTTTTGATCATGAGCAAAGAATGAATTTTCCCTTTCTTCAAGGCTTTGATGTCCTGCGAATCTTGGATCCCATTGCTCTTGTCCATTGGGCTTTTCCTCTACCTCTGTGTACTGCAAGGTAAACCTAGCAAACTTTCGACTTTCTAAAGGCTCTACAAGCTGTGCAGTAGAGTTTAAGAACTTCATCTCACAAGAGCCTAAAGTATTTAAACATTACACGTTAGTAGGAATAAAATCAGAGTATAGGGGTGCAAGTTCATAAAAAAGCGACATGCACCAAGACCATTTGCATAAGCAGACAAAACTGTTGCCAAAATACTTACGGCGCTTTGCTTTCCTCTTTGAATCTGACCTTGTCCTTGTATACTGTTTTCCATTGGCACGAACACGTCTAGATTTTGTTTTGACACTCTCATAATTCCGTGTGTCATATGAATTAGTTGACTTTTCGTCCACCTCAGCCACATTCTGATTCTTGTCTCCAGCATTAAGAAGATCAGATGACTCCCTAGAGTCTCCAACATCTTCATTGTGTGAATCTGATTCATCAAAATGGTCCCCTTTCCCATGCCCATTGTCATCATAGTCTTCATTTCTACCATCATGAAATCCAAAACCATCATCATACTCATCATCAGTATCAACCATCTCAGTCTGCCTTTTCAAATCCTCAGCATCAAATAGCTGATTTGAGTTACCATTTTCTGAAGATATTTGCCCCACATCTTCTAAAGAGGCCTTGTATTGTGCTTCATAAACTTTCAATTCACTACGCCCAGCTTCATTGTACAATCCAACGCCTCTCCGATCTGAACCATTAGTAGAATCATCAAGAGAGGACTTCTTGTTGCCATTCATCAATGTCGTCGGAACATCACCCTTATCAGAAGCTTCATTAGTAGCAGCCTCACTAGAATGCTCCACAACATCCTCATTGTAATCTTCATCCCTTCTCCTATCATCTCTATCCCAATACCTCGAGTCCCGGCCATGCCCTATTGAACCCTGGCCAAACTTGAGAACTTTATACCTATGTGTCCGTGTCACATTTGTTAGGAAATCATCATTCTTCAATCCTTCATTCTCAGCATTACTTACATCTACACAAACACAAATAATCATTAAATGCTTAGATAATAATCAGACTCCTATAGTCAGTACATAAATCAATTATCAACCAAGGTAAAATAATCCATTTGAAAGAAAAAGCTGATACAATAAAAAAATGATCCTGTGTTTAGATGTTCAGAATGGAAAAATTACTAAAAATTAGGGAGATTAAATCCATCAAACTCCATTTGATTGCTGAGAAGAAAACGTAGATGGCAAAAATAAATGAAGAGAATTAAGTGCTATTTAATTACTTAGGCATTCTATCGAATACACTCTTCTATATTTGCTTCAATATAAAAGAAAATCTCCTAGATTTTTCTCCATAATAAGTTTTTTTTCCTTTGTTCTTTAGCTATTTGGTAACAAAGATGGTGCACCAATCAAATCAAAGGTGGTTGTGGTGGTAGTGATAACAAGAATGAGTAGCCCATGGCCAACAATATAGCAGTAGGCAAAGGTGGAGGAATGGTGCCGTGAAGCTGAAAATCATTCTGGCAGTGTCATTTGAGTGGGCATCAAGTTGGCAGTAATAGCGGAAGAATTTATCCTCGAGTGGGTTTGATAGTTTCAACATGGTCGCATGGACAACGGTCCTCTTAATGTGATGTGATGATATTATTCGTTGCACAAATGATGATTAAAAAAAATAAAAATTAAAAAAAATAATAGACACATACATTCATAGATTTGCATGTCATTGCAATGAGAGCAGCCATGTATTTAGAGCAGCCATAGAATTTTAAGTCAATTCTAATGTAAAGCTGAATTATTATGATTATCAAACACACAAGAATGTTTGGACTTGAAAATGAGAGCTTATCAAATCCACTTAAAATGAATGGATGCTTATTTTGGTGATCAAACAGCCCCTTCATATTCCAAAACTTGCATCTATTTGGTTATCAAACAACCATTTGGCCAGCACAGGTGAGATTACATTAAAAGATGCTGGAGGCAAAGGGTTATTGAAACCCAAAACAACATCCATATGAAATTAAAATTCCAGTTTTCTTCCACTGAAACTTCTTGGCAACCAGATAGGCTGAGGCATGTAGTGCGATACAGAAATAGAAACAAAAGCACAGAGCAGAAGGGTAGGATAGGAATTGAGAGTACACATTCAAGTTTCGGAGTTTCCAATCCAGCATACAAAAAATATCATCCGCCAATTAATCACCAAGAAGAACAACTGCAACGGCCAGAATGGCTGGTAAGGAATTGAGCATTGTTTGGCAGCAAGAGCAAATGTCTCGAGATAATCAATACTACAGAGAAACAACATTCAAAAAGTACACTGAAAAAAAAAAGCAGTACAAAGAAAGTTAACACCCAGTGGTCCAATTTTTCGTTCACCTTTTTCAGCAAACAAACAGATCAAACAATCCAAATCAAAATGCAAGTAAAAATACAACATATAAACACATGAAACGCACAGATCCGTTCTCATTTTCCTTTTCCTGCATTTTATCCACAGAAAGCGAACAAATGCGCCGTGGTTTCCCGCTTATTCTCGACAGCGAAAGACTGAGAAACTGACCTCTAGTGTCACTGGAAAGGTAATAGTACGCCAAGACGGTTACGACGAGCACCAGGGACAGGATTACGATGACGGCGCCGAAGGAGACGCGTCGGCCCCAGTCGGACCGAGCCGAGCGCCGAGACCGTGACTGCTTGTGCGACGGAGCTGCGCGAATCCCGATGGAGACGTGATCAGGCGTGCCGTTGGAAGAAGAATGGTGGATGAACCTGTCCGCTCCCGATTGCAGCCTGTGCTGAGCCATTTTAGCATCGTACCACTCTCACCGCAGAGAGTGTGATGGAAGCGAGTCGCGATACAGCTTTTTCTTTTATAATAATAAATATAATTTTTTTTTTTTTGTAAAATAATTACAAGTAAACAAATAAGCAAGCAGAGTGCAGAGGATGCTTTGATGGATCGGCCGGCGATGGATGCCCGGCGAATTTTGACGATGGTGGATTTCTTGTACCCGACCCACGCCTGGATTTTCTAACAGCGACAGAGAAGGTTACGTTGTAATGTTTTCGATCTAGTTTCGCCACCTACTTGCGCTTTTATTTTTTATTTTTATTTTTTAATAAAAGAAACCCTATTGAAATTGATTTAGTTAAGTTGAGATAATCTCTATATAAATAGTATTGAATTCAATTTATGAAGTGAGTTATATAAATTTATTTAAGTTAAATTTAAATGTATTTGAATGGTAAGATAAGTTTAAAAATATTTATAAAAAGTTAAAAAATGTCATAGATCCCATATATAAAAATGTGTTAAATTAAAAAAATTATGAATTTCACGTATAAAGAGATATTAAATTGAAAAAAGTTATAGGTCATATGTGTAAAGAGGTTTTGAATTGAAATAAGTTTAATAATTTGAAAGTTGAGTATTTGAATTTAGACTTAGTTTAAAATTAGATTAAACTGAGTTGATTTCAGTTGAGTTCAATAAATAAACGGGGTCTTATCTATTTACGAATAAAAAATGATCAATATAATTTTTGAAAAATGATAGTTGTAGTGTTATAGTGTGTGCAAGTCTCGCGTAATTTTTTTAAAAAAATGGACAAGTCTAATACCTATATAAAAAATTATTTTTTAATAGTAGATCTCATATTTTTTCAAAGGAAATGCATCGGATTTGCATATTCTAAAATTATATTTAACATTACTATTAATTCTTTTTTACAATTATTTTATAATTTATATTAAAATTAATTTACAATTATTGAATGATTCATCTCAAATCAGACAAATCTTATAAGATGGGGAAAAAAAAAAAAAAAAAAAAAAAAGGACGACGACATATTTTTAAAAAATATATCATTGGATTTATAATAAAATTAAATTTATAAAATCAATTTAGGTTAAATACTCATTTACTCCTTAATATACACTTTTAGTTAACAATTTTGATAAAATAAATAAATAAACTTCGAGTAGACATTAGTTTGATTTTTCATTTTGTCTATTTGCCACTAATAAACTTACAAAAATAGTTCATCCAAAGGAAATATAAAAACTTGACACTTGTAAAATTCTTTTAATATAAAAAATAATATTTTTTATTATAAGATATTTTTCATTGTAAAGCGAAGTCAATGTATCGTATCAAGTCAATTTGCAACTTGGTTTTTATGAAGGACCACAGGAGCTTCTACGATTTTTTCCATCGAATGGTGTAAATTTTTTCGTTTCTTCTTTTTTTTCAAACACTTTTTAAACCACTTAAAAATTTAAAAAAAAAATCACAAAATTATTAAAAAAACACATCATTAATCATTAAGTAAATAAATCTTAAAAAATATACAAAATATGTGTATAAATTTCAAGCTTGTTGTAAGCGACTTATTTTGTATGACCACCTTCAAACTTGGCTTAAGCCATATGCTCATAAATTGACTATGTGCTTGATTGAACTGAGTTATTACATATTTTATATATTTAGAATCAATATATTTTATTTATTTTATCATATTATTATTAGTTTTAGATAAAAAAAAATAGTTAATATGAATAAATTCGAGTTGTGATTTAAATTGCTTTATAGCATAGTTAAGGCTTAATTTTTATAACTTGTGATTTAATTGGACAATATTCCTTTACATGCATAACATATTTTTAATATTCTATTCTTTATTTTATTTTACTTTATTTTTAATTTTTATTTTTATTTATTTTTACATAGACTAAGAAATTGAGAGCTTTTTATTTATAAAAGTGAATGCACTTTTGATATTAATCAATTGATCCTACTTTTTCTAAAGGCTTTGATGGCAACTTTTTCTATGGGACTTCAACTCTTACACGACAAGTTTTGATTTGAGGACTTCGAAGACATATTTTCACTTGGGATTTATTATACATCAGCCACTATTTATTTTCACAACACACTCTTATAACTTTTTTAGAAAGTATATAGGTGTTTTTCATAGGGTATATAAGTATTTTTCATAAGGTGTGTGGTGTGGAGAGGTGAATAGTGACTGATGAGAAATTTTTTTTTTTCACTTTAAAAAGTCAAGTTTGCACGAGTAAAAAGGCAATAGATATTAAGAGTTTTGACCTGGGACTATGGCAACACATTATTTTTGACCTGGACCTTGGACGCTGTATGCAATTTAATTCCTTGGGTATTCAACTCACACGCGGCAAGAAAAGGGGAATTACACGCCGCACACTACTTATTTAATTGAGAGTTTGACCTATAGAACACTACTTTAATATATATTGGGACTTTGAGCTGCGCCACGAAAAATGTATTTTTTTTTTCTCTCTTTTGGGCAAAAGGAGACGGCAATGCCAAACATGGAAAAAAAAAACTTTTTTTTTCATTCACTATTTGAATGCAAAAAGAAAAACATACTTTTTGGGAGACACACACAGCGTCGTTGAAGAACCTTGAAGGGTCCACTGCCGCTAGCCAGCCTCCTCCACTGCTTTTCATCTTTATCTCCATTTATTTGACTCACTATTTTCATTTTCTACTTCTTATTTAATTTTAGTTTAAAGTTTATGGAATATTTTTGAAATTTTTTGCTTAGAAGTTTGGGCAATTTATTTGCTGTTTATTTATTTCGTGTTATTTATTTTTCTCACTTCTTTAAGCTTTCATTTAACAGTGATTACAATTGCTATGGATTAATTTTGAGAATTTGTTATTTGAATACAAGGATGAACTCTAGAATCTTGATTTTGGGACTTTTTAATTTTTAGTTCGTATTTTGTCAATTACTTTCTAATCTAATTTAATTTTTAACTTAGTTTTATTAATCTATTAGTCCCATTGCATATTAGTTTGATTAAAGTTTAATTAAGACTTAAATAATTTCAGTTTTATTGGTTAATTTTTAGATTGATTAATATTGTTCAGTTTAGTTAATTCTTTGATTGTTAATTTCAATTTGTTAGTCTTTTACATTTCATTTCAACACTCAAAAATCTAAAAATATGAATCTAGTCTATGACTAGTGCCCTTTTTCATTCTTGTTGCACTCTTCCATCCATTGCATATACCATTATTTTTATTTTCTCTTTGTGAATATTTTCACTATTTTAAACGAGTTTAATTTGAAGTAATTTTCCATAAGAAGACAATTTAAGAATTTATTCTTAATTATTACGCGACATCCTCCTGCACTTGGGATAACTTTTGTGCTACTCATTTTTAAGTGAATCAAGTTTTTGGCGCCGTTGCCGGGGAAAAGTTGCCTAATTTAAATTTAAAATCGTTCTTTTTATATTAATTTTTTCACTATCTTATCTCTGATTACATATTTAATTTGCCATCTACCACTCAGTTGCTTGAACCTTATATATGCTATTTAGACTGATGTTTCATGTCATGGGTGAGAGACAGTTTAAATAGGTTGCTTAGAGTTACATCGAGTATTGAGAGTAGTTTACACAACTCAGAGATACATAGCTCTTTTGTCTCTTCTATGAGCAAGGATATTGAAATTAAACAAACCATGGCTGCACCTACACTTGCAACACACACTCTTAAGGATTGTTTGCAACTCACTCGTACTACTACACCTTCATGCATTGTTTTACCCGAAAATACAGCTAATTTTTCTATTAAGCATGGTATGATGTCAGTGATACCTCAGTTCTACAGGATCGATTTTGAGAATCTTTACTAGTACTTGATAGATTTTGAGTTAGCTTGCACTACTTTTATAAATAGGGTCATTACTGATGAATTTATTAGACTTTGTTTATTTTCTTTCTCTTTAAAGGATAAAGCAAAGATTTGGTTTAATTTTTTTAGGCCTAATTCTATCTCTAGTTGGTCTGATATGAAGCGTGAATTCTTACAAAAAATTTTCTTTTTAAGAGAACTCAGTTTTTGAAAGAGCAAATAAGCCAATTCAATCTAAAACCTGATGAGACTTTTCAACCCAGTTGGAAAAAATTTAAAGATTTGGTAAACATCTGTCCACATTATGGTTTCGAATCTTGGAGGTTCGTGAGCTATTTTTACACTGGTCTTACTCTAGAATGCAAGCAGTTTGTTCAGACGATGTGCAATGGGGAATTCTTTAGCAAAGAACCCCGATGAAGTACTATCATTTTTTTATTATCTTGTCGAGAGCACACAACAGTGGAACACTTGTACTGATCAAGTGTTGTTAACAACATAGCCACTAAGGGCTATTTCTGAGGGGGCAGATATGAGATTAAGGAAGACACTAATGTTCCAGCCCGAATAGCTACTTTAACTAGAAGACTGGAGGTCATGGAAATGAAAAAAGTGAAGGCTGTGAAAGTAGTAGATGCATGTTCTATATGTGCTAATTCAAACCATAAGACCCAAGACTGCCCGATTATGCCAGTATTTCAAGAAAGTGGTCTGAGCAGATGCAATAAGCTAACTGGATTAACAAAGCACAAAATCGGCTTTTCTCTAATACATATAATCCGAGGTGGAGGAACACCCAAATTTTTCATGGAGAAATGATCAACCTGACTGATCTCCACCATCTTCGCAACAGCCATCTCATCAGGGTGCTCCTCAACGCCAGTATCAGCCATATCAGAGTTCTCAGAACTATCCTTTTGTAACACCTCCTGGATTTCAACTGCATGTGGCTGTACAGAGTTCTTAGCCTTCGTCATCTACAAAGAAGTCTCTAGACGATAGTATGGCACATATGGCCAATACATTTCAGCAATTCATGCAGATTCAAGCCACCATAAACAATCAAAATACTCAGGCCATAAATGAGTTGCGAGGCACTATTAATAAGATGAGTATAACCTTGAGCACCCTAAAGAAAGGGAAATTTTCAGCACAGCCTCAGACTAATCCTCAAGTATATAGGCAACAACAACAGCAAGTGCGTAATGTCTCAAGGGAAGTTTTTAAGACAGCGAATGTCGTTCTTACTTTGAGAAGTGGAAAAGAAGTTTTCCAACTAGAGATGACTATGGACACACAAATAGTTGCTTCTACACCTGAAGATGCAGTAGAGACTGGTGAAACTGAAAAAGAACCAGAGGTAGTGAGACCAGAGCTGAAGAAGCCTGTGAGTGTAGATGCTGAAACTCGTAGGGGGTACAAACCTGTGGTTTCCTATCCTCAGAGATTGGTAGCTGGCCAAAAGAACAAATACCACATTGAGATTCAAGAGATTTTCAAGCAAGTAAAGATTAATATTCCACTCTTAGATACCATACAACAAGTGCCTTCGTATGAAAATTTTTTGAAGGACTTGGGCACAGTGAAGAGGAAGCTGAATGTAAAAAAAAAAGCTTTCCTAACGGAGCAAGTTAGTGCATTGATATTGAGTGAGACTTCTCATAAGTTTGGAGATTCCGGCTCTCCCAATATTTCCATTATGATAGGTGAATCACGCATTGTGAGAGCTTTACTAGATTTGGAGAGTAGTGTGAACTTGCTACCATTCTCAATGTGTGAGCAGTTGGGATTGGGTGAGCTGAAAAAGACCTCCATCATGCTACAGTTGTGATGTGAACCTCAATCGACTCGCTTTGAGACCCAACAACAATATTGGAAAAACAAACCTAAGAACGCCAAACTCAAGTCTATGGATGGAGAATTTAGACCCGTTGAGATCTTGTTTCAAGAACCTAGATTATATTAAAATCTAGACCCAATGAAATCCCGTCTCAAGAACCCAAATTACAAGGAGGAACGCCACGAAGGTTGTGATTTACCTTTGATAAGTTCAAGAGTTCAATTAAGAACAAGAGGAGAAAACTCACTCACAATGAAAATTCAATAAAAAATGTCTTACCTCCTCAAATGAGGTTACAAGTAGTTTAAATAAACAAACCCCAAAATCCTAAAGGAATAGTGCGCGGGTACTGTAGCGTGAACTGTACCGCGCTACAGTACATCTAAAACCCTAATTTAAATAAAATAATAACTTTCCAAATATGCCATTGGACAAAATACAAGGCCTTTCCAAAAATCCTAGTTCATTAAAAATAAGACTTGTGTGGGCTAACATCCTCAAGCCCGCTTATTCTAAACTAACAAAATAAGCTCTTTTAATGAAATGAATAAGTCCAAGGCCTTCAATAACAATAGGCCCAAGTCGTGTCTTCCATAACTTGGATCAAGTGAATCAAAACTGGTTCTCCTTCTTTCAAGCCCATCATGAGTGTCGGGCTCTTGCTAGTTTTATTCCAATTGAATTATACCAATTCTTGCATTGCTCCCTTGATTTTTGTTACTCTTAATCTTGTAATTGATCCGTAAGACTTGGTCCGTCTTGGGGCCCATCATTCCTCCTCTCCTCAAAAGGATTCGATCTCGAATCTCCACCTGGATCAAAGGGAAAAAAATCAGTAACATTGAAAATAGCAAACACATGATACATACCTGGAGGATCCACTAGATATGAAATATCATTAATTTTATTAAGAATTTGGAAATGTCCATCCAAGCTACTTCTGTCATCCACAAACAAAAGTATCAGGGTTAAATGAGTAAGTGGATTAAAATCATAAACAACTTCGAAATGAGAATATGAAGTAGTAGTATGCAAGGTCCTATTATATGCAAACTCTTTAAATGGCAAACAATCCTCCCAAGTTTTTAGATTCTTATGAAGAACTGTGCATAAAAGCTGAGTATTAGAAACAATATTTCTAGGTACATCATGAAGTTGCACTATCCCCCTGAAAAATAAGTTAGCTATGTTTGTGGTATCATCAATTTTATGACATGAAATGAAATGTGACAGTTTGCTAAATCTATGCACAACCACAAAAATAAAATCTTTACCCCTTTTAGTTATATGCAGCCCCAAAACAAAGTCCATAGATATGCCTACTAATAGTTTACTAGGAACGGGTAAGGATGTATACAACCAATGTGGCAAAACCTTAGATTTGGCCTTCCTATATGTAATGCACATGCCACAAATGCAATTGATGTCTCTTTTCATCTTAGGCCAAAAGAAATGTTCATACAACAATTCAATGAATGACAAATGATACTCCTACAAACATTTATGAGACACATCTAAAGTTTTCTTTGTATCAAAATGACCATTCCAAATATATACAAACTCAATGAATGGTAAGTAGTACTCCCACCAATGGTCATCCAACACGTCTAAAATCCTTTTTATATCAAAATTTTCCAACAGACCACATCCATGCACAAGCAACTCACGCATAAGACTAGTAAGCATACAAAGTCTTTTCTCTTTAAACAAGTACCAATCTAGTCTATATAAATGAGAAAACAATGCTTTCTTACGTACTCCATACATACTAGCCAAGCCATCATCATTAACAAGCAAGTTCTTATCATATTCAAGTCTCAATAATTTTACATCCAAAATGAAGATAAGGACATACCTTCTTGATAATGCATCAAACTAAAGATTTTTCTTACCATGTGTATATTTGATTTCATGAGGAAAAGTCTCAATACATTTCTCCCACTTAGCATGCATTCTAGTCAACAACTTACCTTATCCCTTCAAATGTATCAAGGACTCATGTTCTTGAAAGAGAGGTCGATTAGTAATTGTTGCACCCGGCACAAAAGCAATATAATACTCTATCTCTCTAATATGTGGCAATCCACTAAACACACTAGTAGGAATCATGATCTTATATCTTTGCAACAAAGAAACAACAATAATAGGCAAAGATACGTCAAGTTCATTAGTATTAAAATTTGCCTCAGTATAAAAACTCACTTCTCTCTTTATTTTTCTCTCACTTTTCTTTTCACTCTCATTTTTCTTTTTACACTCTTTTTTTCTTTCACTTTTTTTTTCAACATCTTTTTTTGAACTCTCAGCCTCACAATTGTTTTTCAACTCACACGCTTTTTTCTTGAGGTTTCATTATTTCTTTCATTCTCAATCTCACTCTCACTCTTTCTTTTTCGCTCAACCTCACTTTTACCCTTTTTTTTTTCTTTTATCAATCTCACTTTCTCTCTTTCTTTTTTGATCAACCTCACTTTTCAACTTCAATTGGTCCTCATGGACCTGTGTTGGAGTTAAAGAAGCAAGTTTCATTCTTTTTTTATTCTTTTCAAAACTGTACATGTTTCTAAACCCATCATAGATCACTCTCTTATCACATTGCCACGGCCTTCCAACAAAATATGATCAGCATGCATAGGCACAACATCACAAAATACCTCATCCTTGTACCTCCCAATTGAAAAAGAAACTAGCACTTGCTTATTTATCCTAACCTCCCTACAATCATTCAACCACTGCAATTTGTATGGTCTAGGGTGTTTCAAAGTAGGTAAATTTAATTTCTCAACTAAAGTAGTGCTAGCAACATTAGTACAACTTTCTCCATCAATAATCATACTACATACTTTGTTGTTGATATGGCATCTAGTACAAAAAATGTTCTCTCTTTGCTGCTCTATACCATCCATCTTAAATTCTGTATTGGGAGCACGCCTAACAACAAGAGACTCTTCATACTTTTCATTCTTATTGTACATATTCTCAATACTAGACTCACGTCTCCTCCTATCTCTCCCACTTTACAAATTTCTAATCAATGCACCTTGTTGTTCCATCTTATCTTTCACTTCCCCCAACTTCAAATTTAACCTTTTAAACTTTTGTTACATGGATTACAACAAAAAGAATAAATTGTCTGACATCCTCTTTGGTTATGAGTCATTTTAATAAGACATCGTATGTGCTGCACAAAAAAGAATGTTAGTGGAAAAAGACCTCACATGCTCTCCCTCACGTGTTTACACTCAAATAATGACATTCCACTCGTGTTTCACTCTTAATTGACTTTTTTCCGATAATGATCTCACAATCTCTTGCCTTTTATCTCAAGAGTTTTCCCACTCAAGTTCTTTCAAAACTAATTGAACTAAATCAAGACAATACAACTTTGTTTTTATCTCAACTAGTAATTAGGTCCTAGAAACAAGAACAAGAGAAACATGGAAGGAATAAAATGACAAGGGAATCAAAAAAATTATTGGAATGGAAGGGTAACTATAAGACAAGATACCAACTAGAAAGATGTATTCTGCCCCTTTAAAGATAAGGCTCAATCAATGCCAAATCAATTTCATATGGCAAAATATTTCAAACAACTATACCCCAAATCATTTTCTTTCTCCTTTTTATTTTTTATTTTTTTTTTCAAATTTTCTTTTCCTTTTTTTTTTCTTTTCCTTTCCTTTCTTTTCTTTTCCTTTCTTTTCTTTTCTTTTCCTTCCCTTTCAGCCTTTCTTTTCTTTTCTTTTCTCTTCTCAACAACTCCACCACAAACAGGAATATTCAATTGTAATAATCAAACAATTGAATTCAAACACATTCAAATTGACAAAGAAATAGAAGGGAATCAATGAAACCCTATAAATTTCAAACCCTAGATGGTGCAAATTTTGGCAGCCCTATGAAAAACGAATTTTTGTGCTTTTTTTTTTTTGGCAATCCTAGAACATCGAAGCCCTGGAATTAACGATACAATAATTAAAAATATAGAATCAGACCTGATTGGATACCTGGCTCTGAATACCAAATGATGTAAACCCCAATCGACTCGCTTTGAGACTCAACAACAATATTGGAAAAACAAACCCAAGAACGCCAAACTCAAGTCCATGGATGGAAAATTTAGACCCGTTGAGATCTTGTTTCAAGAACCTAGATTATATTAAACTCTAGACCCAATGAAATCCCATCCCAAGAACCCAAATTACAAGGAGAAACGCCACAAAGGTTATGATTTACCTTTGATAAGTTCAATAGTTCAATTAAGAACAAGAGGAGAAAACTCACTCACAATGAAAATTCAATCAAAAATGTCTTACCTCCTCAAATGAGTTTACAAGTGGTTTAAATAAATAAACCCCAAAACCCTAAAGGAATAGTGCTGCGGGTATTGTAGCGTGAACAGTACTGCGCTACAGTATATCTAAAACCCTAGTTCAAATAAAATAATAACTTTCCAAATATGCCATTGGCCAAAATATAAGGCCTTCCCAAAAACCCTAGTTCATTAAAAATAAGACATATGTGTGAGCTGACATCCTCAAGTCTGTTTATTCTAGACTAACAAAATAAGCTCTTTTAATGAAATGAATAAGTCCAAGGCCTTCAATAACAATAGGCCCAAGTCGTGTCTTCTATAACTTGGATCAAGTGAATCAAAATCGGTTCTCCTTCTTTCAAGTCCATCATGAGTGTCAGGCTCTTGCTAGTTTCATCTCAATTGAATTGTTCCAATTCTTGCATTGCTCACTTGATCTTTGTGGCTCTTAATCTTGTAATTGATCCGTAAGACTTGGTCCGTCTTGGGGCCCATCAAGTTGGCTGACAAATCAGTTAAGGAGCCGAGGGTTATTTTGTAGAGGATGTGTTGGTCCAGGTGGACAAATTTTACTATCCAGTGGATTTTTGTAGTTCTTGATATGCAGCAGCCAGCCTCTACTATTTACCAAGCTCCTGTCATCCTTGGAAGACCATTTCTAACTATATCAAATGCTTTGATTAATTGCAGAAGTAGAGTTCTGAAGCTTATTTTTGGAAACATGGCACTTGAGTTGAACGTTTTCAATACTTGCAAGATGCCATCACATTTTGATGACACAAGTGATTTGAATGATATTGAGAGTTTGACACCAATAGAATTTATTTGCTCAACTTTTCCTTTCTCTGATAATGATTATATTTTTCAGACACCTGAATTTTTACTTGATAAAAAATTAACCATGTTGGTGAAGATGTCTTTGAATTTTTGGATTGTTTTGCAGATTCTTCTTTACTACTTGAAGTACAATTTGCAGGTGTAAGATGGAAACCTCAGTTTGAAACTCTACCACCATCAGACATACTTAAATCTTTAGAATAAAAAGTTCCTCAGTTGAAATTGAAACCACTTCCTCAAGATTTAAAATATGTGTTTCTTGGTCCTGAAGAAGGCACTTTTCCTGTGGTGATTTCCTCAAAGTTAAATCGGAAGGATGAAACCCAGTAGATTAAAATATTGTAACAGATTGATAGGAATGGAAGTAATGTAAATAGAAGATGAATGAGAAATGGATAGAAGTTGTATTAATCCTGTAAATTCCAGAACTACAAATGCCTTCTTCTAGGGAGGCTCCTCCGATTGTAAGAAAAGATAATTCTGGAATTGTGTTTTCATAACCATTCTGTCAGAGACAGATGCTATATACTATGGAAATTGAAAAGACTAAAGTGCCCCTTAACAGTTTATGGGCTTAGGCTATTACATTATAAAATTGCTATCAGGAAAATAAAGGGCCAGCTGTGCTGAAGCCCGTGACCCACTTTATCTCCCACGGCCCATGATGGCCCAGCTCCACTTATTCCTTCAGCTAACTCCCGTATGCCCTTTTCTCATAATCACTTCTGCAGTTCAACACTTCCGTCTGTCATCCACTCAGCCGCACGCATGCCCTAGTCTCCTTCCTCTTGCTTCGGTCACTACCCAGTTGTGTAACAAATATCAAAAAAGTATCGAGGCGCAATTGGTTGGACAATAATTGACATCAAAGGTATTGATGCTGCTATTTGTACCTACAAAATCCATCTTTAAGATGATGCTAGACCGGATCGTGATGCTCAACATAGGTTCAATCCTACCATAAAGAAAGTTGTTAAAGAGGAAGTGCTTAAGCTGCTCGCAGTGGGTATCATTTATCCCATCTCAGACAGTAAGTGGGTAAGTCCAACTCAAGTGATACCAAAACAATCTGGTTTAATTGTTGTAAAAAATTATAAAAATGAGTTGATTCCAACTAGAATGGTTACTGTTTGGAGAATGTGCATTGATTATAGAAAACGTAATTCAGCTAGTAGAAATGATCATTTTCCTTTACCATTCTTGGATCAAATTTTAGAAAGAGTGACTGGTAATGCATTTTATTGCTTCTTGAATGGATACTTTGGTTATTATCAAATTGTTGTAGCACCTAAAGACTAGGAAAAAACCACTTTCACCTGTCCTTTAGGCACCTTTGTTTTTACTAGAATGCCTTTTGGTTTGTGTAATGCTCTACCTACTTTTCAAAGATGAATGATGAGTATTTTTTTTGACATGATTGATGATATTTGTAAAATATTCATGGATGACTTCTCTATTTTTGGAAAATCTTTTGATAGTTATTTGCATAATTTGACACGTATTCTCTAGAGATGTGAGGAAAAAAATCTTTTACTTAATTGGGAGAAATGCCAATTTATGGTTACTCAGGGCATTATCTTGGGACATATTATTTCTTCTTAAGGTATAAAGGTCGACAATGCAAAATTTGAATTAATATCTAAACTTCCTATCCCTAGGACGGTTAAGGATATTCATTCTTTTCTTAGTCATGCTGGCTTTTATAGGCGGTTTATTCAAGGGTTCAGTTCTATTGCAAAATCTTTGTGCACTATTTTACAAAATGATATTGAATTTGTTTGGACTGATGAGTGCCAAAAAGTTTTTGATACCCTTAAAAGATCGCTTACCACGGCCCCCATTATGCAACCCCCGCAATGGAACCTTCTATTTGAAACCATGACAAATGCAAATGATTATGTCTTACAAGCTGTTTTGGGGCAGCGTGTGGATAATAGACCTTTTGTGATTTATTATGATAGTAAAACCTTAAATGATGCTCAGAAAAATTATACCACTACTGAAAAAGAATTGCTTGTAGTAGTTTTTGCACTTGATAAATTTTGGACATACATTCTTGGTTCTCATGTTACTATTTTCACTGACCACTCTGCTCTTAAGTATTTGTTGGTTAAGAAAGATGCAAAATCATGCTTGATTCGTTGGATTCTACTACTTCAAGAGTTCAACATCAACATTAAAGACAAGAAAGGAGTTGAAAATGTGGTAGCTGACCACCTCTCAAAATTGCCATCATCCTCCTATTCAAATGTCAGCATTCCTTTTGATGATAGTTTCCCTGATAAGCAGCTATTTGTGATTAATAGAGTTCCCTGGTATGCTGACATAGTCAATTATCTGGTGACTGAGTGCCTTCTGAATGGTCCACCCAAGATAAGCATCGATTTCTCTCTGAGGTACGACACTTTTACTTTGATGCTTCTAATTTTTGTAAGACTTGTGAGCCTTATCAAAAATTGGAATCCATTAGCAAAAGAGATATAATGCATCTTTCCCATATTGTTACCTTAGAAATTTTTTATTGTTGGAGGATAGACTTCATGGGACCTTTTTCAGTTTCGTTTGGAAACACATATATTTTATTAGCTGTGGAGTATGTTTTAAAATGGGTGGAGGCCGTCACTTGTGAAACAAATGACTATCGTGTTGTCCTAAAATTTTTGCAATCTCTATTTACTGGTTTTGGCATGCCCAAAGTTATCATAATTGATGGGGGTTTTCATTTTTGCAACAAACCATTTTCTACACTTATGAAGAAATATGGTATCACACACCGAGTTTCTACCCCTTATCACCCTCCAACAAATGGGCAAGTAGAATTGGCAAACAAATAGATAAAAATCATTTTAAAGAAAATTATCAATCCTAATAGGAAAGATTGGTTAGTCAAGCTTCTTGATACTTTGTGGGCTTATAAGACAGCTTTTAAAACAAATCTAGGGACGTCCCCTTATCGATTAGTTTCTTATCGATTAGTTTATGATAAAACTTGTCATTTACATGTTGATATTCAGCATCGAGCTCTTTGGGTTATAAAATATGTTAACATGTCACTTGATGAAGTTTTAGGGTTGAGAAAATTGCATATCAATGAATTGGATGAAGCTTGTCGGAATGCTTATGACAACGCTCAGCCGGCGAACGAACACATGAAAATTCTACATGATCAGAAAATTCATCCAAAGCATTTTACACTTGGTCAGGAAGTTCTTCTTTACAACTCTTGCTTATATATTTTTCCTGGTAAATTGAAATCCCGATAAAGTGGGCCGTACATTGTAAAGAATGTTCATTCTCACAGCACGATAGACATTGTCAATCCGAAGAATGGCAATTACTTCACTATCAATGAATAACGTTTAAAGTCATTTATGAAGGCCTTTGATCCACACGAAGAGATCTTGCTTGTGCAAGATTCCAAGGAAGTGTGAAATCTGAGCATCTTGGTAGAGTAGTTGAGCGATTTTGTGAAGATTTATTTTCAGGCTTAAGCATAGAACATGATTTTTTATGCATCATATTTTGTTGATATGTGGCTTGAAACATCGAGATGTTATACTTATTGAGATGAGACTTAATAAGATTTTTGTAGAACGAATGACAAATTTTGAAGGACATTTTGCACATGCCTACGTTTGTAGTGTTCTTTATTTACTATTTACTGATTTAATATAGGAGAAGTAAACTGCAGGACTACTGAGCCATGCTTCAAAAAAAAAAGGGAAAGAAAAGAAAGAAAAAAAGAAGAAGAAGAAAATGAAAAGAAAAAAAAAAAGAGATTTGAAAAGATTAGAAAAAAAAAAAGGAAATAAAGGCGACTTAGTGAACTTTCCTAAGTAAAAGGGCTAAAACCAGTTACCTAAGACTTTGGGGGTTGAGTGTTCAATCTTTGAAAATAGAGCTAGTGTGAAAACTACTAGTCCTTTGGGGTTTGAGGTAGTTAGAATCAGTAATGATTAATTTTAAGGTTGAAAAATCCTATGAAAAATCATGGCTAGTAATGAGGAACACACAACTAGTTTAGCTCCACACACACATTTGAGTTCTGAGACATTTGCCTCAATTCTACGTAAAAAATTGTTGAGACAGTCTTGGTGGGTATAGCCCCTGGGGGTTGAGTAGTAACGTATCACTTTTGTAAGAATTCAAAATTGTATGTGATTGTTTCTATTTGAATTTATATCTTTATGTAATATTTATCTCAATTAATTTTCACTATTTTGCTCAAGGATTAGCAAAATGCTAGTTTAGGGGTGTGATTGAGCTATATTTTATACATTTACCAATATATATATTTTTTTATTTCATTACATTATTATTAGTTTTAGATAGAAAAATAATTAAGATGAATAAATCCAAGTTGTGATTTAAATTGCTTTATAGCATAGTTAATGCTTAATTCATATAACTTGTGATTTAATTGGACAATATTTCTTTACATGCATAACATATTTTTAATATTCTATTTTTTATTTTATTTTACTTTATTTCTAATTTTTATTTTTATTTATTTTTACATAGACTAAGAAATGGAGAGCTTTTCATTTATAAAAGGGAATGCACTTTTGATATTAATCAATTGATCCTACTTTTTCTATAGGCTTTGATGGCAACTTTTTCTATGGGACTTCAACTCTTATACGGGAACTTTTGACTTGGGGACTTTGAAGACACATTTTCACTTGGGATTTACTATACATCAGCCACTATTCATTTTCACACCACACTCTTATAGCTTTTTTATAGAGTATATGGGTGCTTTTCATAGGCTATATATGTGTTTTTCATAAGGTGTGAGGTGTGGAATGATGAATAGTGGCTGATGAGAAAATATTTTCCGATTTCTAATTGTGAAATTTAATTTAAAATGTTTTACTGTTATTAAATATTGTTTATTATTTAAATTGCTCTTTATTCTAAATTATTTTATTGTTTAATTGTTGGGTTTTATTATTATTTTTATTTAGTCATTGCGTTTTAATTTTTTTATTAAACCTACCGTTTTGAAATTATTTTCATTGAATTAGTTTTAAGATCTTAAGTTGAAAAAAATTGGAACCCTTTTTTTTCCTTTTTTTTTTCTTTTTCCCCTTTTTCTTTTTTGCTTTTTTCTTTTTCTTCTTTCCCTTTTTTCCTTCTTTTTATTTTTCCTCCCCTGCTTTTCTCTTCCCTCGTGCGAGCTCCCCCTCCCTTTTCTCTCTTTCGTTTAGCCTTCCCCACCTCCGTAGTGCTTCGCCACCCTTCGTCACCACCCGACTCATCAGACTCCCCTGTCGCCGGTGACCACTTCTCTTCATTTTTAGCCCCAACTGAGCCGCCATTCTCCCTCACGTCCCTCTCCAAGCAGCGACCTCTTTTTTCCCAAGCGCCTTTGTAGGGCCACCTGGTGCTGCCAGCTCTTCACTGCATCACTAATCACCCCCTAGCTACCTAAGCTAGCCACCATTCTTCCCTATCTGCCCCTCACATGGTCTCCCTGTCTCTCACTCCAATTTATTCCATTTGGCCTTCAACCACCACCCACACCGCCACTCATGGCCAACCATCACCACCATTAGCTTCACTAACACCCCTAAACCCTTGCCTAGCCATCACAAGTCTTTGTTTATCCTCATTCAAAAGTTGGGTTTTTGAGACCCATAGCCCTTGTCTATTTTGCACTGTTGCATGGCTGTGCCGCCATTTCTAGCACTCTCGTGATTGTCCTAAAATTATATTTTAGAACTATAAGTAATTTTTCAAAGAATTTCTTGAGATTTAATTATATTATTGCACTAAAAAATTTTCTGTAGTTGGTTGGATGTGCTAGACATGGAGTCCGAGGAGTATTGTAATGCCCATCCTTATGGTAAGTCCTTTAGAAATGATTTTAATAAAAATAGACGAGAATTACGGGTTTTTTTTTTTAATTTTCTTTTACTTTCGTGCCAGGATACAAAAGATTCAATGTTTATTAATAAAACTTGTTTTCTTAATTAAAAAGTTACAGCGGAAAACATTATATTTCATAATTAATGTTTCTCGTACAAAATATCGTGCCTAGGCTTTAGTACTCTTCCTCTTGGGCTATGCCCATTCTGACGCTTCATGCTCATCTTGTTCCTGGGAGGGCACACATTAAAACTAAAATGAGTGAATGACTCATAAGCATTACTTCATACAGTTAAAATATAACAACATAGATTTTCAGTCATGAATTCATCACTCCATACATATCATATACTTATCATGCTTAGACATTCAATTCGTTGTAAAACATTGAGAGGTGGGGTTTTTCTTTAAAAATGTTTTCTTCTCATAAAACAGTTTCCCACGCCTCGCTGCCTTCATTTCTTAAAGAGTCTTTTCATGCATACGTCTTTTCATACATACATGCATTCTTTCTTAACATGCATACATTCTTTCTTATCACTTTCATTGGCTGTTGCAGCTTGTTGCACCCTTTGTGCTACGTTTAACGGTCTTTTAGACCTGATTTAACCCATGGCCAGGGGGTGAGAATCCATTCCATCAGGATGCAGCATTAGGTGCACTGCCAGTACTACTTATCCAACATTGCAATCTACCCAGCCCATTCCTTTGGTACATTTTCCTTTTCATTCATGTGGCCGTTATGTATTTTCATTCATTAAGCATTTAGTTCATTCATTCATTCCAGTCCTTTCATTCATTTTCAGTCCTTTACAGTTCTTTCATTTAGTTCTTACAATCTTTACAATTCTTACAGTCATTTCTTTCAATTCATTCTTAAAAGTCATTTAAAAAGCATGAGCTCAAACATCTTTCATGGCATCATTTAAAACATCAGTTCATAAGAACATTTTAAAACACTTTTCTCGCATCTTTTAAAGGATGGGGCTAAGGCCTCTCGTTTCCTTTCATGAACATATATACAATAAGTGTCACGTAAAGCATCCATCCACATGCATACACTTACTTACTTTGGGTGCGTGAAAAGGGGCTCCCAAGGAGGGCCGTTATGTATGTATATTTGAAAATTTATACTTAACTTTCTTACGTAAAGCGTGTTTTGTGTCAGTTTGCAAAGCATCTTAAATAAAAGCATTTCGTTTTCATTTTCATTTATTTAGAAAACTCTAGAAAAGTATGAACGCAATATTTATATGGACTTCATGTCGTACTTATTCCATGCAGTCCATATGTGTGCATGTCAGATGTCAACCTGCATGCGTATACATAACGTTACATCATTCTCTATCAAATGCATAAGCAACTATACTAGAAATGGAACTACACTTCACTTGGAACACTCTCCATCCATCTTTGGGCTCTTACGTGCCATTTACTATGCTAAAATCTTCGGAATCTTATTTCTTAAAGTGAACCTCCGTAATTCACCTTAGGGTTAAGACACTAAGACCTTCGTCTTATCCTTTTATCAACCATATGTCGATGCATGACTCAGACTAATTAAGTCACACATTCCAATCCTAGCCAACTTACCCATTACTATTTTCATGTATCTTAGACCATACCCAATCCTCATTCGCTCTATACATGCCACATGACTTTAAGCCCAACCCTGAGACTTAAACATCTTGCAACCATGCTGAGGATAGATTACCCGTTACATATGGTAAACCTATCCGGCACACATGCCTCTCTAAAGTCACATGTATCTTATCCATTTTTCACCTAAGATCGACTTATAGTTCAATGAATACCCACTTGTATAAATAAGCTCCATACTCTGATACCAACTTGTTCAGACTCGGTCGATAGGACTCTTTCTACTTCTCAGCCCTGTACAAGTTCATCCGGACACTTAACAAGAAGACTGCATCCACAAATGCACCTCTGTCACATCACGTAGCTCAAGACTAATCCCGAGTTACGGCATGATGCTCGTCATACTTCCGCTGCACTACTTTTACACTTTTCCGTCACTTCACACATACTCTTAGCCATAAGTCAACCATAAGGTGACACCCATCACCTCAGACTACAGCCTACGTTACAGCTATTTCGGGGACACTGTTACATAGTTCCCGATGCTACACAATACATTCTACGCTTTTCAACTATACAACCATCCTTTTATTCATGAAACGCCATACGGTGTATCGCTACGCAACACAGAGCACAGACCACGTGTACTCTCTTCACTCTACGCCACACATCACTATAGCGCACGTCACACGGTGCATCATTGCACTACATGGAGTTCACTCCATGTGTACTCTCTTCACACACCACGCTACATCACAACTATGGCATACATCTCACACCCATACTTCACAGCACAATCCACAAGACTATACAATTATGCCCAATACTTCACTACACAGCCACACTTCACAACAAACTCCACAATACTAACAACATAGTCCATAACCTATTAAATAATATATATCATAAGTAATGAGAGATAGAGGGTTATACCATTGACAGGATAACCCGTGCGTCGCTCGCTGCCCGTCATAATCAAAACGTTGGAAGAATCGTACGTGGTGGTTAACACCGCATACAGTAGCGGTAAGTCACGTATAGTGGTTGTCCACCACGTAAAGTGGCAGTTTGAGCTTAAGGATAGCTAGGCGTGGTCTTGGAAAGGCTCAAGGTGGCCTCATGGTGGTCTGAGATGGCAGAGCACGGCGGCATCATGTCATGAACAATGCATCTGAGAGTGTGAGAGTGCGTGTGAGGCAAGGGATGGGCTAGATGTTATGGCTAGGCATGAAAGAGCTTGAGAGAGGTATGGTGGAGCTGTGGTGGCGAGGTGGTGGCTAGACAATGACTCACAGCGGCAGATCGGGCATGAGTAGTGTAAACCATGCATGAGAGAGTAGGGGAGAGTGAGAGTTGTGGGTAACTCGGTTGGATATGAAAATAGCTAAGGAAGGTCATGGGTGGCTGAGGATCATGGTGATGGTGGTAAGGGGGCGTGGGTAGCTGTGCACGGTGGAGAAACCGTGTGTGTGTGACCCATTGGATAGAGAGAGAGGTAGTAGGAAGGAAGACCATAGAAATGAAACCATGGAGTGGGGATGCCGTTAGTGGTAGTTAGAGGTCAAGCTAACCGTGTATGGTGGCGCTACGGTGGAGAAATGGGCTTGAAACCCATTTTGGATGAGATGTCATGGGAGGAGGAGAAGGCTGCCATGGAGTTCACCGGTGGGAGGAGGGACTTGCCGGCAAGGAGGGAGGCTGCCGGTGGTGGAGGTGGAGCTAGGTGGTCAGCAGTTGCGCCAACTGGGAGGAGAAGCCGCACGGTTGAAGGAGAAGGGAGACACGTCTGGCTAGGAGAGAGAGAGAGAGAGGAGAAAGAGAAAAGTGAGGAGAAAAACAATGGGGCTTGAGTATTTAATCCAGATCCTTCATTTCAAGATCCTTAAACAATCCTTAAAATGAAAGCATTTTATTTAAATTTAAAATATTGAGAGGAATTAAGATAGAATATTATTTTATAAATTTTAGTTTATAAAATAATATTCCATCACCATTAATTAAAATGATGAAATCCCGTTAATCACTCGAAGATAATAAAACAATTTAAATTAATTTAGAGTTTTCAACATAATTTAAATCTTGTAATATTTTTAAATGATTAAAATATTTAATTTAAATAATTTTTCACAATTATAATATTTATGGAGCCGTTCATGAATATTATAATTGTGTTATTGAAAAAAAATAAACTTAATCTAATAACACTGGAAATATTACATATAAATATTTCTAAAATATTTAAAATATTCGTAAACTTTTAAAATAATTGGCTTTCTTTAAAATCCGCTTGGTATCTTTTAAAACATACCATTAAAGTACGGCACATAAAACGAGGCTCATGATTATAGAAGAAAGAATGAGCGGGTTATTACAAGTATGGGGGTCGGTTGGATTTGAGAATGGTTTGTTTATTGAGATGAATTGTGCTTGCATATACTATGTGTGTTTGGCATCATGATTTTTATCGAATTATGGCATGCATATTTATGCGTTGTACATAAAAATTGGATTTTTATGTGAGAAAGGAATTTGAGTTGATTTGTGATAAATGATTGGTAAGGATTGAGAGAAAGGAAAAAGAGACTATAGGGATAGTGGTAAACAAGGATGGTGGTAGAGTCCCACCTATGGTGGAAGCTATAAGGATAGTGGTAAGCAGGGATGGTGCTAGTCCCGCTTACAGTGCATGCAGTAGGGCTGGTGCTAAGCAGGGATGGTGGTAGTCCTTCTTATGATTCCCACCTACAGTGCTCTGATAGATTGAAAGAGAGGAAAAAAAACTATAGGGATAGTGGTAAGCAGGGACGGTGATAGAGTCCTGCCTGTGATTCCTGCTTACGGTACATGCGGTAGGGATGGTGGTAGTCCCGCCTGCTATTCCTGCCTATAGTGAGAGCTCTAGGGGTGGTGGTAAGCAAGGATAGTAGTAGTTCTGCCTGTGATTTCCACCTACGATGCACAAGGTAGGGATTGTAGTAAGTATGAATAGTAGTAGAGTCTCGCATACGATTCCCACCTACAGTGTTAATTGGTTAATTAGCCATTTTCTGAAAAAATTGTGGTTTTTAATAAATGAATATGTGAACCATTTCCTTGAAAATGATGGATTTTATGATTGGGCAATTTTCTAAAAAACTGTCAAGTGGTTATTTTTGGGAAATGGTTTTGGGTCACATGCATGTTTCGTCATGTGTACGCATGTTTATTGGATGCATTAATATATTTTATCTATTGGATTGTTTGATTGATTATTTACTGAGACTTATAATCTCACGGTATTCGATACCCCGTGGTACCGTTTCATGGTATCTTAGATTTTGATGCAGATGGTGAGGTAGAGCCTGAGGATGCGACTCCACCGAGGGAGTGACATGTGGTCACTTTGGTTCGTGGGTTATGTATCACTTTTTGGTTAAATATTGGTCTTTACTTTACTTTCGCTGGATAACTGTATAATATTTTGAAATACTTTTATTTTAGTTTGTGTGTAGTTAAATTTCTGGTACTTAATTGGCTAACTTTTAATCATCAGCTGTGAGCTTATTTTACACATTTTTGCATGTTACACACACTGGGGGCACTTATCGTCGGGGTACATGGCACGTGTTGTCATCATCCCGATATCACGATTCCCATGTTTCCTTATGTCGAAGTCGAGGCATTACATACTACTTTTCATGCCTCGAATATGCTCCTGTAGTAACAGTATCAAGAGCGAAAGTTTAAAAAATATTCTAAACTTATATCTTGTCTTCTAGTAGTTGAGAAAAATAATGAATTTTTGTTAAGAAATCATCAGTCACGTCTTACTGGTTTCGTATCATTCCTTAAAGTAAATGGTACTGGATTTACACTATTCCTAAAAGTGAATTGTGCATCTTTTAAAGGAAACTGAGGACATGAATATGGTTGAAAAAACTATTGAAGTGGGAGTTCCAGAAGTAACCACACTAAAAGGGATAATAATATAAATACACTGTATCACCATAAGTGGTTCAACTCAAAAAATAGTAAAGTCCATGAGAACAAATTTTCAAAGAAAAATGAAGATGGATGCCATAGATGTGGTATGACTGGACATTGGACTCATACCTATCGTACGGTTAAGCACTTGGTTGACTTATTCCAAGTTTCTATAAAATAGAAAAAAAAGTTTGAAACAAATTTTACTGAACCATCAGATGTTTTAGTTTCTATAGATGGAAAATATATTACTCAACTTGATGTTTCTGATTTCTTTGAGGATCTTAGTGGTAGAGTTGATCATTTGATTGATGATGGAAGTGTTCCTTTCAATTAATATATTTTTTTTATCTTACAGTAAAACTTTTTAATATTTTGCAATTTTTTGTAGTAATGAAAGTTTTATATATTTTGTAGAATCATGAGTTTTATTGATGAACTTTTTATCTCTGATATAATTGATAGAGATGTATGTTTGGTTGATAGTGCTACAACTTACACATTTTTTAAGGATACAAAATATTTTCAAAATCTAAAACTAAGCAAAACCTACGTCTATACTATATCTGGTCCATTGAATCTAATTGAAGGTTTCGGAAGAGCTTATATTGTGTTGCCTAATAGTACCAAATTTTGTATTAATGATGGTCTATTTTCTTCACAATCTAGAAGAATTTTTTTTAATTTTAAAGATATACGTCGTAATGGTTATATTGAAACCACCAACGAATGCAGTAAAGAGCATATTCTTATTGCTAAAATGATTTCGAGCAAAAAGCACGTATTAGAAAAACTGTCTACTCTCTCTTCAGAATTATATTATACAAAAATAAGAACAATTGAATCACATGTGGTAATGCACTAGAAGTGCATTGACCCTAAAGTATTTATGACTTGGCATGATCGCCTTGGACATCCGAGATCAATAATGATGAGATGAATAATTGATAATTCGTATGGACATCCCCTAAATAATTAAAAGATTATCATACCTAATGAATATCGTGCTCTGCTTGTTTTAAGATAAATTGATTATCAAACCATCTCTCTTAAAAGTTGTTGTTAAATCTCCATTATTTTTGCAAATGATTCATGGGGATATATGTGAGCCTATTCAACCATCAAGTGGATTATTTAGATACTTTATAGTTTTAATTGATGTATTAAGTCGATGGTCAATTGTTTGTTTACTTTCCACTAGAAATGTTGCATTTGCTAGACTTTTTATCCAAATAATTAGACTACGAGCATAATTACTTGATCATCTAATTAAAACTATTCGATTGGATAATGCAGGTGAATTTACATATCAAACTTTTAATAATTATTGCATGTCAATAGGAATAGATATTGAACATTCAGTTACCCACACACACACTCAAAATGGTTTAGCTGAATCATTAATCAAAAGACTTCAGCTAATCGCTAGACCTTTACTTATGAAATCAAAACTACCTATTTTTTCCTGGGGACACACCATACTTCATGCAGCATCCTTAATTCGGAATAGACCATCAGCATATCACAAATATTCTCCATACAGCTTGCATTTAGTCAACAATTAAATATTTCTTATCTTCGTATTTTTAGATGTACTTTATATGTTCCAATTGCACATCCACAACAACGTACAAAGATGGGTTCTCAACGTAGATTTCGGATATATGTTAGGTTTGATTCTCCATCTATTATTAGATACATTAAGCCTCTTACAGGTTATATGTTTAAGGCACGTTTTAAGAATTGTCATTTTGACGAATCATTGTTTTCAACATTAGGTAATGAGAAGTCGATGCCTAAAGCATGACAGGAAATTATTTGGGAAAATAAAACCCTTTTCCAATTTAATTATCGTACAAATGAATGTAAACTAGATGTTCAAAAGATTATTCATTTGCAAAGTGTTGCAAATCAATTACCACATGTATTTATTGACACTAAAGGTGTGGTAAAATCACATATTCTTGCTGTTAATATTCCAGCTAGGATTGCAGTCCCTGAAGGACAAGTTGTCAAAATAGCAATATGTAAGTCTAAGATACGCCTGAAGCATAAATAGCCTATTGGTGCAAAAGATAAAATTTCTCGGAAGAGAAAAATACAAAATGAATTTGGTGCTTATGAAGAGTCCATACTCACAACACAGGCCACAATAGTAGTTGATGCTCTTGAAGAGACTAAATCTCCTGAAAAGATATTTCAAGAAATATCTTCCCTTGAATAGGAACAATTACCTAAAAATAACGAGATTTCGATACATTTCATGAGTATCAGAGAAATTTTGGATAGAAATAAAACTGTTGCCGATAACATATTTTTATATAAGATGGCCCTTAACATTACTAGAAGTAATGAAGAAAGTAAGCCAAGAACTGTTGAAGAATATTGATGCATAAGTTATTGGCCAAAATAAAAAGCAGCTATTGAAGTTGAATTAAACTTGCTAGCAAAGCGAGAGGTCTTTGGACTTGTTGTACAAACACCAAAGGATGTAATGCCTATTGAATATAATGGGTATTTATACAAAAGTGTAATGAAAACAATAAAATTGTTCGGTACAAAGCATAATTTGTTACACAAGGTTTCTTGTAGAAATGAGGAATTGATTATGAGGAAATATACTCTTCTGTTATGGATATAATCACATCCAGATTTTTTATTAGGTTGGTAGTTACAAAAAGATTGGATATGCAATTGATAAATGTGGTAACTCCATATTTATATAAATCATTGGATCATGATATATATATATATATATATATATATATATGTGTGTGAAAATCCCTTAAGGATATAAAATGCCTGAAATTTATAATCTGATTACATCCAGAAATATATATCTATCAAGTTTCAAAGATCTTTATATGAGTTAAAATAATTTAGATGCATGTGATATAAAAATAGTCCAAAATAGAATATGGACCAAAATGCTAATTCTGAATTTAAAATAAATGGAATAAGGTGGTATAATGCACTAGATACTACACCAGAATCATAAATTTTGAGAATAGTTTTAAAAACTTTGGGGTCAGCCAATGGATGATGCAGAGGACCTTCTCTCTACCTCGATTGTTGTTTAATGTAGGCATTGGTGGCGGAGATGTCACTTTTATAATTTATTTTTCTAGTTTTTATATATTTTTTACTTTATTAAATGATTAATGAAATATATAGTTTTAAAGTATATAAATTTGTATTCTTTTTTAAAAAAATGAGTAAATATGTTACTCACATAAAAAAAAAAATTAAATTTTTTAATAATAAACTTTATTATTTTTTAAAGAGAATACCTTAAAATTATATGTATTATTACTTTTCTTAAAATTCTAATTCAAGATTTTTATATGTTTTAATTTGTGAACTTTTTCATGTTTTTATTATTTCTTAAATATGTGCCTTTGCACTTGTCAATGATTGTCCACATGATAGTTTTCATAAAATTAGTTGACAAAAATATGAAGGAAAGATTTCAATGACAAAATTATGAAATCAAGAAATTAGAACCATAAATTTAAAGAGTAATTACGCACTTTACAATTTATTTACAATTATTTTACACCTCATTTTTAAGCTATTGATAAAAATATGCCATTTTATTAAAATTAAATTTTAATACGTAAAACTTCGATTCATTTCATGTAGAGTTGTAAAATAATTATAAGATCTGATTTGAATAATAAGATACTTTTATCTTATCTCATCTCAATATCTAAATATTACAAATAAAAATTATTTTCAATTTCAATCTTCAACTTTTACATATAATTATTATAACTTTTAAAAAGTTTTAAACAAAAAAAAAACAATTTAATTTTTTCAAAGTATATCATAATAATAGTTTAACTTTATAATATTTTTATTAATTTTTTTCTCTTTTTCTAAAATCTCATAAATATTTTAATTCCAACTATTTTATGATTTTTTACATATTTACATTATCATTTTTCAAAGTTAAAAGCTGCATGAACGAAAAGATACGCAAAAATGAAGGTAGATTTTGAAAACTGTTGAACATAACGAGGCAACAAAAATTCTGACAGGAAATCTAGCTTACAGGGATTTTTAACCAAATCTGAAGAATCGACTTTCCAACCCCAATTAAAAATCTGACAGGAAATCTATTTTAAAGGGATTTTCAACTTCCTGAAATTAAATTGGTTCAGCACGTTTCTGTCCGGATGTTCAATTGTAGGATTCACTGTCCCCAAAATTTTTTTTTTTTTATGTAAAATTATTTTTATTTTATTTTTATATTTTATTGATATGATTAATTATATATTAAAAAAATTAATTTAACTAATTATATCAGTAAAATATATAAAAAATACGTAAAAGTGACTATATATAATATTATTCCGGCCAAACTTAGTCCTCCTAACCATTTATTTATTTATATATATACATATATAAATCAGTATACTCGGTATGAATTTAACGCAAAATTAGTTACTTAAAATTAAACAATCTGAATTTTTTAATTAAATAATTAGGATTAAGATTAACTTTGTTAAATATATAATGAACTAAGATCCCGCTCATTACCTAAAGTAAAATGAAGAAATAAAACAAGTAAGAGATAAAATTAAACATTGTTGACTGCCATACAAAAATATTTAAGTTATATATATAGTAAGTAAGACTTAGCTAATCCAAAGAATGATGAATGCCCCTATAAAAAAAAATAAAAATTAGGGGATGTCTTCAAACGTGGAGCTTGGAATCTACACTCTCTAGGGATTCTCTCTTTCTCTTTAGATTTTGATAGGGATGGTATCTTTTTCAACCTCTCGTCAATAATATTTTCAATTGTGTTGAAAGCTATTTGAGGTAATGAGAAGCATAAAATCACCAAATATGATGAATTTCATCTTTAAATGACCCGTAAACATAGGCTTTTATACCGAACTACGTAAATGTCTATGTTTCTCTATTTATTTACATTTTATGTACTTTATTTACTATATAAATCACGGGCTAGCATCCAAGCACCAAATCAACACTCATGCACCATCTTGGGCTATTCTACTGGGTTGTTGGGCTTCAATCCCACAAAAAATTCACATCGGTAGTTGGCGTAGTCCGTGTGAACGATTTGTCGCTCTCCAAACATAAGAAAGGTAACATGACCCAATAAAAGCTACTTTATCTACAAATTACTCAATGGAGGATTACAACGAGAAAGAATGAATATAATTCTAGATTAAAAATAAAAAAAAAAAGAGCGATCTAGTGAAACCACGATAAAACATCTACAAAGATAAGTCCCTTGTCATTTTCTTCAAATATATCATGTTTATTTTATGATTTAAAGTTTGAAGCAGCAAACGCATGAGTTGCACATGCAAGAAATGCACATCCATGCACACAGCGTACAAGGGCGAGCATTAAAGCCTGCCCCAAGCTAAAAATATTGCGGGCTGAGCACTTAGCCCACTTGTGCACTAAAGCTCCAGCTTGTAATCAAGCTCGCCCTAAGCAGCAAGAATTACGAGCTAGTAATGATGCTTGCCCGAAGCAACAAGCATAGCGGTCACTTAGCTTGCCCACCTCATGGGCAAGCAATGGAGCTCACCCCAAGCAACATGAATAGCGAGCACTCAACTTGCTTTGAGGTGGGCAAGCAATGGAGCTCACCCCAAGCAACATGAATAGCGAGCACTCAACTTGCTTGTGTAGCAAGCGAGCAAAGAGTGTGGCAGGCATGCAGCCTACCTACTTCACAGGCTAGCTTCATTACTTGCCCCAAGCAACCAACATGGCGGGCACTCAACTTGCTTGCATCCCAAGTGAAAAATGAAGCTCTCATTGAGCAACCATCTTAGTGTCATTCAACCCTCTTGCATCAAGGGTAAGCAATGGAGCTCAACCTGTGCAATTGACATGGTAGTTGTTTGGCCTTCCCTAATTAAGCTTGCCCCGAGCAACTAGCCTAGCAGTCATTCAGCCTTCTTGCAAAATGGGCAAGCAATGATGCTCACTCTAAGGAATCTGCTTAGCAGCCACTTAGCCCTCTTGCATGGAGCATCAAGGGCAAGCAATAAAGCTCGCCCCCAATCAATGAGAAAGGTTGGTACTTAGCCCACTCGAGCATGGAGCATCAAGGATGAACAAAGAAGTAGCCCTGAGCAACGAGCAAGGTGCATAGCCTAGCCGAGCATGGAGCATCAAAGGAGAGCAATGAAGCTCGCCCAAAGCAACAAGCATGGTGGGCGCTAAAGCTTGCACCTGCATAGAGCATCATGGACTGAACTTTTAAGCTCGCTTTGTAGTACCTATGTGCTCTGATTTGCATTTCTCAATCTTACTATTTAAATATTATTTCTTCTGACAAATTTGGGTTTGGATGTTCTCCCTATAAAATTCCTCAAAACTCTACAAGGCTCTAAAGAGAATGGGCAAATGAGAACACGAAGATAAAAAGTTGATAAACAACACACTTTGGTCACCAATCCTAATCAATTAGGTCGGTTTGGGTGTTGACACATACTCACCGCTTCTCAACACTTTTACTACTATTTATTACTTTATTATTACTTTTCACCTACTTTTTACTACTATTCAATATTTTATTATTACTTTTTATCTAATTTTTCACTACTATTCACAGCATACCTCAACATTTCTCAACACCCAAATCCAATGAGTCGTTGAGAAAATATGCAAGTGGGACAAATCGCAACAAAGATAACTAAGCGGCAAACAATCTCCGTTAAGCAAAAATTGAAAGCAATAGTTACATGGTCGGGGTTTGCCTTTCTCAAACTTGCTATTTGAAATTTATTTTCACTTAAAAACTTGATTTTTTGAAGTTTTTCCTGTAAAAAGCCTCAAATCTCAACGGGATTCCCAAGGATGAATAAGTAGGAACACGAAGATGGGTAAAAAACATTGCTCGATGGTCTTAATCAAAACAAGTTTGGGCAATTGAGATATCAAACAAGAGTCATAGGATGAATAAATGGAACAAAGAGCATGCACAAGCAGAGCACTATGCCCATTACTCTCAATCAATGCAATCAGCCCCCACAGATATAAAGCTTAGAAACCAGGCCACCTGACTTGAAGCACCAACTATGGGGTCTCCCTCAAGCAACACTCAGAAACCTAAGCTCTCTGTCTTCACTAGAACAGACTGCCATAAGGTGCTTATTCGAGAGCCGAATCTTCATTATCATGAACTAGGGCCGCCCTCGAGCCTAGCCTGGGCACCTCGATCTGTCTCCACACTCTAGTTTGTTATATTTTGGTTTTATGATATTTCAATTTTCTTTTTCTTTTTTCCATTTAATACAATTTTAAGATATTTATGAATTTTATATTCTAAATTATTTTGATATTTTTATTATTTTCTAACCATGCATCATGCGCCAAATTGGCACATGGCATGTCACATCAATCTTTTGTTAGATAATTGGATATAAGGTTCTTACAGAAAAAATTTCCTATAAGATGGAAACTTGAGAACTATAAGATAATAGTCAAAGTTGGTAAATTGGAAATGGTTCTATCCTATATTATTACTCCTATAAAATATTTTTTTTCGTTGAATTTATAGGTCATGTCATATAAGATATGAGTGTTTGGAAAGAAGACAAGTAAGGGTAGAAATATATAACACGAGCCATAAATTTGACATTAAAACGACACGAGATAACTAGGTTTGGGTCAAGATATATTGACTCAATATGACCCGATTAATAAACCAGTTAATTGCGTGTTAACTTTTCCTAACGACATGATTAATAAACCAGTTAATTGCATGTTAACTTTTCCTAATCTGGATCTCTAGATAACTAGATATGTTTCAACTTCTTCTAATCAAGGATTTATGGGAAAAGGATGGGAAGATCTCCTTTGACAACTCCAAATAGATGATTTGTTCTTGTTTCTTATGCAGATCACAACTGTATTCGACAAATCCACCATTTGAATTATAAAGTAGTAGCTATTTGGGAGGTCCATTCCTTGGCTTGGCTTAACATGGGTTCGAGCCTAATAAGTTGGACCTATTGCCCGTTTATCTATCATTTTTATGCACTGTAATTTTTGTAATGCGATATTTGTTTGGGTCCCCACGCCTCAACTCTTATATTTTTTTCCTTTTTAATTTCAAAGCAAAGTTTGATTAGAAAAAAATTAAATTTTTTTTTTTAATTTCTTGTGGTTGGAAGATTTGTCAAATTAATCCATTTATAAGAATTTGGTAGTAAACCGTTAGACATACTAAAGCTTAGTTTGGATATAGAAATGGTTTCATCTCATCTCATTATTATAATTTTTTCAAATTCACATACAAAATATAATAAATAATTCAACTTTTTCAAATCTTGAAATAATAATAATATTAAAAAAGAATATTCTAAAAATATTTTATTCAACTTTTAATTTTCATCTAAAATCATCTCATCTCATCTTACTTTCCAAACTACACCTAAATGATATACTATATTTCATCCCATTTATAAAACTAAAAAAAAAATTAAATTCTCTAAAAAGAAACTGGAGTAAAAATAAGTCTATTTTTCTATTTTTAAAAATGAAATATCATTTTATTTTAAAAAAATAAAGAAAACAAAGGACATGGACTTTTCATTTCAATAGTGTTGTAAGAAAAAATATAAATATATACACATATTATATTATTATGTCAACTAAATTTTGGATTGCTAACATAAAGCATGAAAAGCATAGATATTAGGTGGAAAATTCTTACTCAACTAACACTCCCCAGAATTACTATCCCTTACATATATAAGGTCTCATCCAAATGACCAATTTTAATCTTTTTCACCCATACCTGAACTTCAATTCTATTGTGCACTTTTCATTATTTTTTATGTAACAATTAAACTGTTCTTGTTGATGCATTTTTTGGCGTCAACAATAGATCAGATGACCCCCTCTTCTCACGTGGTGATTCTTGATCGTGGTGTGTTTGAAATGCTCATTTATGGCTTGCTTAATGATAAATGGAATGATAAATGGCTGAAAGTAAAGAAGAGAAGTATTTATGTGATATGGCGCTAAGGCTTATATCCACAGGTCTTGGGTGTCAAATCTCATATAAATATGATTGAATATAAGCTCTCCATTTTCACTAAGTTCTCTACAATCACTTGCATGGAATTCTCTAAAAAAATGGTCTAACCGCACTCTAGTTCTCCTTTTTCCTTCCCTCAGTCGATCCCACTCCCAAAGGAAGCAAATATCACCTCGTCGATGCCTCTCCTCTCTCTTCAAGTCCATTTTCTTTGTTTTATGTCTTCTCCTCTAATTTTATGTCCATTTAAGACTTATAGCTGAAAACTCTCTTTTTTCCTCTCTCTTTTACACCTTTGCATATCGAACCTTCAATCCCGGCCAGACTCTTATAAAATCAAAATTACAAGACTAATTTGATTATTATAATATACATGACTCTCCGTTAAGTTTGAATTGAATTCATTTCACGCCACCTAATTTGTCAATCTTAACACATTAATTGAAATTTGGTGTGACAATTGTCAAAATTGTTTTTTTAAAGTAAAAAAGTTGTGGTTCTACCAATCACTACGCCTAGAGGGGGTGAATAGGTGTAATCTAATTTTGATGATTTTTTTAAAATTATAGTCAAACAAATAGTTAATTAATGAATCAAATAACACAAATAATCAATACAGTAATTTTGATCACAAAGTGGAAACTCATTTATAGAATATCTTCAAAATCTAAAACTACTCTGGGTGTAAGACACCATCTCAAATCCACTATAGGAAATAAGTTTGTTACAACTAATTTAGAGACACTCACAAAACCTTTGTAGTAGCTAAACTTGACTTGTAACACCACAAGTGACCCAGTCGATCTCTACGCGCATGTAATGCCAGAACTCTGACCTTTCTATTCCCACGACAACCCCTCAATGTCTGCATTAAGAGCAGCTTCGGACTCTTCCGGCCAATGAACATGTCCACTTCAATGGACTCATATAAAGTTTGATCTTGAATATGGTGTGGTGGAGATGTGTTTATCCAAGAGGGAATCAACCATGTGGGGGAGAGGTTCCTCTCAAAAGCTCTTGGAAGCACTTAAGGTTTTTGCTCTAATTCTTCACACCAAAGAACACAAGTGAGCTGTTCTAGTTATAGTCCCAAGTAAAAGAGGCGATCAAAACCCTAAATTTTAAGTTGTCTAGAACATTGGCTCGAGCAAAGTGTCGAGCGAGAGTCGAGTGCATGCTGTCTTTCAGAAGCTGCTCTAGCGCCACATTGAGCGCACATAGAGCGACCCAATCCAGAAGGGTCTCACTCGAGCACCACGTTAAGCCCTAGTCGAGCGACCCACTCTAGAAGGGTCTCGCTTGAGTGCTAGTAGAGCAAACTCTCTAGTTTGAGTTTTGCTTGACCTGTGTTGAGCGCACTTCAATCCTTTTCATGTTACACCGCTTCAACATTTGTTACAACACTATTTTATATAGATTTTCACAAGAATATGCCAGTCAACTTATTTTTCCCTCAATATAAAGGAAACATATAGTAAACTTTATTGAGATAATCAACAAATGAAAGGAAGAATACATGAATGACCTTCCTCCAATCTAACCTCATCCTTCTCACTCTTTAAAGCATACTTAGCCAACACATGTGCTGCCATATTGACATTTCTTCTCACATGGATTGCAGTCCAATGATCAAATTGAGACAGAACAAACTTGGCATCCCATAAGATAACCCTAAGCTATGGAACTATGAAGTGTTTAGTTTGATACTGTGAATCACTTGTAGTGCATCCCCTTCCAATTAAGAATATCCTTCTCAAACCTGTCTCTTGCAAAAATGATTGCCTCCAATGCTCCTTGAGACTTTACTGTGAAGGAGTCAGTTAACATATACCTTTGCATGCTTCTGAAAGCCACCACCCTTCCTTTGAAATCCCTTATAACAATACCTATGCCAACTCTACCAACCTTGTGTTTGACTGCAACATCCCAATTCACCTTGTAAATGCCTATAGGAGGAGGTTCCCAACTAGTACGATTGCTTCCTGAATCACCTTTAGAAACTTCCTTTAAAGCTTGGCATTCTTGATACTCTACTAGTAACTATCTTGCTTGCTGCATTACCAAATTTGGATGGATAAATTTGTCTTGAAAATGAAAGAGTTTCTCCTCTGCCAAATTTTCTTTGCTGTCATGATAAACTCCTCCAAGGATTCCTACTCTAACAAATCAATCATATAAGCTAATAAGTTCACAAAACCTGATGCAGAAAAGGCACACTTCTAAACTTTCTTAGAAGAAAGGCTCCATACATCCTTGGCTGTAGGACAATCCCAAATTGCACAAATAGCTGATTATGCTTTTCTCAAACAAACAGGGCAATCTGGAAACTCAACAACTATCTTCTTGAACAGATTAGCCTTTGTAGGTAGAGACTCTAAACAAACTCTCCATGTAAATACCTTTGCTACAAATAGGGATATTCAGCTTCCATATCTTTAACCAAACATCTTTTTGAGAGCTAGAACTTGGACCTTGTTCTTTAACCCTTTCTACCATCTCCTTATGCAAATGATATGCACTCTTTACCGAGAAGATACCATTCTTAAAGCATCTCCAAATGATCCTATCTGGACAGTTATAAGCATCAAGAGGAATTTCATAACAGTTGTAGCTTCTGTAGTTAAAAATATGGAATCAATCAATGGAGTATTCGAGTACTTGTGATCTATATCAATGAGGGCGACAATGCACTCATCACCATCTAACTCCTGCATAGGACTTTGAATTCAAAAAAATGATGGTTGAGGAATCCATCTATCTTTCCAAATTCTCACATGTTGTCCATTGCCAATCCTCTATAAAGATCCTTCCTCCATCTGGTTCTTTGCTACATGTATACTTCTCCAAATGTAGGAAGGATTTAAACCAAGTTTAGCTTAAAAAGAATATGAGGAATGAGGATAATATTTCAATTTCAAAATCCTACTTGGGAGTGCATCAGGTCTTTGTAATAATCTACAGCCTTGTTTTGCAAGTAGAGTCATGTTAAAACTTTCCAAATCTCTAAACCCCAAGGCACCTGCAAACTTTGCTTTTCCCATTTGACTCTATGAAATCTAATGAATTTTTCCTGCATTATGCTGCTAATTCCACCAGAATTACTTAACAATTCTATTGATCTCTCTTAAAAAAGAAGAAGGAAGCTTAAAGACTCTCATATAATAAGTGGGTAGGGATTGTACCACAACTTTTCACAAGATATCCCAAATTGCATGAATGACTGATTGATCTGCTTCTCCTTTGTAGGTAAAGACTCTAAACAAGTTCTCCATGTAAATACCTTTGCTGCATTAGGGATAGTCAGCTTCTATATCTTCAACCAAACATCTTTTTGAGAGCTAGAACTTGAACCTTGTCCTTTAACCCTTTCTACCATCTCCTTATGCAAAAGGTATGCACTCTTTACAGAGAAGATGATATTTTTAGAGCATCTTGAAATGATTCTATCTAGATAGTTATAAGTACTAATAGGAATTTTCTTGACAATTATAACCTCTGTAGTTGAAAATATGGAATCAATCAATGGAGTATTCGAGTCCTTGTGATCTGGATCAATGAGGGCAGCAACACACTCATCACCATCTAACTCCTGCACAAAACTTTGAATTCAAAAAGATAATGGTTGAGGAATCCATCTATCTTTCCAAATTGTCGCATGTCTTCTATTGTCAATCCTCCATAAAGATTCTTCCTCCACTAAGTTATTTGCTACATGTATACTTCTCCAAATGTAGGAACGGTTTGACCCAAGTTTAGCTTCAAAATATGAGGAATGGGAATAATATTTCAATTTCAGAATCTTACTTGGAAGTGCATCAGGTCTTTGTAATAATCTAAAACCTTGTTTTACAAGTAGAACCATATTAGAATTTTCCAAATCTCTGACCCCAAGCCACCTGCAAACTTTGCCTTTCCAATTTGACTCCATGAAATCTAATGAAATTTTCCTTTACTATGCTGTTGATTCCATCAGAACTGCTTCAGAATTCTATTGCACTCTTAACAAAAGAGAAGGAATCTTAAAGACTCGTACAATAAGTGGGAAGGGATTGTACCACAACTTTTAACAAGATCTCATTTCCAGCCTATAAGAAGAATTTAGTTTTCCAATTACCGACTTTACTCCTCATCTTGTCTAAAAGGCTGCAGAAAACTTTTGCTTTTGCTCTACCTATAAGAGCAGGAAAACAGATCCTGGTAATAATGTAAAAATTTTCAAAATTGTTTACTCAGGGGTCAAATGACTAAATAGTTGATAGTAAGAGAGGTTAATTTGAAGCTTCAAGTGTAATCTCTTCAAAATTGGTCATTTTAGGCCTTGAATAACATTAAGGGTGTATATTGAGATTTAAACTTCATATTTGAGTACGAAGTGTCGAAATTGGTAATTTATAGGTTATATTAGAAGAAGAATGATCACTATTTCAGTATTGTGACGCCCCCAAATCCCCACGCACGAATATGGGAAATCGAGACGTCCGGATGATGACATCACGGGTCATCATCCTATTGACGTGTGCCAAGTGTGTGAAAAAGCAACGAATGTGCACGAGAAATACGCAGCGAAAAGTAAGTCAATAACTAAGTACCAGAATTTTTCTTGTTTAATACAAAGCTATTCAAAACATACATAAATAAATATTACAAAGCACAAACATAATATTTAAACTAAATACAAAGCATAAACTTCAGCATCCCGGCAGAGCCGCATCCTCGAGCTCAGCCTCCTCCTCCTCATCCTCGATCTCTACACCAAAATCTACGGTACCAAAAATGGTGCCGCAGGTAAGTAAACTCCAAACACCACTAGATAAAAACATATAAAACTCAAACAATATGCATGAAATAAAAACCAATGCACATGCGCCATAAAACATAAATTTTTTTTTCCACGCACGCCAAAAACCCATTTGGCCCACAAAAACATATCCTCAAAATCAAGCCTCGCCATTATCCCAGATAATGGCCCAAAAGCCTCGAAAACCAAACATCGCCATTTTCCCAGAAAATGGCCCACATCCGAAAACCATAAAAACAATCCGGTTATGCATGCACCATGATCTCCCCTAGGGATCACCCACACACCCTGGCTCTGTGCCACACCGCAGGTAACGACTACGCATGTGACACCTAAACGAGCGATGCCCAGACTCGCGCCCTGCGCATACCTAGCCAGGCCATCCTCTAGTCCCCGCCACTCTAGGGACCACGGAGTCGTCACGACAACGTTACCGTATCATGTGATCCAGTCGTCGCCCTGCGACAATCCATGGGATGTCACTCAGTATTATCCACTCCCGAGTGACCAGATGAGCTCCACCGAGATAATAACCCATCTCGGCTTGGGCTCGTGAGACACACGCACCCAAAAACCATTTATGCCAACAAAACGGGATTTTCTCGATTAAAACAATATGCACATAAACACAATATGCAACTCATGCCTCATGGCTCAAATAATCAAGCAAACACAAACAAGCAAAACCAAGCACTCCGTCCTCAATCCATCCGACCCCCGAACTCCTCGGACTCAGTCCGGAATCAGCCAACTAACAACAATTAATTATTGAAAGAGAAAAATATATTTAAATCTAAAAGTAGGGTTTGGAAAATACTTACGGCGCTATATGGTATTTTTTGAAAGCTCGCGGCGTTGCAAACGGCAAAGGAAAAGCAACGCAACACTATAATTTACACTGTGGCCGTGGGTTGTAAAATACCCACTTTTGAACGGGGATAAACCAAGGCTCGGATTGATAGAGAATGGCCTTGAGATATTTATGAAGTTAAGGGAAAAGAGTTTTGGCCGTGGGTGGTGGTGGAAATGGCGGTCGAAGGCCAAAAAGGGGCTGAATGGAGTTGAGCTCGTGGGGGCTGCTCCGGCAACGGATCGAGGCCGGAAATGGGTGGTTTAGGTCAGCAAGAGGTAGGGGAAGAAGCTGTGAAAAGATGGTGGCCGGAGGTGGTGCGACGGCGCCGGAAACGGTGAAAAACCGTATGGCTTGGAGGAGCTCGTGGCGGCTAAGGGTAGCTCGGATGGAGGTGAAACTTGGTGGGGATGTTCACCGGTGAGAGGGAAAGAAAACTGGGTGGGTGGTGTAGGCCACGCCGCCGGCGAGAGGCGGTTCTGGGCTGCGAAAGCAACCGGCGACAGGGGCAAAAATAGAGCAGGTGCAGCGACTTCCGGCGGCTCTCGAAGGCTAATAGCTGGTCCGATGGCTCTGAAAATTGGTGGGGATGATCTCTGGTGGAAGGGAAAGATAATGGTGGTGGCGGTGCACTAAACGGTGGCCGAACGGCGGAGAACTGGGCGGTCAAAGGGGCGGCGACGGGAAGGAGAAAAGAGAAGTGCTGCGCGGGGAGAGAGAAACCGGGAAGGAAAAGAGGAAGAAAAAAGGAAGAAAAGAAGAAAAGAAAAAGGAAAAGGGAAAAAGAAAAAGAGAAAAGAAAAGAAATGAGGTCCAATCCTCATTCCGGAAACCAAAAGCAGATCCGCTGAAAACGATATTAAAAACCGTAAAATGACTAAAATAAATTAAACACCACCTCAAATAAATTAAAAACCAATTAAAGCACATTAATTTAAAATAAATAAACCAATATATTATTCAAATTAAAAACAACCCTTTAGTGAAAATACACGTAAAAACGAGATATCACAAGTATTTCCTCTTAGCCTATCTATATGTAGGAGGTAGCTAGGTGATAATGCTACCACTTTAAAAGGTTAATAAAAATCGGCTCACAAGATCAAAAGCCGAACCCAACTTAATATTATGATGAAATTTGAGGTAGCACAATTATTTAGAGTAGAGGTGTAAAAAAAAATCGGTGAACCAGTAAATCGGATCGGACCGGATTATACCAATGGAATTGGTCCAATCTTGAGACTGGTTCGATTCGGTACCGGTTTTATTTTTCTTAAAACATGTTAAAATCTGTCTGGTTTCAATTTTTTTTTCTAAAATCGGACTGAACCGTACCAGATCGGTTCATATATATTTTTTAATTTTTTTATTGTATATAATTTTTATATATAATATATATTTATATATAAAATAATTTTACATTATATGATAAATTACTAATTAATATAATATTAAATTTTAAAATCTTATATCATTTTATTCATTATATTAATAAGTATACTATTATTATATAGTGCATATTAATAATTATACTATAATATATCACTATATTATATATTATAATATATTATTATAGTCTACAATATATTATATTATAGACTAGTTACACCCCTAATTTAGACAATAACAACTAAAACAAGCTCTCTTCTTTGTTTTTTGGGTTAATTAATACCTTAACTTTAAGAAATTCTAAAATAAGTATATCTCTAAATATTTCACTAAAAAAATTAACCGCATGTCATGTCATGTCTAAGTCCATGACTGCCTGCCACGTGGTATCAATATCAATCCATACCAGCCCATCAAGGACCGACACGTAGTGTGCGAATGCCATAAGTTAATCATGTCGTTAATTATTTTTTTATCAGTAAATAAAATTAACATAAGTTCTAAAATTTGCGTTTCTTGAAAATCAGGTATCAATTTTATAAAATTTAAAAACTAAGGTCTCAAATTATAAAATCGTGAAAACCGTTTTATATTTTTTAGCCTTGTGCCTTGCCTATCAAGGAAGTCAGAGTGGTGTTTTTCATCTATTGTTGTGGCCAAGTTCTCACATTAAATATGCATGTAAGGTCCACTCTACCCGTAAAACACATCAGGCGTTCAACAGTACTGAATATTGTATGATCTACATAACTTATCTTTCTAAACCATCAAATTTAATTGAGTAATTGGAGATTATCTCTATTTAATTGCAGATTAGTCCTCGTTTCTCTTGTACCTTATTTTGTTTATATATATATATATATATATATATGGGGAAAGGAGGGCGCAGCACTTCCGAAATATTATTAAAATCCCTCGTTTTTAATGAAGGAATTCCGTAGTTACAATTCAAACCAACTATTAAAACAAATCATAAAAAACACTACATCCAACATCAACCCATAACTAAAACCAAAGCTGAGGTAGTCCCAATTTATCAATTTTCAAAAAACCTCTTAATGGCTTAGGGACATCCTCATAATTTGTTTATATTTACATATGTTTCATATGACTAAAATAAAAATAATAAATGGGATGTGATGCTTAGTCAAAACAGAAAACAAAGAAATTGCTATAGTATAACTCATTGCTAGCTTTAGTACACCACAATTATTTTTGTGTAGAATCGTTATTACCAAAGACATGCAAGGCAATCAACTGGCATGGCGTGGGTTGATTTTAGGAAAGTTGGTGCAAAATCAAATTAAAGCACCTCCTCCTCCTCCTCCTTTATAAAGCCACTTTTAAGCTTTCGAACCCATACACACTTCTATTCTCTCTCTCTCTCTCTCTCTCTCTCTCTCTCTCTCTCTCTCTCTCTCTCTCTCCAATTTGGTATCTCTTGTATCCTGACTTCTGAGAAGTGAGAAGGCTGGAAAGCCTTCACTAAGACAACTCTTGGGATGACCATAATTTGCTTTATCTTAATAATACAGGAGGTAAGGTATCCAGCTTTAGTGTTTCTATCAACCATGATATATATATCTGACCGGTGCAAAACTGCAAGTGCACAGTATCGTAGTTTTATAGTAAAGTAATAAGAAGAGTATCGTCCTCAGGGATTGGTACCTTACTCTTGCCAAATACCAAAATTATACTAATCTCAATTTTATCTAGAGGAATCGCTAAGGTTTTTGTAGTTGCAATTAAAACTAGATCAACTCAAAGAGAAATAAGCAAAGAAAATAAAACTGACTTTCAAAGATCAAATTCAATAGGGAAGAAAACTTCTAGGAAATCGATTTCACCTAATTCTTCACTATGCTTTTCTCATCCAGCTAATTTAACTTAAACCTCTTTTGTCTATTAGCAATTCTCTAATTCATCCAACAGCCTCTTTCGATAGTCAATTGGAATTTACTCTTGGTTATCAATTCACACAAGAATATGCAAATTCAATAATCAATAATGCAATGAGATCAATGATTTAATGACTACATAGGTTCATACAAGTCTTTCGATCTCTATACTTACCTATGCTAAAATATCCAAGATCTACCCTATGATTCCCTCTTTCGATAGCAAATCACAAGATTACTTATCATCTAATCAATGGCCAGTTAATTAGAGGCAATAAATTCAGGATAAATCAGATAAACAAAGAGAGAATTGCATTAAATTAGCATAGACAATCAAGCATAGTTCGGAAATAGGTTACATCGGTTTCCTAGAATGAAGAAAATTTAGCTCATGCTAGAAATGGAATTCAACATAAACGAATTCACCATAATTGTTCTGAGAAGATGGGAAGAAGAAAATAAACACTGAAAAATCCTCCTTGCAGCCTCAACTCGTCGTCAAAAGCTCCGGGGAACGATTCAACGCTTTTCTGTCGTCCGTGCTCGTGTATGATTCCAACGTACGTGCAATAATTGGAATCCCGTCTCCAAAACAAATGAATTGAATCCTTCTAGCTGTGTTTTTCTGTCCCAAAGAGTGTTCTCCAGTCAAAACTCGCGGCTCTAGAGTGAAAAATGGCTTTTATATGGTCCCACGGCGGAAAACCTAAAATCTGTCAAAATACGATGTTCGCTCGAGCGGGGTGTCGAGCGCGCGTCGAGCGTTCGACTCTGCCTGATTTCGCTCGAGCGTCCTATCGAGCGCACATCGAGCGTTCGACTCTGCCTAATTTCGCTCGAGCGGCCAATGTCTCTGCTCGAGCGATCTTCGCTTTTCAGCAACCCGCTCGAGCTCCCTGTTGAGCGGCAGTCGAGCGTTTGAATCTGCCTGAATTCGCTCGAGCGGCCAAAAGCCTCCGCTCGAACGAACTTGTAAAATCTGCAATATGAAATTTTGCAAGTCATCAAATACCCCCAAACTTACAACTTTGTTTGTCCTCAAACAAAAAGAAAAACAAATGATAGTTTAGGCAATATCAACTCGACCCCAAAGAGAAGTATCATCACTCACCAAGCTTTTATGAATTTAGATTTCATCTCTAGTATCTTACTCTTTTAACATCAAAGATAGCAAGAAAATCAATCAAAAATTTTGCAATTTGTCAAGCAAGAGTTAGGCGTTTACTTCAACCTAAAGCTAAGATCTTGAGTGTGTGTGTGATATAGTCAATTTAACCTCAAACCACCTGCAAACTCAGATAAAAGTAGAACAACCAAAATCAGAAGAATTCTCTTAAAACTTAACCCCATAAGTCCAATTTTCAGAAATCCTCTCCACTAATGTAGTCATCACCAAAATCAGAGATCAAAAGGTCTTTATTAAGGTTGTAATGATAGGCCACAGGGTGAGGGTTAAGAAAGAACTGGATATGGGAAATCAAATCAAACTGGGAAAATACTTAGTGAAAAGAACATTAAAAGAGAAACTCACATGATTCAAATCATAGCTCTTTCTTGGCAATATGCTCATACTTGTAGCATTATTATTGCTGTAATCACTGATGTAATACCAACACTTCCCTTAACAAAATTTGAGGTAATTCACTTTCCGTTTGACGACTTCTTTTTCTTTTATTTTCTTTTTCTTTTTTTCTCTTTTTTTTTTTTTTTTTTTTTTTTTTTTTCTTTTAATCACTTCCTTTCTTCTTCTTCTTTTTCTTTGATCAAACAGAGCAAACATAATACGTTTCATCATGAAACCAATTTTCTCTTTTAAATGTAACTCTCCACCAAAGTATTTTCTCAAACTATCAACGGTAGATTCATTGTTTTTCAGGCTTAGAGCGGGCATGGTTTATGTAGTTTAAAGAATCAATAAAGGCTCATGAAGGCTCAAGGGGGTTGACTATGGAAACACACCATGTAATGATGGCATGACATTTAGGACGGCTGGGAAAGCTTTTTGGTTATGCCAAAGAAATGCCTAGATCATTTATCTAATATTTGGTCTCAACTAGGATTTCGCCTCAAGGACCCATCAACGGATTCTAGAGCAAAGCAAAATCGAACCTCCCTCTTTCAATTAATTCAATTTCTTCTCTTCATAAGCAAAATGGAATAAGAGAAAAACGACTATGTGCTCAATTGTGTTCAAGGTCAAAGATTTAAACCAAAGTACCCACAAAACTTCACTTGACATAAAAGAAATTTTTGAAAAATTTTCTCAAAACCATCTTCAATCACAAATTTCAGAGTCATAGAGAATTCAATCTTACTCCAATGGATGCTTGGTAAGAGACTCAAACAACCCATCAACAACCCAAGACTTAGAAAACAAGAGGATCAAATGATTATAGGAGTTTACACCCCCAAACTTAAACTAAACAATGTCCTCATTGTGATGCAAAAGTAAAAAGGATTGAAGAAATAAAGGAACTTCCCTGGTTTCATGGTGAATCTTCCGAGGTTTTTAAATTTTCCAGCTCTTTATTCATGCTAAATAAACCTGCATCAAAAACCAATTTATTAATACTTAAAAAAAAACAAAGATAATAAAATAAATGAAAGAGTGAAAGATAGATCTATGGGCTGCCTCCCATAAGCGCTTGTTTTAAAGTCTACAGCCAGACTTTTCAATCCTCATCACTTAAGATCTCCAAGAGGAATATATGCATAGTTCCTCTTCATTTGCTCTCCATAGTAGTGCTTCAATCTTTGACCATTAACTCTGAAAATATTCCCTGCCTTGTCCTTCAAATCTACTGCTCCAAAAGAGAAAGCTTCATGAATTGTATAAGGACCCGTCCATCTTGATTTCAACTTTCCCGGAAAGAGTTTGAGTCGTGAATTGAAGAGTAAAACTTGTTGTCCTGGAGCAAACTCTCGCCTAAGAATCTGTTTGTCATGCCACTTCTTCGTCCTTTCTTTATAGATCTTTGCATTTTCATATGCATCATTCCGGAACTCTTCCATCTCATTCAATTGAAGAAGTCGCTTTTCACCTGCTACCTTCAGATCAAAGTTAAACTTTTTCACAGCCCAATAAGCTCTATGCTCCAACTCTACAGGAAGATGACATGCCTTTCCAAACACTAATCGGTATGGAGACATCCCGATAGGTGTTTTAAAGGCTGTACGGTATGCCCACAAAGCATCATCAAGCTTCTTCGCCCAATCCTTTCTATTGATTTTGACCGTCTTCTCAAGGATGTTCTTGATCTCTCTATTTGAAATTTCAGCTTGACCATTAGTTTGAGGATGGTAAGCAAGTGCTATCTTGTGCTTCACACCATATTTAGAAAGAAGATTCTCAAATAACTTGTTGCAAAAGTGAGTCCCTTCATCACTAATAATAGCTCGTGGAGTGCCAAATCTTGTGAATATGTTCTTGTGCAGAAATTTGAGCACTACCTTTGCATCATTTGTTGTTGTAGCAATTGCTTCCACCCATTTTGACACATAGTCAACTGCTAGCAAGATATAAGCAAAACCAAAAGAAGGAGGAAAAGGCCCCATAAAATCTATTCCCCAAACATCAAACAACTCAACTTCTAAGATACCTTTCAATGGTAACTCATGACGCCTTGAAATATTTCCCATACGCTGGCACCGGTCACAAGTTTTCACCAAAGTGTAACTATCACGAAAAATGGAAGGCCAAAAGAACCCACTTTGAAGTACCTTAGCTGCTGTACGGGTGGCTCCAAAGTGTCCTCCATATGATGAGGAATGGCAATGATGGAGGATATCTTGCATCTCTTCTTCCGGCACACATCTTCTAATGATTTGATCAGGGCATCTTTTGAACAACAAAGGCTCATCCCAAAGATAGTGATTCACATCATGCAAAAATTTCTTACGTTGATGGTAAGTAAGATCAGGTGGTAGAACTTTACAAGCTAGATAATTAACAATATCAGCATACCACGGAAGCTTGATCTCACATGCAAACAACTGTTCATCAGGGAATGCCTCTTGGACCACTGAATCTAGTCTTTCTTCCTCTTGCTCTAACCGAGAGAGATGGTCAGCCACTAAATTTTCACTTCCCTTCTTGTCTCGAATCTCCAAATCAAATTCTTGAAGAAGGAGGATCCAACGAATTAGCCTA